>NW_026606597.1:7500-607500 GCF_029890125.1 Rhinichthys klamathensis goyatoka
TGGCAGGTGCATCTAGGTTTTACTGCATCAAGCCTATCAGAATAGGAGTGAAGCTTTAGCTTAATTGTTTTGCTTGTCATTTACTCCGGAATGTGATTATATGGGAAATGGCAGCAGAGTGATGCTGAATTTGAGTTCTGGGGTGGGCAACTCCTTTTGGCAGTATCCTGTTGGCTTAGTTCTTGGGTGCTGTAATAGTTTGTCTTTAGATCCATCAGAGAAGTGGAATCATCATATATAGCATCATTATAAACATTTATAGGGATGGCCAAGGGATCAGCACTCTAATGGTTACCGACCAATATATTTTTGTAATACTTTAGAATAACGGTAATGCAGGACAAACAACACTTCCGCTACTACTGTTAACTAAAATGGAAACGTTTAAAAAAAGTTTAACTAATCAGTAAGTAATACTTATTAGGTAATCAATAATTATTACTAAATGAGTTTGAGCTATTGTCTTTTTTTTAACTCAAAACATGGTCATAACATGCATTACAAATTACTCAAGTGTTACCTAGTCACTCTTCAAAACTACTAGTGATCTTGACTATTATTTTAAAGTGCCAAGAAAAAAGTATGAAATAATAGTCCAGATCAGTAGTCCCTGCATAGTGACTAGATAATTCTTGAGTAATTATGATGCACTTTATAACCATGTAAAAAAAAAAAAAAAAAAAAAAGCCAATCTTCAACAACTACTACTATTTAAAGGTTTTTCACTTTAAAATAATGGTCCAGATCACTAATAGTTCTTGAAGAGTGACTAGGTAACACTTGAGTAATTTGTAATGTATGTAGGGGTAGGAATTTCTAGGCACCTCACGATTCGACTCGATTCGATTCGATTACGATTCAGAGGGCTGCGATGCTAAAACGTTTATCGATGCATCTTTTTTTGTGAAAAATTGAAAAAAATTAATAAAAAAAAAAAAACATTTATAAAATCGATTTTTGACATTTGTGACATTTGTGAATCGATTCAGAATTGTCCGCATCGCGATGCATCTAAGAATCGATTTTTCCCACCACCCCTAATTTTATGACCATGTTTAGAGTAAAAAAGACAATTGCTTACATCTCAGACACATGTTAATGCTGTGATTAGTAATGAATTGCTAATTCTTTATCATTTTTCATAGTTATTAGTTCTTAATGAGGTCAATCTTATGCAGTAATTACTGATTACCTAATAAGGAACTATCTCAGTCCTAAATTTGATATACTTATTAGTTAATCTTGTAACATAATAATAGTAATAATTTAATAATAGTAACTGAAGTGTTAATGTTGTACTATTATTTGTTCTGCATTAATTCCTGTATAATTAATTATACGGACCATTATTCTAAAGTGTTATCATAACTTTTTCTCATTTTGGCCAGTACAATATATTTAATTGTAAAATGAATAAAATAATTGATTAAATGAGTGTGCACATTTAGATA
Organism: Rhinichthys klamathensis goyatoka; assembly: GCF_029890125.1. Lineage (NCBI taxonomy): Eukaryota > Metazoa > Chordata > Actinopteri > Cypriniformes > Leuciscidae > Rhinichthys > Rhinichthys klamathensis. Next base: position 8,952 of record NW_026606597.1, read on the forward strand.
GCCTTTGATTTTAAAGGTAATCTTTAAAAACACTAATAATTTAATAACGCGTTTAATCATTAAAATTCTAAATAATAGCTAAATAGTTCTAAATAGAATTTTTTTTCTTACTGTAAATGATTGGATGCCTAAATTCACTAGCATTTACAACTACTAATTTATTTTTATTGTGTGTTTTTTTTGTGTGGACAATATAGTATACTATTACTACTAAGACTTTTATTATTGGGATTTTTATCGGTTTTCAGTTTTTCTGGAAGGCTTTGCACGATAGATTGAGTAACCACTGGACTAGTAGGACTGGTAATGCCATTATTTGGATACTCTAATCCAATTTCCTATTTGCTCTTCTAGCTCTGTGTTGTTATTTACTGCATGGATATGGAGATGTGGATGTTTTGAAGTTGCTAGAGTTTTCTGAATGGTAATGTTTGTGCAGTGTTTGGTTTTACAGAAGTGCCTCTGCTCTGTTGGGCTCATAACAGCACATGGCAGTCCTGTTGAGTTATTCATCTCAAACCGTCTTCCAGCCTCCAGCACAAACAAACAAACAAATTCCTTCTCTATGATATGTAGCCCTAATCCATAAATGAGCCAACCAAGACTGATGGTGTACAGAACAAGAGAAACACACATACACTGATAGAGAGAGAGATTTGTGTATGTTGGGTATTTGTATGTATGACTCACAGCACAGTCCAAACCGTACATCTGCAGCATGCTGACTAGCCCCACTGTATAAGAGAACAGTGTTATATTTACACCAACAAGTGAAATCATAAATAATATATACATAACTGTCTTTTTTAACCGTGTCTACTGGTATACTCCTACACATTATTCAGAAGAAATCCATTGCACTATCAACATGCAGTGCCAAGTTATATTATACTACACAATGCATGAAAACGACCTCTCACAGTCTGTTAGACAACATGAGAGAATCAGGAGAGAGAGACAGGTTACAGCAAATGTAAATAATATGTAAATTCCCATGCATGGAAAATGTGGCCTAGTTTTATGAGGAATAAACATCGGTATGGGTTAAACTCGTTGCTTGCAGGAGAGCGAGCGAGAGATTAACATTCAACACCCACAGCTTTGGAGGCTGGATATTCACAGATTCATTTTCCCCTTATTTAAATATTTTAGCACTCTCTTAGAGCTCCCAACACAAAGAATGTGTTATTCTGTGAATGCACTGTATTATTCTAACTAATGACTTATTATGCAAACTCATTGCGGGGCAAAGCAGAAATTGCTTATCCCCCAAGCCCATTCTGTGTATTAGCTTTCACAGAAGGGTTGTGTTTTTGCAAATTTCAGTGGTGTGTGTAATATGTGTGGGAACGTGTGTATGTGTGTGTGTGTCTGTGCTTTTCTTTTTCTCTCTTTCTCGCTCTGTGCGTGTTGTGTATGCGATGTAAGCATCATATGAACTAGTCTTGCATTCAGCACAACAAATTCCAGCGTCTCACAATACACAATTCACTTTAGTATGGACGCCTGTTTTTGAGTAAAAAGGAAATGTTAATTGCAACCTTATATATGTAAGCTGTACATTTTGCAATGTGACAACTTTATTTCTCACAAAATGTCTTTAAATCTCACAATGTGATTTTATTTCTTATTTTAAACGTTCTCACAATTAATTTTTTGTTTTTATGCTGAGGTGGAAACAGGTTTCAATTATTCAATAAACTCTCTCTGAAGACATTTAAACACTGAGAATAAAATACTATACAAAGACAGAAGAGTTTCCACTAAGGGAAATGCTGTAGACATGGCCTTGTAACAGATATGCATTTCTGAAACTTTCTGATAAGAAGAACTGACAAGATGATCAAAGCAGCTGAATTATGAAAAGGTGTTAGCTCATTGATCTCAGAGAAATACCTTCATAACTTCTCTTTTTTTTTTAAATCCTTTGAGCGTTTCACGCAGTACATAAAAATGAGCCATCCAGACGACCTTTACATATCGGCACCATTATTTTTCCAGTGACATTTTCTTATCTTAAATGTGTCTGATGCGTTTGATATTATTTTCAAAGGCGTTCTCATCTAACATCGCTGATTTTTTTCCCTGCTTCTGCAATGCTTCTGTGTTTGCATTTGATTTTACATATGCAAACTACTTTAGCTTGATTGTGCTTAGTAGTATTTTGCATGAGGCTAGATTACATCAGAGCACTAGCTGGATAGAACAGATAAAGCATGTAGTGTAAGGTGTTAAATTGTTATGCGTACATTTCCTTGGCAATAGAAATTCCCATAGTTCCTCATAACAGCCCCGCCCTTACGTCTAATAAAACCTTATTGTCGGAACATATTGAAATAATAAAGTCAACACCATTCTCTTATCTGGTTCCCTATTTACAGCCTGTGCTTTCCCTGAATCCATGCAAATTTGCAGCAGGTGCCAGGGCCGCCTCATTTGCACATCATGGCCATGTGCAGCGTGTTCGAGTGTAACTCTCTTTCGCCGCACTACACACTAATGCAAATCCCAGGCTGGCGCACTGATTTGCCTGCCCACATTTACCTGTGTTTGAGTAGTAATGCATGTGGGTTTGCCGTAATAGCCATGAGTGATGATTTATGGTCATTGTGGAAAAGCGGAACTCCATTCCGTCGGTTGAAAGCGGACCAATAGAAGAGCGAGTTTACACGATGGCTAATCTGACCATCGGTTAGGCAGTTAGGCCTGCGAACCCACCCTCATTTGTTAATAAAAGCACGTGTCCTCTCAGAAGGGCATTAGTCTCTCTTCCTCTCGGTCTTGCATGTAGACGTGCACTCATGTCTATAACTAGGCATGTAAACCGACTCTCACCGCACACTCATCCCTCCCTCCTCTCTCATTCTCTGCCCGTCATTACCCACCACATTCAAAATGCCACATCCAGCCAGCAGTGGTGTGAAAGAGCTATAGCATTGCTGAGGCAGTGTGTAGCCGTGCCCAGCAGCCATTACGAGTCCCGATAATGGCCCCTAAGAAAGGGTCACTGTGGGACTCCTCCCTCAGCTGAATGGGTCCTGGGAGGCTTGGCGTCAGGGCGGAGGGTTTAGGTGGGCTGCCTGTGGGGGTCTGAGTAGCTGGGGTGGCAGTTTGGAGCAAAGTCTGTGGATGGAGCCACAAAAGCCCAGCAGGGTCCCTGTCATTAATGGGGGTGTGATGGGATGGTTACTGAATCAGTGCAAAGCAGAAGAGGAGGCGGGGGGAGGAGGGGTGGCCTGAAGTGTTACTGGAAAAACCTGGCTATGATCTTTATATTCACATGAATCTGGAGTATTTTAACCTCACCAGAGCTGCATATTGATAATTTTCCTGCAAGTAATAGTCAGATGTGAGATACTTTATTTACATTATAAATGGAGCTTGCTGTCCCTGTGCACACAGCACATTTAAAACACCAGGAAGCACTATTTTGGCGTGGTTGTTTCAAGGGGTGCGTCCAAACTCGGACATTAGATGCGGCTGATACATCAATGCCATAGAGCAACTGTACACAAACTTAAATTATGCAAATGTTGCCTGTAGTGTTTCTGACTGAGACTTTGATGTGAACCTTTGTTGGTTGTGTCCCTTTAGGACCGAAACAACACTCGGATAGAGAGAGAGAAAGAGAGAGATGATCTTGGGACAGGTTTATTCTGCTACAACAGCGTGTGGCTTTCCTCTTTTGTCTGTTTTTGTCTCCCTTTTTATCCCCAGCCTTATATTTAAAACAGTTTATTAGCATAACAAGTGTTCTTATGTTGCTAAGCTTTTACAGACACCTAAAACGGAACAATTATATCTAAAAGCTCTTTATGTAGAGCTCTCCAATGGTCTCTCTGCTCACTTCTTACCATCCATCCCTCCACTGAATTTATTCTCCATAACTGGGGCAGTAGTTCAGAGTGAATGGCTGTGGTAGTGAAAGCCCTCTTCCCTTGTTTTTTTAGTGATGTGGCATACTGCACTTAACCTTCTCCGCATCAGCGGAGGACAAAGGAGACACTCTTCAAACACAAACCCTCCAGCGGAACAGGGGAGGGAGAGGCAGTTTAAGCTTTAATTGTTCTAATGCTAACAATGGAAATTTCTGTGAATGTAGGGTGTGTGGTTGAGAGTTGTGAGTGTGTTTGCATCTGATACACTCAGATTCCAGTCACACTCCTGTGTGAAATGGATACATTATAGGCCGATGTTCATTCAGTTTACCACCTGCTCCCTTTTTTTTCCCACAGCATTTTCTATTGATCATCAGGAGAGTGATGGATCACGCCTGACCTTGATTGCCCAATTAATGCAATCAGTAATTCAAAATAAGCCTTTTGAACTCATTATCATTACTGTTGTAATCCTCCTCCCTTCTTTGTCTTCATCATCATGATCATCTTTTTTCATAACAACAACCGTAAATAATAATAAGACTACCTTTATTTATTTTAGATTTTTGAGTAATCCATATTTAGCCACTATGTACATTTGCAACTAAGTTTTTATGTGATTTTTGTATATTACTATTCTCGCATAAAAGCATTCAAGTTTCCTGAAATTATATTCTGTTGAATTATATTAATGTCATTTGCTATTTTAGAAATGAGATGACACTACAAAGCAGCAAGTCAGATGGATGCTGTAATAATTCATAGTCCTAATATTTCTGATTTCATCTAGCATATGTGACTAATTATCTGAAATCTGCATGTTGTGCATGTTTAGTGACTCTCAATTCATGTATTTTTTTTCTTAATCACAAAATCATTATAGTACGCATCCTGAAACAATCCTTCCTTCAGTCCTCTTTGTCCCCCTTTTGACCATAGTGGCTAAGCGCTCCAGTATTAATAGTGCTGCGCTATTACCCGGCTGGCCCTCCCTCCATGCATCATGTACACTTATCTGCAAATTACCGGTCTGATCGATAACCAGTAAGCGTACGAGCAGATCGATATATGTGCAGACGGGGAATGAGGGGGCTGAGGTCTAATGACGAGCCATTGATTTTTAAATAACCGTTCGAGTTTCAGAGACACTGATTACTATGGGTCTCTGAATCCCAGGCCTGCCACCTCAGCCAAGACTATTAAATCAGGAGCAGCTGCTGTCAGACAGACATATTTAAAGCCACTGCTCTAAACACACACATACACCAGACATGGGGATTTTTAAATGCACTGCTGGGATGGCCAAACATTTACTCCAGTGAGGAGTGAGCACAGAGCAGAAACGGACAGAGAGCACTGAATAGTAGTGGGCAGTTGTCACATTTAATATCTCAGACAGAAGTGAGTTCATCAGATATATACCAGCAGGGAGATAAGGATAAAACATGAAGTTCTACATGTACACTACTGTTTAGAAGTTTTGGGTCGCTAACTTTTTAAAAAAGTTTTTGAAAGAAGTCTCTTATGCTCATCAAGGCTGCATTTATTTGATTAAAAACACAAAAACGGTAATATTGTGAAATATTATTACAATTTAAAATTACTTTTTTTATTAGAATATATATTGAAATGTAATTTTACCTGTATTGTCAAAACTGAATTATTCAGTTTGTTCAGTCTTCAGAAATCATTTAAATGTACTGACTTGGTGCGTAACATTTCTTTATCAATGTTGAAAACAGTTGTACTGCTTAATATTTTTGTGGAAACTGTAAAAAAAACTACTGTAAAAATTATTTTCATGATTTGTTATCACAACTTTTTATCTTTTGTCAAATCAACTTAGAATATTAATGTGGTTCAGATAACATAATATTTTGAGTTTCTTTTTATTAAACCAATCTCCTTTGTTTGTATTAACTCGATTTTTCTTACTTTAAGTTATAAGCCAACAATATTTTTATAGTTTATAGTTGTCTATAGTGACTGCTGTACTTGTCTGTATAAGTGTGTAATTAACTTTTTATTTGTAACAATGTACTTTTATACTGTCACTTTTGATAAATTGAATGTCTCCTTGCTGTATAAAAATATATATCTCTTTCAAATAAAAATCATTCTGAACCCAGAACTGAACGTGTGAATAGTAGTGCGCTTAAAGGAATGCCTTTGAATCAAGACGGAACACTTCAGAATGTTAAACAAACATATCTAGAATCAATATTTATTCTTCTCTCTCTGACATGAGCTTTATCACATTGATTAGATGTATTTAGCAGCAGTATAATCTATTTTAAATGAGGAGATTGTTGTTCAGAAATCGAAAAAAATAACTGCCTTTTGTAGTCATTTTTCTTTTCTTTCATTATTGCTATAGAGATCATTAGCCTACATTTTATGTATGTTTTGGTCACTGCCAGAATAGTTTAACCTTATTTTAACCTGTAATCACCACCATTATCTGTTGTTAATCTGTAGATGAATGGTGTAATATTAACAGCAGACCAATCCTATAAACAGCTTATGACATGGGCCAAGTGCCCCTGGCCTGACCCCGCTGGGCCAGATGCCATAACCATCAGCCCGCAGAGGATCTGTCTTCTGTGCCTTTTTATTGGATACAGACCGATAATAATGACGAATGGCATTATGATGTAAGATTGCAAAACAGGCTAATTTTGGGACTACAGGTCTTCATTTGACAAGACAGGATAACAAATCACTGTCTAAGTTTGTTTACTCTTTAAATTTTTTTGCTGTGTTCCCTTTATTTTACTGACGACTGCTTCTCAAATCTTCAATGCAGGATTCGCAAACCGCTTGCTCTTGAAAGATGGTGTTCAAAATACTTAGTTTTGAGTTTGATATTGTGTAGGTCTCCTGCTAACTGGTTAACTCATGTTATCACTGTCTTACTGAAATACTTCTGCTAATCAGTTATGGGCCACTATTACCTAAAACTGTGTCTATTAATGCAGATTATCTGTCGTTCTCACTACTTTGAGGAAAGATTAAGCATGGAGCAAGATTTGTTTTACCAACGTTAATGTTACATCAGTCATTCACGCTAGAGCTCGGCTAATGTATACATTGCATACATGCACTGTTCCACGTGTTCACCGCAATATATTAGAAAAATACTCGGTAAATAAATTAGTACAAGTAAAATAATCGGTTTGTTGATGGACAAGCACTTGTTAATGCTGATGGTGAGGAATTACAGTTGCAACATCTCATAATGTACCTCAAACTGAGTAGTGTATCTACTAGTGTATCATACCTTCTGTACAGCACTTTGGTTCCACTTGTGGTGTTGAAAGTGCTTTATAAATAAAGTTGAGTTGAGTTGAGAGTTGAGTACTGAGAAACGGCCTGCTCGAGTCGTCCTTGCGATGGAGGTTCGGGTTGAATAACTAGTTCTTCCAATGTCTCATCTTCGGACTCGCGCTCGCATTGATATGGTACAATCAAAGTCATTGTCCGTTAGTCTGTTCAGTTTACGGTGTAGGAAGCCTCAGGACAAGCAGAGCTGATGTTGTGGGCGTTTTTGTTTTCGACACGCTGTACGCGGTAACCCAGCTAGAGTAAAAATGTTCTGAGAACATTACCATGCAGTGTTCTAATAATGTTTTCAGCGTGTAGTTTAATTTTGGTTCCCAGAATGTTCTCCTAAAAGTTAGGATAACATTCTCTAAAAACATTCTACAATGTTTAATGCTAACATTGTTAGAACATTATTCCCTAATATTCTTATAACATTTTCAGCGGGCAGTTTTATTTTTGTTCCCAGAATGGTCTCTTAAAAGATGGCATAACATTCTCTAAGAGCACTCTAAAATTGTTTAGTGATGACCTTCTATAAAGGTTTAATCATAACATTTTTAGAACATTATCCCTTAACATTCTTATAAAGTTTTTAGCGGGAAGTTTTATTTTTGTTCCCAAAATGTTCTCTTAAACATAAAAAAAAAAAAAATGCTTAGTTAAAACATACAATTTTATTAATCTCAAAACTAAAACATCAAAATCTAACAAGTTTATAAATGGTATCCACATAAATTATTAGAACTTCTGCGTACAGTAAAGGCCCAACATTACATGAAGAACTCAGTAAAGTCCAATGTGCAATCATGGGTCTTGACTGGTGTGTTTGCTCAGAGCGCTCATCATCAGTCTTTGCTTGTCTTGGTTCAGTCAACTGTATTAATAGTGTTCTACTGTTCTTCCCTTCTAGTTTTCCAGCTGCTCTCCCAGTTAGCAGCATTGAGCTCTATTCTCTGTGTGCATGGTAGAGTTTTTCCTCATAGCCTAAAAGAAGATCATGCAACAGTTTAAACAGAAAGAATACAAATACATACATATTAAGATCACAAGCAATATTGACATTGAAAACTTTCAAAATTAGCCAATCAGAAATAATCAGAAATTAACTCATTTATTATATTATAAGTATAAATATGATACCTTATGAGTATATATTTTGTTTCTGTAATTTAAAACATATACTTTATCCATTATATACATGTTAATAACACAACTAGAGGCTAAATTATGTGAACAAACTTTGATGTTGGCTTGATGACATTCACTGCCATTATAAAGCTTGGAAGAGCCAGGACATTTTTTAATATAACTCCGATTGTATTCGTCTGAAAGAAGAATGTCATACACACCTAGGATGGCTTGAGGGTGAATAAACCATGGGCTAATTTTCAGACTTTAAGGTCTGTGTTAGGTGATTGTAGCACTTAAAGGAGTTAAGAGTTGAAAAATTTTGTCTCAGAAATCATAATAATAATAATATTTAGTTTAAATAGGTTAACAATATGTTGGCTTTCTTAAACCAACGTAATCATTTCCTAACATTTGAACAAGATTATAATCTGTACTATAATCTAAAGGTAATTCTATGAAGATTTACAACAAAAGTTACAAAACCACATACCAGTTACAAGACTCTAGCTCCCATTTCCATCCTGCAGGTTTTTGTTAGATCATAATTGTTTGCTTCAATATTTGCCAGATTATGTCCTTTACATTGACCATCAGCACCAGAGTAATTACCTGAAATATTTTAAAACATGGTCTGTCAACATACAACGATATTACAAGTACATACAATATTTGCTAGAAACACAAAAGACTGAAAACGGTTTAGACTGAATGCTCATATCTTTCCAATTTTCCCATTACCTCTTTATGAGTTAGGCCCTACTGAAATATTGTTAACTTTTACTTCGAACAGAAATAGTAAGATTAACACTTTTAAGTAGCAAAATACAGTATTCATATGCATAGAACACAATATTATAGCAGCGGATTAAGACTACCTTTGTTGTAAATGGAAACTTTATTGCGTCATCGGTGTTATATTCATCTTCAAACAGGCAGTTTGGAGTTTGGATTAAAACAAATCTAGCTGTTAATTCAAAAGTAACATAGGCTACACTCAGATTTAATGCGACTGTCATACAATTCTAAGAAAGTAATATAGCCTACTAATACTGAAAGACATTGATATATCAAGGATAAGAGAAAGCTATAGGCCTATGTAAACTGAAAAATACACAAAAAAAAAAGTACAGTTGTGAACGAGTTCAGTTCCGTTGACCAGGAGTTCTGTTGTTTGGGCCAATGTGTCGATCTTCAGTGGCCCCCAATCAGCTTCTCTCATCGCTTGCAAACACATTTCGTGCAACAGTTCACACAGTTCAGAATAACATCCTCAAAACATTTTATGAATGCTGTTTTGATAATGTTCCTACTTTATTATGGGACATTATGCCAATATTTTAAAGGTTAAAAGAACATTCTACAATCTGTTACCTAAACAGCTTCCCCAAAATATCCTTAAAATGTTATGAGCTTTTGTTACCACATCATATTTATGAGATTTTGTCATCTCAGGCCAATAATGTTCTCAAAACATTTGATGAATGTTGGTTTGATAATGCTCCTCCTTTGCTATTGTGCCAATGATTTATAACAGATCATTTGACAACCTGTTACCTCAACAACATCCCTAAAAAATCCTCAAAATGTATTTGATCAAACATGCAGCAAAAAAGCAATGTTGTGAAACATTATTGCAGTTTACAATAGTTTTCTATTTTAATGTAAATGTCATTTATTCCTGTGATGGCAAAGCTGACTTTTCAGCATCATTACTCCAGTCTTCAGTGTCCTTCAGAAATCATTCTAATATGCTGATTTGATGCTCAAGAACATTTATTAGTATTATCGATGTTACAGTTGTGCTGCTTAATATTTTTGTGGACGAGGACACTAATGAGCGAGAGAGAGAATCAGAATGGAGTAGTGAATGAGAGTGACACTGAGAGAGACGGAGAGATACGGAGTGGTGGCACTCGAGGGAGCGAGTATGCAGGGTCTGATGTTAAGTGTTTTATTATGACAGAATGACTATTGCAGCAGTCAAGTGGTGCTGCTGTCAGCCAACAGCTTCCATTAGAATAAGCACAGGAGCTCTTCAGGCAGACGCTAGCACATTTTAATCCCACATCCCTCATTACAGAGCCAGCTAGGTCAACTCTCAACACGCACTAGTCGAAATAAACTCCTCATTCACACCCTCCCTCCATCTCTCCCTGCGCCACTTTATGAAATGATGGGTAATGTGTTTTTCTATTGTGGTTGCTATATTAGGTGGTGTGTAATGAAAGTGAATTGCATTATCTAGTAGAACATTGTTTGGTTTTCAGACATGTATCATTCAGAAGGATTGTATTTTTGATTTCATGCTTTTTTTCTCTCGCTCTGTCTATCTCTCGCTCTCTTTCTTTATTGGGTCTAGAGTACCAGCATCTATCAAGGCAATCCTTTATTACACCACTAAATTGTAATCCTTCAGTTTGAGCGGACTAGTGAGATGTAGTCTTTAAAAAGCACTGCAAGTGAGAGAGATATAGAATTGGAAATTGCATATTGTCTGAGAGGACTGAAGTGCAGGAGCAGAGTGGGAGGAAAAGGAGCATACAATGAATATGAGACGGAGATAGAAAGAAAGGAATAAACAGGTCACTGTTTGTTTGAATTAGTTTCTCTCTCATTTGTCCTTGAAGCCATTGTAAGACCCTCAGCTTAGAAACCTGCATGATATTCTGATGTCACCCCTATTTGATTCAGATTAAAATAAAATAGAGGATTTTTTAATTATTATTATTGATTGGTTTTGGATATTATTTATCAATATTGGATATATTTTGGCTGATAGTGGTTATATGTGCATTTCTCTCTTTTTTTTACCTTTAGGTTACATTTTTCCGTCATCTAACGCTCACTAATAATTTAATAACACTGTTAAATGTATTCTTTAATAAATCTTAAGATGAATATCCATTTTTTGTATTGTACATTTATGTTATAATTGTAATGTCAACCATTTATTGGTGATCATACATAGCATGACAATTATTGACCAGATCTTTAATTTTGGTGCATACACACACGTAATTTAAAAATATCTAAGTAAAACAAATTAATAATAAAGGGTGATTTGTGCTTTACTATTTGCTGCACAAATGTTTCTAATGATTTCATGCCTGTTGCACGGTGTCACAATGTCATTTCTCTCTCACTCCCTCTGGCTCCAGGCCTTTTTTACCCAGGTCGACACCACAGAAGGAATCTGTGCTGCTGCCTGGCGACCGGTCCAGTTTCTAAGGAAACGGTTGTCATGGCAGTGATTATGGTCTGGAGAAAGCCCATACTACTCTAATGAGACCATTTACCATCCCCTCTCAGTTGAGACGGAGGGCTGTTTCAGGCCTAATTTGGCAAATGAAATGTATTTTCTTTCAGCCGGCCTGTCACAATGCGGTGCAAACTGCAACTGCAATGATGAGCCGGAGTGAACCTTATTAGCAACGGCAGTCCGATACCTGCAACAGTAGCACGTAACACAAGCGAATATGTATGAAAATTATTGTGACGACTTTTTCTGTCACGGAGGTGTCGTCGTGGTGGATGACAATGTTTCATACATCACAAGCATCATTAGCTACACAAAGAGCCGAAATGACTCTGCGTGCAGCTGAGACCTGAACCGCCTCAATCAATGATCATGGCAGGCTGTTAATCAATGAACCTGTTTGAGAAAGACGGCCCTCGGGGACGCACGAGCCAAAGCCACAGAGAGACGGATGGAGCGGAGAGGTGTGGTCGACACCAAGAGAGAGCTATAGTGGAACGGGAGTGATTGAGAGGGGGATAGATAGGAATGTTGGGGGAGAACGGGAAAGAGAGATGGATGGAGAGGGCTGTGTTAGTGAGAGGGGGTATAGCTGAGGGCAGATGTATTTATCTGGGTAATGATAGTCATCTGGCGCTCTGCGGCCAAGCTCTGCATGCCGGTGACAGTGATGTAGAGCATTGTGTGTGCGTGTGTTAGTGAGCGGGCGAGCGAGAGGGAGGGGGAGAGAGAGACGTCCCCATGGTGCTCATTAAGCTGCCAACGACTGCCTGCTCCCCTCCCTGCCGCCTCCTCGTGCTCCCCCCGCCCCGGGCCTCTAAAGTGCCGTTTATTAATTCATAAAAACACATTGCACAAGTGACTGAGTCTGATGAGCACTAGAGCAGCAAAAACAGAAGTGGAGGGTGATGGGGGGGTACGCGGATTGTTCCCACCTCCCCCTCTCGACATCGCTGGCAAACTGGCCTTGAAAAAAGGAGGCATGAAAAAAAAGAGGGCACAGACACAGATGTGTTGTGAAACTTTTATAGCTGCTACTGCAGTTACCCTCCGGCTGACAGAGGAGGGACAGCCAACACGACTGCTGCTGCTCTTGTTTTCTCTCTCTCTCTAGTTATACTCGCTCCTTTTTCCTTTTGCTTTCTCTCGCTGTCTGTCTGACATTTCATTGGTTCAGAGATTAGTCTTCGTACACTTGTCACTACTGGCTGTCTGAGAGTCTGTGATTGAGCGTGTGTGTGTGTGTGTTGCTCTGGCGAGTGGGTGGTTGCATGGTTATTCTTATCGAGATTCGACAGGCCTGTCCCTGAAGATCAGTGGGGTGTGTGTGTAGGGGGGTCAGGTTGTTTATTTGCCCGTTCACCCATCTCTCTCTCTCTTTCCGTTTTTCCCTTCATCTCTTTCTTCCCCCTCCAGAGAGGCTGAAAGGAACAAGGTCCTGGTATGGATTGCTGTGATTGAATTAAATACATTAGCTCCAGGGCAAAGGGATGAATCCTCATGTGGGATCCAGGGCGAGAGAGGAGAAAATGTGTTTAGCTGCAGGAGCCCTGAAAACCAAGGCTAATGGATCAGAGAAATCATAGAGGGCTGATGGGAGGGAGCAAATAGCCTAATATTAAACACCATTACAGGCTGCTCTGTAAAGATGTGACTCATAGGGTTAAAGCAGAGAGAGAGAGAGTGAGTACAGAGAGAACAGTGGAGAATATAGTTGTTTCAGGATCATTCAGGTTCAGCTGTGATGACAAAGGCACTTAGAACAAGCTTCACTGAGCAACATGGACCTGCAAAATATATTGCATGCAAATATATTGTTTGCTTGCTCATTTATTTGTTTGCTTGCACACTCATTTGTTCATTCATTTTGTTAACTTATTTACTTATTCAATCGCAATTGTTCATTCATTAATTTGTTCCGTTCTTTCATTCATTGATTATTAACTCATTCATTCAAACAGTTTTGTTCATGTATTAATTCAATAATTAGTATTTAAATTATTTACTCGTTCATTTAAACATTAATTTGTTCGTTCATTCATTAATTTATTTTTAATTAACTTATTAACCGATGTATCATTCGTTTTGTACAGGTTATTAACTTATTTACTTATAAATTCAAATGGTCAGTCTTTCATTCATTCATTCATCCATCAGTTATTAAGTTATTTTACTCATTCATTCAATTATTCACTTCATTTATTGACCATTTTTTTTACTTTTCTCATTCATTTAAGTGTAATCAATCAATCAATCAATCAATCAATCAATCAATCAATCAAAGCTTTATAAGCATATTATTACAAAACACAAACAATAACACAGACAAATACAAATACACAAAAATACACAAGATCACAGGTAATTTGTTTGTTTATTCATTTGTCCATTCAGTCATTCGTTCATTGTTGGGGTATTCAATTATTTACTTATTCCTTCAATCATTTGTTTGTTCGCTTGTTCAGTCGCTCACTGTGTTATTAACTTATTTACTCATTCATAAATCATCCAGTCATTTAATTTGTGTGTGCGTGTGAGTGTGTGTGTGTGTGTACTCACACATATTTCCTCTTTTTAATGTATGTTTAGCTGTGATTATGGTCTGGCTAGCATGGCTACCCAAGCATTGAAAATGGAGGACAGTAGCAGCCAAACATAATTGGACACAGACGCATGGTGTGTTACTGCTGTTTCCTAATGTTTGTCTATAATTAGAATGACTTATTATAATTGCTCTATTTATCTGCATAATACATTATTGAATGTACCCAGAGCAATTTCATCTATCCCCTAATTAATGAATGAGTTCAACAGTATGTAATTATAGAGACAAGCTGAGACAAACTTTTTGTTTGGAGATTTTTAAATTCATTGCTTTTGGAAATTTTAAAACTATCTTTGCGTCTCTCCTCACTAACAAATAATTGCTAAATGCCTGTGTAAGACAAAGTCAGAGACATACAAAGATAGTGAGGAAGGTAAAGAGAGAGGAGACGTGTGGGTGGTTTGCAAGTAAACAGTTTATGTTTTGCCACCTTTTCTTTCTCCATCCTTCCTCTCTCTGTCTCTCATTAGCAGTTTTCACACATTGGCAGCGAGATGGCAATCACAGTAACTCTGCATGTGGAAATGTAAAAAATAGGCTGTTCACTGATGCTGGCACACATAAACACACTCTCACACACCAACAACAGAAACCATTGGGTAAACACTGTCACACACACACCGCAACTATACACACCACACTGTGACAAAAGACTTGAGACCTGCGTGTGAGAGTCTGTGTGCATGTCCTCTTTGTGCGCAAAGTGATCGTGACGGGGTCAGCACTGGTTGTGACCTCCTGTCAGCAGACTGGCCCACGAGCAGAAGACTGAGTGACATCTGTGAGGTCACTGCCGAAATAACAGACGTAAGGGCAGAAGAGGTCAAATCAGTCTGCTGTCCCCAAGAGACTGTTCTGGAACGAAAGAAACACTGCTTGTGCGTATAAGTGTGAGTGCCCTCTGCTGGATACCACAGTCTGTTTTTCCAATAAAGTGGGTAGATTGAGGATTGCAGGAATAGTTAACCCCCCTCCCCACAATAAAAAAGAGCTCAGTAGAGGGAAAGATTAGTAAATAAAAGCTTACATTTTGGTCTGTTGTGCACACAAAATCACACAATTTATTGTGTGACTTCAGAGGAATTGGATTATAGAACCCTGAAGAACATCCACCTATTAAAACTTCTGGAATCCAGAAATGTAATTGTTTTAATTGTAATTGTAATTATATACTTATAATTTAATGACTTTTTTTAATCTATAAGCACTCCTAGTTTCTTTAAAATTAAAATAAGTATTATAGACAAAACTAAGGCTATGGGCCTTTGATTATTGTTGAGGACAATAGCGGGCCTTGGAGTGAAAAGGAGTATTATGATATCATATTAATATTAGTGACTTCCTTTAGTCCCTTTGAGTTTACATAAATCCTGGCCCATAGTCTCTGCTCTATAACCAACTGACAGCTATGTTCCCTCATTCCTTTTTGAGTATGTATATAGTATATGAGCATGTGTCTCAAGGACATTTGGCAGTGTCAGACTGAGTCATACAGTATACAACTTTCTGTCACCTTTCCTGAAGAGACACACAACCCCCGTCTGATGGTCTCCACTACTCTTAATGTTCCCAATATGTGTGTCGAGTCAGAAAGTGTGAGTGAGCAAATAAATGCCTAGACACACACGCAAAGAAAGGGCAGTCGTGACAGATAGCTACTCTAGGGCATCTTGACCAGCAGTGGGGGAGACAAACACACCCTGACACTGGCTGACATTCACTGCAGCCTCGAGTGGAGTTATGTGGGATCTCCTCTTTCTCTTTCCTAGGAAATCTCTCTCTCTCTCTCTCTCTCTCTCTCTCTCTCTCTCTCTCTCTCTCTCTCTCTCTCTCTCTCTCTCTCTCTCTCTCTCTCTCTCTCTCTCTCTCTCTCTCTCTCTCTCTCTCTCTCTCTCTCTCTCTCTCTCTCTCTCTCTCTCTCTCTCTCTCTCTCTCTCTCTCTCTCTCTCTCTCTCTCTCTCTCTCTCTCTCTCTCTCTCTCTCTCTCTCTCTCTCTCTCTCTCTCTCTCTCTCTGTCATCAGCAATAATTGATGTGTCACACCTGCGTAATGAATGGTTGTTGAGTCCTAATGATGCAGTTAGCATAACTAATGGGGACTAATGCAGGGCGGCTGGGTCATTCATGCTTCCCGAAGAAGATCTGCTCGCTGAGGGCATGTTCTGAGGTGAAGAGTGGGCTGCAGGTCAGAAATGTGATTATTTTTTGCTTGACTTACTCAGGTGTCCATGTGAGCATGCATATACATGTACGCACGTCCTGATTTTGCAGAGTTAGACGCGTTCCTGGGTCAAAATATTTAGTCAATCCTGGAACAACATTCCTGTCTGAAAATGTAGTCCTAAAAATGTAAACATAACCCTACCTATAAGTGATCCCTAAATTTAGTGGGAAATGATAGGTGAATAACACTGATGTAGAAGCATCAAACCCTGATTGTAAGTCTAAACCTGACATAAACTGTAAACTTGTCATCTCAAATCTGATTGGCTGAATGGAATGTTGTTCCAGGATCAACAAAGATGTTGATCCAGGAACATGTTGTACATGGTGAAATCAGGTTCTGCTACATGGCACGTGTGTTTTTGTGTGTGAGGACATGTATGAGCATTGATGTATTTGTGACATGCAAAGAATGTATCACATATCTAGCCAGACATTTTTTTTTTTTTTTTTTTTAAGTAGAGTGTGCTTACAGTTTGAAGAAATGACAAGTGTTTCTATGGAACAGTCAGTACATGCTTCACTACAGAAGCAGCTGTCACACCATACAGATGTTGCTGGACCATATCAAGAGGGGCTTTGGCCTGGTCTTTCATCTTAACCACCCAAATAATCTGTAATCTGCACCCTTAGAAGTCTGTGATTGTGATCTCTCTTTACATTTGCCGAAGCATCTGCAGAGGTTATTTCCTTCTAGATCCTCCCCTTACCAGTCATTACCAATTGTTACATTAAATATTACTCTAATATGACGAGCGTCATTTCTCAATCTCTTATTGGAACATTCTCCATTTCATTCCACATCACAAAGTAAAATACAACTACATCGTTACTAATATACACCTGCGGACAAACAGATAGAATTGTATGTTCATTTTAAGAATTTGTCAGTTGCAAGACTCAATAGTGCGACCTCTTACACTTAATGCAACAAATATAATGCTAATAACCAAAGTTATGCCCTTGTTATGAATTCCCATCTTAACTCAAGGGTTTTCAAACTTTTTGATGCTACAGAATCCTCAAAAGAAATCATACCCTTGTGAGGGACCCTCCTCCTAAAATATACGAACAGGTATATATTTTCTTGTATAAAGACATTTTTATATTGTGGAAATAATATAAATTTGTTTAAAATATGGTCTGGAAATTATTTATCTTCTGTTACGTTAATGTTGTTGTTGTTTTTTTGTCCCACCAGTAAGAAACCATAGTAATGTCATTTTGTACCCACAAAAACCTGTGCTGCATTAAATCAATCCACAGCACTGGGTGAGAGTATCCCTACCGGTCATAGATGGATGTTATGACGATGATTGCCAATTTACAGATGCCTGATTATACTATCCTGCAATGATTCCTTGAAAAATATTATTTATTGTAGCCTTGAGCAAACGTTTAGAAAAATAAAACAGATGCAGACTTGATTCCTTTGCAATCAGTGTTTTTTCAATGATTTGCTGGCAGAAGTTAAACAGAAATGCAGCCAAGGAAGTTTAAGAAGTAAAAGCAATGAAGAATCAAAGGGATTTTGTACTGGCTTTGTGGTGATGGGAGGTCATTCAGGCAGTCATTGAAAACAGATATTATTGTATTGTATTTTTACTGTGGATCCACTGCATGTAGATTGTTCATCTTCCTTTCATTGTTTTATCTCTCTCTCTCTCTTATATTACATTGATGAGAAGAAAGAACAGTTTTGGAGGACGGAGTGATCTGGAGAGAGACTGGAATTCATTAAGAATAAATGATTGCTAGACGATGACTTTATTTAATCACAAATGAGCACTTTGGGCCTGGAGTAGCGAAGCAAGAAGAGAAGAGGGAGTGAGAGAGAGATAAAGGGTAGAAGTATTAAACCTCCTAGGCTTTATATATTCTGATTTTTATCTCAATTCACAAGCTGGTGTTAGCATTTGAACTTTGCTCAGACACGTTTGAGTGTTTTATAATTTGTCAGCCAATCAGACCCTTTTTAAATATTTCAGAGCCCTCTGCATGTAATGATGATACTTTAGTGTCTTCAGGTTTTTATCGTCGGCTGTTGAATTATTATGCAGCAGGTCTGACTGGCAGAGTGAAATATCTTTCCTCTGGAATGTTCTTGTGGCCTCCCCTGGATTTCTGCTCTGGAAGAAATGTTTTCTCTATTTACCGGAATATCTGAAGACGTCCTCAATCTCTTCCACAGGGCCCCTCTTCACAGTTTTTCTTTATGCGTTTGGCAGAAAGAGTCAGGAGAGCTGGCACCAATCAGGCCAGGAACTGAGGATGCAGGAGAGTGGGTGCCAGGGTGCCCGGGCCAAGCCACTCACTAGGGTATTGTTTTGTTCTGCCAGAAGATTATTGTGTGTATGTATGTGTGTGCCTGCATTTGTACATCAGTGTGTATCTGTGCTGTCAACAGACCTCCTCCTTAACCCTAACACCCCCCCGTTGTGTCTGAAAGTATCCTGCCATACGGATAAAGGGATGCAGGAGGAAGGACAGTCTCAAAAGGCTGACTCCTTTGCCAAACTCTAGTGTATGCATGCGTGAATAGCTTCCTCTTCTCTTTCTTTACACCTTTTTTGCATCTTTAATAAGATCCTGTGTTGAAGAAACACCCTCTTGATTCAGCTTATAAGTCTTTATATATTTCCTGTTTTTTTTTTTTTTTTTTCGCAGAATTGCTTCACAAGTCTTCTTGTCCTTACTTAAAACTTCTAAATTGGTCTGATGTCTTACAAACAAAAATTAGAATGTGTTGTTGGATTTTAATAAATAGCATAAAATAACTAATAAAGATATATTAACTCTAATTATGGAACTAACTTTAACTTTAGTTTACTTTAACTTTAATTATGGAACTAATATAGATATAGTATATTATATATCACTATCCTGATATATATATATATATATATATATATATATATAACTAATACAGTTATATTAACACTAATTATGTAAATGTGTATTTACATGTCAGATATAGTAAAGTAAAAATATAATCCTCAGTGATGTATGAGATGTTAGTGAGGATTAGATAGAGAGGGGTGTTATATGACTGAAATGCATGTCATATTTTTCGGTGTGTGTAGGTTTAGTTTTCTGAGCTGATGAGTGGTTGAGTGAATGAAACCGAATGAGTGGCTTTAAGCGGATCAGACTGTCTGACACTCTCATCAGTAGTGTGACTTCAGACTGAGATCTCTATTCCTCTTAAACACACACACACACACATTAATCCACACACACTTAAACGCATACATGCGACAACTCTACATTTATCTCACAAACTCTTACAGATTGTATTTCTGAATTTCAGTTTCAAAATGCTTTATTGCCATGATATATTGTGATACAATATTGTTATAGATACAGTATAAAAGCATTAACAAAAAGAAAAGAAATGAAGAAATTATAAAACAATGATTGTTATAGTAATAATAATAATGATACTAATAATAAAATGCAATATAATAAAATGGACATTAATTATCAATTACAAATAACAATAACAAAGAATGTGATTACAGTAACTGATTTCGATCTGATTTCTGGTTTCTGACAGTGTGTAGCTCAAAAATGAATTTTGCTGCAAAACGAATTACGTTTTCTATTTCCGCATACTCTAAAAACACACACGCTGTAGAAAAAGAAATGTGCAGACAGTTTAATCTACATTTAATACACACAAGGAGCATACAAAGTGGTCTGAAGAGGTGACCAGCTAGGAATTGGCGAGGTGGCAGCCTACTAAGTGTAAATCTAGCTGGTGTTAAACTGGGCTGCAAATATGAGGTCCCCTGTTGCTAATGAGGGGGTTTAGGCTGAGAGGTCCTGGCATAGCTGGAAAGCTTTAAACTGCCCTGCTGCTAAAAGGCATTTACCGAGGCAAGGGATCTTATTTTCATACCCGAGACAAACATGACGCTCAGTGTGAGAGAGTGTGTGTGTGTGTGTGCGTGCCAGATGCTTTTTCGTGAGGGGCTACAACGTAAGCATATTTCTGGGAACTATGATTGCCGCTGGCGGAGTCCCAGCATGCTACTGGCCGCTCTGATGGAGAGGGGAAGGACACGCTCTCCAACACCAGCTACACACTGTGCCCAGGATACTGGCCAGGACTGTGATTTGCACTATGTTTGCTCATGGCTGTGTTTGTGTGAGGTAGGGGTACACAGAGAACATTTTGAGCAGGGTATTTACACAGGGTCATAATTAACAGTACATTAGCATTCTTCCGCTCTCATGGTAATGTGGTCAGTGTCCCGAAAGAGTAACACTATCCTGAGCTCACATGAGCGACGTGACACTTTATTACAGAGGAGATGCCCCAACCTCATGAGATGATTTTACTTTTATGTCTAATGGAAAGTCATTACATTCACCACTTCATTTGAGTATTTTCATCTTCAATTATGTCTCGATACACACAATGTAGCCCTATTTGGACAGTAATTGTTTTATGAGAATTTGCTTAGCATGGAGTAGAGAAAATGGCAGTAGAGGACAGACCAAAAAAAAATGTGGGGTTGGTAGTGTATGGACAAACCGACAGATGGACTAATAGATGGATCAGTGTTTGTTGGTGGTATTTGTATTGCTGTGATATATCCTCATATCTCACTGCACTCACTGTTTTTTTCTCTTTCTGTCTGCTTATCTCTGTTTCTATCGCTCTTTCCCTCAGTCTCTGACAGTAGAGTACCAGAAGCAGCTGAGGCCGGTGACACATGTCAGAACAGAGATAGTGTATCCTCTCTGTCTGCCGCCCCCCTCTCTCTTTCTCTCTCTTACCTCCACCTCCTTCCCAGTGGATAATAAGTACCATGTTGCTATGCCATCTAGGGACATACTAGGTCAATACTCACAAACACACACGCACTGACACATTCAGATTGCCTTTAACAGCGTAGGTTTAGACACACCAACAGTTGAAGCAACTGTAATGGGACATTATGAGTGTTATTGAAGCTAATAGCTTACCAGCGACTAAATATGTGCTGATCTTACTGGGTTTCATTTAGGCCGTATATTCCTGGCTGCTATAGATATAGTTATAAGTGTGAGCCAAGTGGGCTTTAGAAGTGTGGAAATGACAGTTCAGGGTCTTGACATATACAGCCGGGCCTCCCCAACCCTTTAATTTAGCCTAAGTGTATTTTTAGAGAGATCGTTGGCGCTGACACCCAATACCTCGACTGGACAGAGCCGGCCTCAGGAGACTGGGGTCAGGTGACATGCTGACTTTAAGCAATGTCAACACAATCATTCTGACAGCCTTTTATTTCAGCAGCTTCAACACCACCGGCTCAACGCAGACACTCTTTATCTGAAACTCTCTAATGTGTTTACGGGATAATGTGTTCTGTAATGCTGTGGAGAGATGTAACACAAGAGAACACTCATGACCTTCACTATTAAAACATCTCGCTCAGCTACAAAACACATGCACTTTAAAGGTTTAATTTCAATTGGACCAAAACAATAGAAATTAAAATGTTATATAAACCCTGTAGGCAAGAGGTATCATGGTGAATACTAGGAACACAAGCTCTCGATTTGATCCGATTTCAGTGTCACATGATTATTCAGAAATCATTCTATTATGCTGATTTGGTGCTCAAGAAACATGTCTTATTATTATCAATGTTGAAAACATTTGTGATGCTTAATATTTTTGTGGAAACCGTGATGCATTTTTTTTTTCAAAGCAGCAGTATCAAACTCAGATCCTGCATGGAGGGCCACTGTCCTGCAGAGTTAAGCTCCAACTCATCTGCCTGGAAGTTTCTAGTAATCCTAAAGACCTTAGCAGGATCAGATGTGTTTAATTAGGGTTGGAGCTCTACTCTGCAGGGCTGTGGCCGGTACACTATGTAATTTTTTTTTTTTTTTTTTTTTAAATGTACATAATGAGTCATGAATCCATCTTCCATCTTCCAAAGCGTGTTTTTGTCTTATCCTGAATCACTACGGTACTCTTATAATAAGTGTTTATATTCAGACTATTCTAGACTCGTCATATCCATAAACAGAGAGAAGTGGCTAATGTTCTTCTGCAAGATGCAGGCAGTTTTGTTTATTAACCACTATAGAGCGGCAAAAGTTAGTTTAACTTTAAGTTCAAACGAACATATTTGAAATAGAAAACTATTGTAACATTATAAATGTAAAGAATTAAAATAATTTATTTTATAAAAGAAGAAAAAAGATTGCTGCTTCGTTTCACTGGACGTATTATGTCTGTCTTACTAGTCATTTGTTCATTAATTGGACTTGCACTGGCTATGCTGAAGTTTTTGAACCAGTTCATTTGTGAATCGGGCTACACTACTCGCACTGTAAAAAAAAAAAGCTGCCTTAAAGTTTTAAGTACAATCACTTGGATGTTTAAGTCATTTAAACTTAAATTACATTAAATAGACTTAAAAAATTGTTGAATCTTGTTTAACTTATAAAAAAGTTAAAGCAATGTAAAAACATATGTACAATTTTTTACAGTGTACTCACTGTATGTATTGTATGCAGCCCGTGAGGACATTTGATTTAATCTGGAACAGAGATCTTTTAAAAACTTGATGCTGAACATACTGTCAGACATGCACAGTAGTGGTCCAGACAGGACACATCGTTCAGTGGATCGCTGCTAATTGCCTGGTCGTTAGAGTGACGCTATTCCTGGAAACAGAGGAGCTCTGGGAGTTGCGGTTTTGTTTTAATTAGTGAGCAGCACATGCAGTCAGGCAGGTGAAACTGAGAACTGCGCTTGTTTTCTCCTCTTCTCTCTGTTTGTTCATTTAACTGCCGGCAGTGCTTGTTTTTCACCCCCTCTGTCTCTTTATCAATCTTACCATCTCTCAGTTTTTCTCTTTCTCTCGCTTGGTGTTCCCTGAAAGCACTTTGCAGCTTGTTAGTGCGCAGGAGGGTTGGTGCAGTGCCCTCAGGACTACAGCAGCAAGGTGACATCTATCAATTTAATGTGTTGGCATGCTATAAATACACCTGTCAGCCCTCCCTGCACTCCACCCTCCTTTACTCTCTCTCATGCTCGCACAGCTTGTGACAGCAAAGGGAGGAAACAGCTGAGCTCAGAGGGAGGGTGGGGGAGAGAGGGAGCAAGCAAGAGAGAGTTTTATGTCTCCAGTTCATGCTGTCACTTCCAGAGAGGTCTTAATTACACCGCTGCAGCTGTGAGGAAAGGAACACAGACTGCCAGAATCGGCAGCCTCCCGCTATGATACAGTGCTACTGCAGGGCCACGCACATGTAATCTTACAGTGAATGTGCAACGTAAAATACTTTGGTAACTTTTTGCAATAAGATTCATTTTTTTCACATTAGTTAATGCATAAGGTATCATGGTTCGTGTAATAGTGAACATTTCAAGTTACATTTCATGTATAATGAACTATAATTAATGAACAATGATAGATTCATAAAGTTAACTTTAATATTCTACTAAACTAAACCAAAGTAACAAATTGAATAAAGTGTTACCAGTACTTTTTTGAAATAATTTTTGACAATTTTTGAAATAATAATACATTTGTACATAAAAGTTAGATACACATTTTGAGCTTTATGCAGTTGTGTTCTGAAAATATTAATGAATTAAATGGGTTATCATATTTTTGTGAAATAGAAATTCAGCCTATTTTCTATATATGTTATTAATCTTCTTTTTTGGATTGATTCATCAATTTATGTTTACTTTTCTTGGACCATGTAATACTTACTCAAAAGATCATAACCACAACTTCTGACTTGTGATGTAATGACAATTGACTTCAAGCTCTCGTTCAGCCGATCTGCCTCTATCCAATCAAAAACCCATGGATTGAAACAAGTCCAAGACCTGCATTTATATTTATGGAACCAATAAGGAACTGGAATTGATGAATTTCTCATTCTCATCCCTATCTTAAAACACAGTTTTTATAGAGGAAAATAGTACACATATACAAATCCTTTGGGGCCAATAGATATTTCTTTCAGAGATGTTTCAATATCTCTATTTTAATCACAAAATAGTTGCGAATACTTGAAGTGCAATGTTATTCTGTGACTGGTGCCCCTGCTCTGGCATCCCATGCACTTTTAAGCTTGTGACTCTTAAACTAGAGTGAGGCCCGTTAGCATGTATTAAATGGTTATTGGAAACCCGTAGTGCCTGATCTCACTGCAAGGTGTGAGCAGCACATTTGACCCAACCCTTCTTTAATGCTTTCTGGGAGAGAAGGGCATTCTGACACGATGGGCCTGCTGAGCTGTGACGTCAGCTGACATTCTGATGACACTCAGAGGGTATTAACAGATGTGTCGTTGTCACAGTCACTGGCATGGTAATAGCTTAGCAGCTGATTGGGTTGCAGGGCTAGTGTTACGGTCGCCCCGAGCACCTGTCTGTTTAATGAAGGGAGGGGAAGAGCTGAATGAGGTGCTTTTGGCTGCTCTCAGGTACTTGCGCATTAATGCTCTTCTCTCATTGAGGAGATGAACTCTGCTGTGAGTCATCTCAGCTGATGTAATTCCATAACATTCATTTCCCATAAGTTGTATGTGGCATTTATAAGCAGATGCTGGTTAGTGTAATGGTTAAAGGTGGTTGTGGAAATGTTGCAGGTTTGATCCCTGGTACTTTAGAGTTAGCTGAAAAAAATGTCTAAAAGTGATTCCAATGATTTATTCCTCTTATGTTGTTATCATTGTAGTTGTGTGGTGGACTCTTCTTATAGAATTACAGTGGAACGATTATTAAAGCTTTAATAGTTTTAGTTATTGTGCAAATAGGTCTTTACTCTTTCTTTCTTATGCGGAACACAAAAGATGATTTAATGAATATCCGCTTGGGTAATGCTTATATAGTAAATAATTAAACAATATATAATTATTTTTCAAATGAATTATTTTACATATTATTATTATTTATTAATAATATTAATTCATTATTAAATATGATAAAGTATTATAAAGTATTAAATAATTATGGAAGTATTATTTCACTTTTGGGTGAACTATCCCTTTAAGAAGGTGTTTAATAGAATATGTTTATGGATAAACAACCTTTGTTGTTCCTGGAAGGTTCCAAACATAGCCCTAACCTTAAAACGATTGGATGAGAGGAATGTTATTCCAGGAACAAAAAAAGGATGCTAATCCAGGAAAGTGTCCTATTTTTGTAAGTCATGTTAAGTGTTCTTAACCTCGGATTGCTCCAGGTGGGCTGATCCTGTAATTAACTCCTTTTTCTGTTAGTATGCTCTCTTGACAATGGACACTAGCCTCTTATGATTTCCTCTTTGTGAGAGTGTTTTGGTGTGTGGTTTCACCAGCGTTTGTCTAAGTTGCTATCTTTGCTCATTATTCCATGTGAAGTGATCAACTGAAGCAGGCTGGAGGAGGGATTCAAAGCGCACTCACCTTATGATTCCGGACAAGCAGCTTTTTACCACAGTCTTATGTTTTCAGCCATAATCAGATGTGGTGAAATGTTTACACCATTCTCAAAGCACAATTATGGTAATTACAAACCAGTTTTTCCTCACTTAGTGAGTCATGAGATGTAATCTAAGTGTGGTTGTTTTCTGGTTCTCAACGCAAGCAAGTTCAACAGATATGTACTTTGTTTGTATACTATTTCCCTGTGCTTTAGTGTATCTTTTTGTCCCTGTTTTTTGTTATTTTCAGAGGTAAAAGAGAAAGTTCTGAGCAAATATTCAGAACCATCTTTCACAGATGGTTGTTGTAATAACGTGAGTGGTAATAGCAATAATTATAATATACACACTATAATGTGTCAGTTACACTCTGCAGAATAAAGCTCTTTTGGCTCAGACCATGAGTTGGCTCATAGTATGCATAACAATTCAGTGAAAGTGAGGGAGTAAAAGAAAAAGAGATGTGAGAGTGACTGAGAATGTTAAAATGTGGTTAGGCGCTGAGGTTTGGGGA
Organism: Rhinichthys klamathensis goyatoka; assembly: GCF_029890125.1. Lineage (NCBI taxonomy): Eukaryota > Metazoa > Chordata > Actinopteri > Cypriniformes > Leuciscidae > Rhinichthys > Rhinichthys klamathensis. The sequence goes on from NW_026606597.1 coordinate 35,310, forward strand.
TTCCTGCCAGGAGCTGTCAGAGGAAAAAAAAACACCCAGCAGAATGGGGGAAAAAAATCCCAGTCTTAACATCAGGAAAAAGGAAAGCTCTATATTTAAGGTTCTCCTGGCTATATCCTAGGGTGTGTTGTTGTTGTTTGGTTTCAGATAATGTATCCAAACTTTGCTTAGTGAGGGCCTCAGGAAGCCCCCTAGCAGCATTCACAGAAATACTCTAAACATTGTGGTTTCAGTACACTGCTCATCTCTGAGCTGATGACTGTTTTGCTTTTTTATGGTGTTGTCATGAAAATGCAAATGGTGTCCACAGGCATGTAGTGTGGAGAGATTCTTGGAAATAGAAATATCCCCACATATGAAGTGTTTTATTTCTTCTTCTTTTTTTTCTTTTTTACGAATGAACCTGATAAAACAGTTTCTTTGTAAACAAGTAAAAGTGCCACAATTGTGTTATTTTAAAGTCTCCTAATTTTGTTTTGGAGGTCTCCTACAACAGGTTTAAATGCATCAAAGGTTTCATTTTCATAATATACATTGCACATCACCACATTTTTCAATGATTCTCAAACGACTTGTTGGATGAATCAAATGCTGTGTTCGAAATCGCCCCCTATACCCTCATTCACTATTCCCTACATTACTCCACTAATATAGTCCACTTGAAGGAGAGAATGAAAACACTGTGGATTCGGACACTAAGTGCGTCGGAAGGGCTCCTGCTTTTGCATAGTTTGTGCTTGTTGTTTAATAATGAATTGAAACGTAGCAAACTGGCACCTCCAGTAATTAAAAGATTTATCTTGAACTCTGCTATGGAAACTAGCATGTATAAACCGTAATTCAATTTAATAATCGATTAAAAAGGAATTTATACCTGTATGATCATACGCTGGACCAGCGCGCTTTGGAAAATGGATGGATGATTGATTCAGCTGCGGCGCCATCTCCTGGCGAGACGAAGGAATTCATTCAGCGCGCGACTCTCACAGTGCATTATGGGTATTCTCTAGCAGTTGAGCGTACATCAGTTGTACAATCGTTATTGCGGTGCATTATGGGATTGAATGAGCACACTTGATAACGTTCACTATGGTTTCGGTCACCACTACAAATGGCTGTCCCCTCAAATAGTGCCCTATTTAAATGGTATAAGGGGCAATTTTGGACACAGCCACAGTCTCTAAATCCCTCCTTCCCGAGAGCTACTCTGCTCTGATTGGCCAGACAGCTCAGTCTGTTGTGATTGGTCTACTGCTTACACCGCGTGTTGGAAACCAAAACGGCCATTGCCATAACTGAACGTCAGCTCCATCCGGAGGCTTCCTACAGCTCAGCGATTGTACACCGTAAACTAAAGACAGTAATGAACAATGACGTCGATTTTACCATATCAATCTGAGCGCGAGTCCAAAGATGAAACATTGGAAGAACTAGATATTCAACCCGAACCTCCATCGCAAGGACGACTTGAACAGGACGTTTCTCAGTGATACACTACTTAGTTAGTATTAACAGTGTATGTCCATCAACAAACTGATGTGTATATTTCGATGAACATGCGGGAACTGTATCAGTAACGGTGCATAGCCTACGTTAGCCGAGCTCTAACGTGAATGACTGATGTAATATAAACGTTGGTAAAACAAATCTTGCTCCATCCTTTATCTTAACTCAAAGTAACAACAGACAATCTGCATTATTACACAGTTTTAGGAAATTGACCCTTCGCATGGAGCTTGATTGACAGGTGTTCTGACCAATCATACTTCGCCATCCGCCATTTTGTCCGACAAAGCAGTCAGGAGAGTTAGTAGATTAACGTGAGGATTTGAACTTGAAAAACTGAATATACTGACGCCTTTTCGCGGTTAAAACAACATTCCTTCTTATGGTCATTCATGTTTATTTGATGCTATAAATGAACTAGAAGGAAGAGATGATCGGTTCACGAGCAGCTTTAACTGATGCTCTAGCGATCTGTCACAAACGGTATTTATTGTTTAAATTTCTTTAAAAAAATGCCCATATTTGAAAGGTGAGACTTTGTTTAATATGTTTAATATCAAAAGTAACCGAAAAGTAACCTGGTCTGTTCTGTCTGTCAGCGTGTTGTCAGTCTCCTCTCTGCTCCGCGATGTATTTTTCACTGCGTGAGAACATGGTGTGTGCGTGAGAGCGTGAGAGCGGCGTAGCTTGTCGGACATAGCGACAGTAACTAAGGGGGGCGGGTCTTTGCGAAGGGTCAATTGTGGCCCACAACTGATTAGCAGAAGTATTTCAGTAAGACAGTTAACAGGAAACTTAGACAATATAAAAAACAAAACTATGTATTTTGAACACCTGGTAGAAAATATATACATCAATAATTAGTCATACTTACAGGTTGTGATTCTGAAGAGCAAATTGGTCCAAATAAACCGTACTGACCCATCTTTCTAGAGCAAGCGTTTTGCGAATCCCGCATTGAACTGAGATTTGAGAAGCTGTCGTCACGAAAATGAAGGGAACACAGCAAATGCTTGGGATTATACTGCTGTGGTATCGTGGTAAAGATGAATTTAAACCACTGATTCTTCACAGCCTCATCTTTTGGAAGTGAAAATAAACCGAATTTGCTTTCACAGCGTCTTGACGACATGATATCCACACAAACAAGCTATGGCAAGATGTCCTGTCCTTGCAGAATTTAGGCGGGCATTATAGTAACAGTAAGTAGTAAGTGTGAACTATAGATTCGAAATCCAAACGACTCGTTTGAGCGGTTCAGAGTTGACTCTTTCTTTTGAGATAAAATAACTTTATTTATGATGCACTTTCAACTTTACAACTTTGGAGACATTCACATACAGCCACATTACACATCTTATTACAGTACACATTTGTATTTTAATTTATTTAAAAATATATATTTATTTATGAAAAAAGCTGCATTTTTAGCAGCCATTACTCCAGTCTTCTGTCTCAATTGATCCTTCAGAAATCATTCTGACTTGCTGAATTGAGATGTTTGTTTTTTCAGGATTCTTTGATGAATAGAAAGTTCAAAAGAACGACTTTTATTTGAAATATATTTTTTTGCAACATTATAAATGGCTTTGTTTTCACTTTTGATCAATTTAATGTGTCCTTGCTGAATAAAAGTATTTCACTTTTTTAACTTTAGTTAGCGTGTAATGTTGCTGTTTGAGCATAAACAACATCTGCAAAGTTACGACGCTCAAAGTTCAAAGCAAAGGGAGATATTTTCTTTTACAGAAATCGCTTTTTAAGGACTACAACAAACGGCTGGTAGGGACTACACAAGCTTCCTCCTGGGTTAGTGACATCACAAACCCTAAAATTGACATAAACCCCGCCCCCGGGAACACGCAAGCAACAAAGGGGGCAAGGCAGTGTTGTGAAGAGGAAGAGTTGTTGTAGTAGAGCACATTTGGGAGTCTGCTCAAGCTTTTACATCTGTCTTTTCACATATGCAATACAGTACGTAACACAAATGCAATAGCATGTCACTCTGTAGGCATTTTACAACAGTTCCCACACTAGCGATTTATAGATTATCATGAAAGAATATACTAAGTTAGCAGCTAATCAGTGACATGAAGATATAGTTAACTCCACAACAGCTACATAAATTCATCAACTAACCATTCAGAAACGTCCTGTTGCATTCTACATGTTGTCACTTCTTGAGTCTCCCCATCATTGTCTGACTCCGGTTTGAACATAAAATGTGGAACAGTTTCTGACATTTTAGTGCTGTCTGCAAGCTGCAGAACGAGCTATTGTAAGCTCCGCCCTCTGTGCCGTGAACAGCAGCTCATTTGCATTTAAAGGGGCACACACAAAATGACGTGTTTTAGCTCACCCTCAAAAGGGACAATTTTAACATGTTATAAAAATTATCTGTGGGGTATTTTGAGATAAAACGTCTCGGTTACGGATGTAACCCTCGTTCCCTGAGTAGGGAACGGAGACGTTCCGTCGGATGGCGACGAATGGGGTTTCGCTTAGAAAGCCTATCAGCTTCGATTACTACAAAACGAGCCAATGGCAAAGAAATGCCATGGGTCTGCGGAATTTGCATAGCGCAACTCCGCCTCACCTCGTGGGTATTTAAGGAGGACGCTGGCAGCAATTCAGCATGTTTCTTCGCTGAGGAGCCAAGACTGAGCTCAGGCGATCCCCGCGGTACAGCAGAATCTAATCACTCTAATCAGTCTAATCACGCCACCTTCTCAGCTGTCTTCCAGTGCCCTGCGTAAATCTGAGATCCCTGTCGTGAGACTAGCACGAACGAAGGACTCCTATTTAGCACAGGAATACCAAGGTACACTGGGGAGCATATCCCAGATTTTAGGGGAATATGCAATTACTGCCAACCCAGAGGGGGGGACTCACCATCCCGCATATCAGCGAGGTTCAGCCATAGATGTCTCTCCTGGACCACGGCTGTGGACATCACCAGACCCAGGGAGCGTGCGGTCACCTTCGTCGCTCGGAGAGCAAGGTCGGTGGCGGCGCGCAGCTCATTGAAGAGCCCGGGGTCTGTCCTGCCCTCGTGCATGTCCCTGAGCATCTGGGCCTGGTAGACCTGCAGAATGGCCATGGCATGCAAAGAGGTGGCCGCCTGTCCCGCCGCTCTGTAAGACTTCGCCACTAACGTAGACGAATATCTACAGGCTTTGGATGGGTGCTCAGGCTCGCCACGAGAAGAAGCGCTCTGAGGACACAGTTGCATCGCAACAGAGCGTTCAAACGGGGGGAGCCCAGTGTACCCACGGGCAGCCGCCTCATCGAGGGGAGGAAAGGCGGATGAGATCAACGAGCGGTCACGGGAAGACATGGGAGTCTTCCAGGACTTCGAGATCTCATCATGCACATCCGGGAAGAAAGGTATTGGGGTTTGACGCGGACGGGGGTCCGCGGCCTTACCCAAGTACCAATCATCCAACCGCGAGCGCTCGGGACAGGGTGGAGGGGTCCACTCTAACCCGATGCTCGCGGCGGCCCGGGAAAGCATGGCCGTCATCTCCGGATCAGACTCAGGCACAGCCGTATGCACACCGGAAGGTGGCAGCTGTGACGAGTCGTCACTTCCAGAAGATTCAGACCCACCTTGTGATGCTGCAATAGACATCGCATCCTCCTCTGGAGCGCCAAAGGAAACCCGCGGGACACCCGAAGATGATCCCTCGGAAATCCCCTGAGCACTCGCGGGTTGCAACACTGGAGAGGGTGCGACTGGGCACGGACTGATAGTCGGCGCTTTGTTCCAAACCGTCACCCTCAGATCACCCTGGCCACCAGCCGAAGTAGAGCCTCTCGTGGAGGCGCTAGATCGGGGTGTGGATGAGGGGACTCTCACTCTTGCGAGATCACTGAGTCTCGATCGTAGTGTTGCGATGGTCATGTTCCCACAGAGAGAACATGAGTCATCCACGAGCGCTGCTCTAGCGTGATCAATGCCCAAACACACTATGCAACGCTCGTGCCCATCAGAGTCGTCAACGAGTCTACCGCAACCAGAAGTGCACGGGCGAGGCATCTTTAAAAAGACGTGCCACGTGCAAGCTCTTTTGTGAGAGAAAAGAAACTCTTGACTGTGTTGAAGCGCCCGGGGAGAAACACACTCGCTGTCAAACCACAGACAGATAAGCAGGAAGTGCGCGCTCGCCGGGAGATCGCCGTCACACCAACACCAGAGAATCTCGCTCGTCTTGAAGAACTGACAGTACAGGAATGGCTTGTGGAACGAAGGATCAACTTGGCTCCGAAGCGAAAACATGCTGAATTGCTGCCAGCGTCCTCCTTAAATACCCACGAGGTGAGGCGGAGTTACGCTATGCAAATTCCGCAGACCCATGGCATTTCTTTGCCATTGGCTCGTTTTGTAGTACTCGAAGCTGATAGGCTTGCTAAGCGAAACCCCATTCGTCGTCATCCGACGGAACTCGGAGTGACAACGAAAGGGAACTTCACATACACACTCTGGGGACATTAGAGACGTATTTTACATCTTGTAAAAAGGGGCATTATACCACCCCTTTAAAAGAAAAAAATACAAGACAATCTTACTGCCGCCAGATTTTTGGATGATTATATTGCATTTTATCATTCTTCTAATGACCAAACTCCTCAATTCCAGTGTGCATTTTTGACTGTTGCTATATATACCTCAACATGCTATAGCAAAAGTACTGGTGTCTGCATTTTCCTAACTTGAACTATATAAAAAGCAATCATTGTGCAAAATGATGTTTCAGATTGGCCCGTTTTCTGATTGGCTAAAAAAAAAAGTGCAGACCACTCCCCTGACTATTTAACAATAGGTGTCATTTCTACTCCCAAGGTCTCCCTTTTGCATATCTTGGCACTCTTTAATGCCTACCGCGTCACCTTTAGCTCAACATCCATTGAGAGGGCCACACCTGCTCATACAGGTACAGATAAACAGTCAAGGACAATGAGAAAATAGATAATAAAGCAAAATAACAGCAGTGACTAATTCCCACTCATTATTTTATTATGGTATCATGCGTACAGTATGAATCTTTTGTTTGTATATGTTAATACGACAATGTAATCTTTGTGCACAGTTTTTATATAAACTGGCTGGAAGTATTAGATGTTAGCATTTGGTTCAGAGCTGTGGAGAGTTACTTCTAGCTGAGTTTGTTAATAAGCTAGTGGTATGTGGCTTACTGCCACTTTGCTTGTGGTGGGACAGATTGGGCAAGCCATGGTGAGGTATGATTGCTGAGGAGACCAAGCGTCACCTGGCAGATGGGCCAACTGTGTGTGTGTGTGTGTGTTATAGTTGCTCTCTGCTCTTCAGAGCATTAAGAAATACAGCGTCGTATTTCTCCTTGACAGAAAATATTTATACAGTTTAATAAAAAGCCAAAGTGAAAACTAGCTGATAACTAACTGTAATTGTTAACTACACCTAAGAATATCAAAAATAATTAATCAAATTTAATCTGACATAGAATATAAATTAACTTAAACTTAAAAAAATTAAAATTAGAAATGTTGCATTTCAAAATTATTTTTGAGTACTAAAATTATTAAAACTGAAATTAAAACAAATTATTTGAAGCTAAAAATAAACATTTACATAAAATTACATAAAACCGAAAACTAAAATTAAAATGAAAACTTAAAATATAAAAAATAAAAGCGATTTTAAAATGTCAATAAATACTATAATAATGTTTGTTTTACCCAGAAGTGTAAATGCTACACTCTCTGTGGTCACCAGTGAATAAAGTAGCTCTAAATTCAACCATGCACCATTGGGCTTCAGTAATGCTTTACTGAGTGCCACCGACTCAGCTAGTGCGCCTGGTGCCGAGTATGCAGTAGACAGTGGAGTAATATTATACCCTGGCCACAGCTAGCGGCCTACAAAGAGACACTCAGTGTCCAAGAGCATGAAAAGACCATTAAGAAATCCAGGCAGCTGCTGCTGTGGGATGTGAAGGACAACTGCTGTGGACATCACTCTATTTCCCCCTCATGCCCAAACATTTCCTGCCCTCTTCTCTGGGTCTGGTTTCTAGATCGTGCATATCACTTTGTCTGTTGAAGACACAAACATAAAAATAACTTTCATTGCTCATTTGTCTTGTTTTCTTGTGTGTGTGTGTGTGTGTGTGTGTGTGTGTGTGTTTGTGTGTGTTTTCTTGTGTGTGTTTTCTTCTATTGTAATCTGTCATGTTAGCATCTGCTAGACATGCAAAACACGTCAAACACTAGATAATTGCCTTTCTTGTCAATGTACCATCTGAACCTGAAAAAATATTTCTTATTAAGGATATATAACAGGGATATCTTATAATAAATGTATATTGTCATTATCTTTGTCGTAATTCAGGCTGCAGAATTAAACAGTTGTGCTTGGTTTAAGATGAATGCATGATGAAAGACATGCATTCATCTTATACATGCCTACACACTTGCACCCCCTGCCGCCATAAATACCATTCTTTGAATGGCAGGTAATGAAAAGTGTTGGCTGGCTAATCCGTGACGGAAGGCAGTTTCATGCTATAGAAGTGATGAGGGTCCGTGTCTTTTCTTGCTCCCCAGTCTTTTTGACAGCAATACCTCTCGCTCTGTCTGATGAAGGAGAGAGAGAAATGTCCCTTATCCCTTATTACACACAGAGGTCTGTTACATATGCCGGTAAAACTGATAAGACATGTCAGCGGCCTGGTGTGTCATTAGTGAGCATTGTTGCGACGGATGACAAGCAGACCGTGGAAGTGATTTGAAGTCAGAACAATTGCAAGCAGCAATGATAGAGGAACGTGGGTTGGAGTTCTCTGCTGCATGTTTGTTTGTCTTAGCTTCGATTTTTTTCTTCTCATACCTCAAAAAACATTACATTTTGGTGAAAATGTATACTGTTTGTGACAGATAAAGTTATTTATTTTCCAGTTCATTTGATAGGTTGTGCACTAATAATTTATCTGCCGCTAAATTTAGGAGAGGACAAAAGCAAGGCATAAAAGTTAGACCATTAAGTGGCACATTATGGCCACATATTTCATTTTTTAATGATCAGTTGCAGTGATGCTTTGTCACATTGCATTGATTTATTTTGGGAGGTTGTGTTTGCAAAAAAAGTATCCAGGTAGCACTACCCCAGCCACAGCTCTCCTCTCCTGATCCATAGCCATCTTGAAGCAACTTCCGCTGCCTCAGTGGCCGACTTAATGCCACTTTGGCTACTGGTCCCTTTGAGCATATTATAGGCCCTGCAGAGAGACTGGGCTGCGAACCCTCTGCATCCCACCTCAATGGGCTCGCACCTTGCTTGCCAGCCGTTACTTCGGCACCAGCTCAATGTACTTGGTTCTCTTCCACTCATTGGCCTCCTCGATACAGTCCTCCCAGGGAACTGTAAGTTCTAAGAAGATAATTTGCTTGGAGCATTCTTAGATAAGCACCATTTCTGGCCTTAGTGATGTTATGGCAACAGTTTCTGGAAACTTAATTTGCTTTGACGTGTTTCAGCATCATCAACTGCCAATTCCGCCCTGTCCTGACCTCAAACCCCGCCTGGGAGACTTTTGGGTCACAGGACTCACGGTATTGCAGCACCTCCCTAGTGCGGGTCACCATAAATTCTTCATTTAGGCTGCTGATGGTGAGTTTCAGATTCTGCTCAGGCTTCAAGGTAGTCCCCACCACTTCCATAAGAACCTGATCCTTCTCAAAAAGTCCTCCACTGTGGAGATCGGGATGTTAAGTGATGTTAAGATGATACTAAGTGATGTTTTTTGAAAATCTAAAAATGCATAAAGATTTATGTGATGGGCAGTTTTAGGGTTAGGGGATAGAATATACAGTTTGTACAGTATAACATTTTTTATGTCTATGGAAAGTCCCCACAATTCACAATGATTTATAAAAAAAAAAAAAAGTGTTTTTACTAAAAATGTATTATAGCTTCCACATGAATGAATGAATGAATGAATGAGGTATTTATATAGCGCTTTTCATATGTACTACTGTACACCCAAAGCACTTTACAATCACGTCGGGGTCTCTCCTCATCCACCACCAGTGTGCAGCATCCACTTGGATGATGCGACGGCAGCCACAGTACAACGGCGCCAGTACACTCACAACACACCAGCTATAGGGAGAGAGAGTGATAGAGCCAATTCAATGGATGGGGATTATTAGGAGGCCATGATTGGCAAGGGCCATTGGAGGGAATGTGGCCAGGACACTGGGGTTACACCCCTACTCTTTACGAGAAGTGCCATGGGATTTTTAATGACCACAGAGAGTCAGGACCTCGGTTTAACGTCTCATCCGAAGGACGGATGTAGAATAATGAGAATAAAGAAAAAATAATGAGAATAACGTAATAAAGTAATAACAAGAAATGCTTATTGAGCACCAAATCAGTACATAAAAAAATCTAATCATGTGACACTGGAGGACTAATGATGCTAAAAATTCAGCTTAGCCATGACAGGAATAAATGATATTTTAAAATATATTAAAATAGAGAAGAGTTATTTTAAATTGTAATAATATTCTATAATAATACTGTTTTACTGTATTTTTGATCAAATTAATGACTTCTTACAAAAACATTTAAAAATCTTACGACCCCAAACTTTTAAACGGTAGTTTATCTATACTGTACTGTCCTTTGTTATAAAAAGCTGTTGCACTGTAAACTTCACTGCGCTGAAGTGTAAAGTGCTGCTATTCTGACAGTATACTGCAGTACCTGTGTCACATGTGGACTCTAAATATCACCAATAATGCCACTTGTGGGCTTATTTTAACCATAGTGAGGTAATGCATTCTGATATGGCAGTTTTAAAGAGCTTTTACTAGACTATTATTTTTGTTGAATACCATCACAGTCCTCATCTTTTCTCTGGGAATTTTGCACTATCTTGTGCATCATGCACGTTTTTCAGGCAGTATTAAAGAACTCGCCTATGTGTCTTGATGGAAGCTAGCTTGCATGTAACTTGGCAGCCCTTCCAACAGAATAGGTAATACTGAGGGAGACTTGGCTCAAAAGAGTGAGAGCACATTAGCAATTCAAACACAGAAGAGGTGTCTGGAGAGCTAAAAGACTGCAGGATGAAAGTGCTTACATTGTTTTTGCTGGGGATTTGACAGCCAATGGTCACTGCTTGATACAGCAGTGTGTTGTTAAGTCATTCACACTGACAGACATTTCATCGTCTTTTCTTTCAGTTCTTTCTTTCATGCATTAGCAACAGTCTGCCCTTTCACTATTCAAGATTCAAAGGATGGAGAACATTAGATATGTGATCACAGAGAGCGAATGTTTGTGATCAACAACAATGACAGTTTCATCAAAGTGTACAAAGCTGCAAAGAGCAGAGGAAACTTAAACTGTATGATTTGTGAGTGTGTGTTTATACCATGGCGTAGTGTTTAAAGTAACACTATGTAGTTTTTCAACTTTCATAATATATTTCCAAGACCCTTGTGATGGTACATCGACTTACAATAGGTTAAATGACACGTCTGCCATAGCCTGACGTGGTCTGTATCGCTTTTACTTGCACTATGTAACTTCGGGTTTCGGGTAGTAACCCGAGCACAAAAAGAACTACAAAATTCGACTGCTTTACGGCATACGTCACTTCCCCCACCACTTCCAAATTGTCTGTGGCCCGGGATTCTCCCGCACATTGATAGCGTCTCCCTGATGCCCGCAAATTATAGTTTAAAATCTGCCGGAATCTAGAGCGCGCATGCGAGACAGAACATAGCGCGAGCACGGCAGAGAGAGAGAGAGCGAGAGACCTTGCGAGTGTGCCTCACGAAAGCTAGTCAACCGCCGCCACCCGTCAACAATCCAGTCACCAAGATATACCTCCCTGAAATGACTTCTTGCAGGTTGGGATGTCTGCCATTGTTGATTCCAAAGCCGGTGCTGGATAAACAGCGAGCGTGCGCGTGCGACAGTATACTAGGCTGCAGTAGGCTAAATTATTTACGACAGCAGTAATGGACAATTCTGCTTCCAACCTGTAGGGCGACCGCTGAGGAAAAGTTACTTGGTGTTGCTTTAAAGCTAAGGGGCAGAATGTAGTTGGTTGATTTTATGTATCATTTTACAGCAACATGAGTTTAGGATCTGAATAGGATTGCAAATTGTAATATAGTTAATAAAATAATGAACATGTGTAAGAGTCTCTGGGTGTCTGTACATCTACTACTCTTATTACGGTAGTTTGGCAGCTTACTGTACTGTAAATAACAGGCTCTCCTTTCCAATCAGCAAGTGTCAGCACTAGCCACACAGTTATTAATGAGAAACACATAGGCAGCTTCAGACTCGAAAACATTCACACTTGCACTGCAGAGACATACGGAAGATTTTACTCACACACACATACTGCTCCAAAGCTGGGGGAAATGTGTTTATGAACTTTTGGGTTTTAGTTGAACAACTAAACTGTACTGTAATGTACAAATTAATGAGGATGTATATTAATTAATGTATAATGTATATTATGAGAAATCTCCTACACCTGTTATAAGATACTTCCAAAACAAAATTAGGAACCTTTAAAATAGCATAATATGGGCACTTTAAAATTTTAATAACTGTAATGATAAAACTGAAAGATGCTTGCTTGAAACATTCATTCTCTAAGGTCAGAAAACGGGACTGCTTTTTCACTTTATACTTTCTATTGTTTTCTTATAAATGTATTTATAATTTTTTTAACATTTTTTTAAATTAATATTACTGCAGAGGGCTCTGCATATATTGTTATAATATTAAAACTCCGTATTTACTCTTTCATATTTTTTATTTTTTTTTTTTTTTTTAATTACTATGTGTAATAGACTAACAGACTAAATGCATTGCATTTAATGTAAAAATCATATCAAAGGTTGGAACTTCAGCATTTTATTTTTTTTAGAGAATGATAATTTGACAGTGGATTTTATCAGTCTGCTTCTTGTTCTATCTCTGTTTTTGTCTGGAATTCAAAGAGAAGCTTTGCTTTCTCTGAGGCTAACCACTCAAGTTTTTGCAACATCAATGCAGGTGCACTATCTTAGCAAGGTTAAAGAGAGCTCACGGATGAAAAGAAACTATCACGCTCACAGTCTGTGGAATGTGATGGTTGGTACGGGCTGCCCGTACAGTCTTTCTCAATAGGAGGTAAATGAGACTGACAGTCAAGACATTTTTATGCTCATGGAGCGTTTCTCTGATGAGAGAAGATTAGATCTAAGCAAGCAGCACAAACGTTGCCAACAAACTGAGCAATCCCCTTTCGCATTTCTCTTTTATCCACATCACGCTTGCACTCCTCCAGTGCATTTTTGCATCTGTGTAATCTTAACATTCTCCAAATCTGCACAGGAATGGATTTTAAAACACAATTTCCTGAAAATGACTCACTTCCTGGTGAGCGTGTTTTGTAACGCAGTATGTTTGTTGTACGGGGCATGTACCCCCATATCCCCCTCGCCAGCCCAGACTGCTTTCTGATTGGTGCTCAGATAATGCTGTAGTGTTTTAGCAGCCGTGTCCGACCCACACGAAAGACACTCTAATTCAACCACCGTAATCAAAACACCATGAAGGGAAGGAAAGGGTTAGAGATGGTTATCTCGTCTTTCATGATAAAGGTCAGTCTGCTTTGGAAAGTCTCACACCCCCATGTACACAGTCTTGAAAAGGTTCACTTCAAATCAAAACTCCTGTCAGTCACCACAGAGCTGCATTCTAACAGCTTTTCTGAGTGATTTACACAAGGACTTCTGAGAAAACGCGCACACACAGGCTGTGAACGTGTACTCATTGACCCGTGAACCTCACTGTGTGACTGTTAACCTGCCGTTTATTCCCATCGTGTGGGTGCGTTTTCAGTCGACGCTGGGCTTCCGCTCACTCATCTTGGAGTTTTAGCCCTCATAACCTTCAGCACCTGCTCCTGCTCCCCTGCTGTTTGTTTTTGGAGCAGCTGCAGACCTGCTAAAGAGCTAGAAAGAGCGTTTGAGGCTCTTGCTGGCCGTGGGGAAGTCGGTTGAAAGCGTAAAGGTCATTTAGGGGTCGAGAGAGAAGAACAGGTGTGGGATGAGGCAGTAATCGTACGTCAAAATACCTCATACCAGCACACAAAACAAACAAAGCTGTGAGTCCTAAAGGAAGAGGAACAAGCTGGAAAAAATGAGAACAATCTTCTTGATTTAATAGCGCTATGGTTTAACAGCAGTGTGACAGTGTTGGTTTAAGCATAACCCTTTTTATTCTGTCAATCTTGTAAACGGCAACTAACACAGTATCAAATTATGTGTATGTTTTGCTTTTTATTCTCCCACCAGCTAAATTCATAAGAGCAGATATGTAGGCCACCTATCACATTATGTCATGCAAGAGGTGTTGGAAAGATATTTGGCAACTCAGGAATTCTACATACTGATTTAGTGGCATGTGAGGCTTTGCCAGACTTAATTTAGTGTGACACCAATCTAACTTGGCTGTAACAAGAAACTGTCACCCTTACCCTGTGAAACCATCCACCTCCTGAGGTTGTGTCAGCTCAGTTGTCTTGACAGACATACCCAGACACACACACACACACACACACATGCACTCGAGTGGAGGTGTGTGTGTTTGTGTGTACTTATTCTATCGTCTGCTCAGGAACACGATCACCACATCGCTGTCTCAGGTTTACCTTGAAACTTAACATAGAATACAAGCACTGAGGTGTCGATTTGTAGAGCAAGACGTGGTCTCTGGGCGAAGAGCAAGATGCGGGTTTACTTGCATAGTTTGGGGACAAAATATTCTACAGAAATTTGCTAAATCTCCAAAAGCCTGATTAAAGTTTGTCAAGATGTCTTTGGGTGTCCTTAATCATTTGTTGAATTTATATACATATATTTTTAATTGTATTTAAATTCATAAATAAAGCTAATGTTTTTCTCAATTTTAAAAATGCAAAAAAGTTTTATTTTAGGTTGGGATAAATTGTCTATGATTGAGTGGATAAAAATATGAATGAAATGAGTGTGACAGACTCAATTAAAACTTTTGAATAGAATACAATGTGCCAATCATTCACACTCCCACATTGCATTGAAAAAAAAAAACACAAATGTTATTAATGTTTCATCACACTACTTTTATCCCTATCTCTCTCTACAGCCTCACACCTTTTTGTCCTTTTTGCTTGTGCAACATTCCATAAATTACACAAGAGTTGCTCTTTAATTTGTAGAAAGTATGCTTCACTGCCCCAGGCTCTCTCTCACTCATCGGTCATAATAGGGTCAATATATATTCATAATAGCTTTGCAGATGCAGTAGATAGTGCTGGAAAATGTAGCTCCTGTAATTCCTGCAGGCTGTAAGGAGGCTTTGATTGACAGTTTGGCCGAGGGGATGTGAGGTCTGTGAGGCCTAGTCTCATCACTAATACATGGTCTGGGCCAGCAGCATGCTTTAACTAAACACACACACTCTCAACCTATGTGTGGTGTCAGGCTGCCAGTGCACTACTTTGCACACTACTTTCATTTCATGTCAGTGTTACATAATTAATGGTGTATATATGATGTGTGTGTATATATATATATATGCGTGTGTGCTTGTGTGTGTGTGTGTGTATACATATATATATATATATACAGTATATATATATATACACTCACCTAAAGGATTATTAGGAACACCTAATACTGTGTTTGACCCCCTTTCGCCTTCAGAACTGCCTTAATTCTACGTGGCATTGATTCAACAAGGTGCTGAAAGCATTCTTTAGAAATGTTGGCCCATATTGATAGGATAGCATCTTGCAGTTGATGGAGATTTGTGGGATGCACATCCAGGGCACGAAGCTCCCGTTCCACCACATCCCAAAGATGCTCTATTGGGTTGAGATCTGGTGACTGTGGGGGCCATTTTAGTACAGTGAACTCATTGTCATGTTCAAGAAACCAATTTGAAATGATTCGAGCTTTGTGACATGGTGCATTATCCTGCTGGAAGTAGCCATCAGAGGATGGGTACATGGTGGCCATAAAGGGATGGACATGGTCAGAAACAATGCTCAGGTAGGCCGTGGCATTTAACCCTCTGGGCTTCTTCGCAAATGGGTTACACTTAGCTTCCTCCCGGTCAAAAACGGACGAAGCCTTAAAATTTTACTTTATTTTTTCCCAGGATAACCAATCAAATACATTTTTGTTCTATAATATTTTCTGATTATTTAGAATTTTTAGAGTTTTTTATGATACTTTGCATTAATTATATAATTTTTATGAGCTATTTTTTCCATTAGAATTAATATATAATTATTATTATTTTTTTAATAAATGCAACATTTTACATAAAAATAGAGTCTAGGCCTTCAAAAAAAAATTTCTTAAGTGAGAAGAGCGCCATCTAGTGGCTTTAAAAATATATAAATGTGTGTCATGTCCTGTAACCGCCTGTAGGCTCCCATAGCTTCCTATATAAATACATAGAAAGGCTTTTTGATTCCTATTGTTGTTTTAGACTTGATTTCTCTATCTTATTCGTTTTTTTTATTATTTAGATATACATTTAGATATTCTAAAAGACTACTTCTTTATTTTTTTAACAACATTTTTTAGATAAGTATCAGGTTTTGCATTATGATTACAATCAAACTATAGCATTTGGTTAGAAAGGGAACACAATGCAAACATTTTTGTTACTCAGTATTTGATCATTCAAATAATTGAACAAAATAAGGGATGGTTAGTGATAATTCAAAACACTTTATACAGAGATTTTCAATAAATTGGTATTTTTTATTAATTTTAATTCATTAATTTGCATATTCTATAAATTTGCTGTTGCAGTCTTGCCTTATCTTCTCTCTCTCTCTCTCTCTCTCTCTCTCTCTCTCTCTCTCTCTCTGTGTGTGTGTGTGTGTGTGCGTGCATTTGAGCGAGATTTTTTTTCATTTATTGATTTTATCTTCCATATTCTATAAATTTGCTGTTGCAGTCTTGCCTTCTCTCTCTCTCTCTCTCTCTCTCTCTCTCTCTCTCTCTCTCTCTCTCTCTCTCTCTCTCTCTCTCTCTCTCTCTCTCTCTCTCTCTCTCTGTGTGTTTGTGTGTGTGTGTGTGTGTGTGTGTGTGTGTGTGTGTGTGTGTGTGCGCGTGTATTTGAGCGAGATTTGTTTTTTTCATTTATTGATTTTATTTTGCATATTCTACAATTTTCTGTTGCAGTCTTGCCAGTTTATCTGTGTATGTGTGTGTTTGTGTGCGTGGGTGTGTGTGTGTGTGGGGGGGGGGGGTCTTATATGCACTCTTGATGTTTTAGAGTGTCACCCCTTCATTGCTGTACACTTTTTTTCTGCACAGTGGCTGATCTGTAGCTTGTACCACCAAAAGTGTCTCTGAGTTTTCCAATTTTTTTCGTATTTCCCATTCATTTCCTATGTCGGTCATTTTTGACCGGGAGGAAGCTAAGTGTGACTTTTTTTACGACCCTTTAACATATCAGAATCATCTCCTTGTGTTCATAACAACAAAAGTCACCAAGTTTCACCCCCATCCGATGAAGCAAAAAAAATAAACAATTCAAAACTTAAAAGTTTTCGTCCGTTTTCGGACGAAGAAGCCCAGAGGGTTAAACGATGCCCAATTGGCACTAAGGGGCCTAAAGTGTGCCAAGAAAACATCCCCCACACCATTACACCACCACCACCAGCCTGCACAGTGGTAACAAGGCATGATGGATCCATGTTCTCATTCTATTTACGCCAAATTCTGACTCTAACATCTGAATGTCTCAACAGAAATCGAGACTCATCAGACCAGGTAACATTTTTCCAGTCTTCAACTGTCCAATTTTGGTGAGCTCTTGCAAATTGTAGCCTCTTTTGCCTATTTGTAGTGGAGATGAGTGGTACCCGGTAGGGTCTTCTGCTGTTGTAGCCCATCCGCCTCAAGGTTGTGTGTGTTGTGGCTTCACAAATGCTTTGCTGCATACCTCGGTTGTAACGAGTGGTTATTTCAGTCAAAGTTGCTCTTCTATCAGCTTGAATCAGTCGGCCCATTCTCCTCTGACCTCTAGCATCAAAAAGGCATTTTCGCCCACAGGACTGCCGCATACTGGATGTTTTTCCCTTTTCACACCATTCTTTGTAAACCCTAGAAATGGTTGTGCGTGAAAATCCCAGTAACTGAGCAGATTGTGAAATACTCAGACCGGCCCGTCTGGCACCAACAACCATGCCACGCTCAAAATGGCTTGAATCACCTTTCTTTCCCATTCTGACATTCAGTTTGGAGTTCAGGAGATTGTCTTGACCAGGACCACACCCCTAAATGCATTGAAGCAACTGCCATGTGATTGGTTGATTAGATAATTGCATTAATGAGAAATTGAACAGGTGTTCCTAATAATCCTTTAGGTAAGTGTATTTAACAATGTGTCGTCAAATGCACACATAAAACAGAAACCTGAAACAGAACGTTTTATCGCCCACAGTGCATGTATCAGGAAGTAACAAATTCCCCTTTCAACAAATATAAGTTCCTATACCGAATACACATTTGTTCTTTCCCCAGATAATTAAATGAACAGAGTAAAGTTTTTATTATTACATAATTATTTTCAACAATAATAAACTAAGTGTGACTATTCATGCATATATTGTGCATTAACAAACGTTTCGGCCTGTGCCCAAATGAGCTCTTAGGGCAAAACTGCTGGAGTTATTCCTAAAAGTCAGACTGGTTGGACAACACCTGTATTAAAAACATAGTTCGCTCAAAAAGGAAAATGGTCAAAACTGTTTGGTTACCAGCATTCTTTAAAAAATCTTCTTTTGTGTTCCATAGAAGAAAGAACGTCATACAGGTTTGGAACAAAATGAGGGTCCGTAAAAGATGACTAAATTTAAGTTTTTGGGAGAACAGTCCCTTTGGATTGCCCTGAGGATGGTCTTTTGACCAAAAGCTTGGATTAAATTTGCTTAAAGGATTTAAGTGTGCGGACAGTTTATTTATTTTTTGAGAACAATCCCTTTAAAATGACCAAAGAGAACATGGAACATTTACAGAGCTGTTTCTTTTGGCAGTTTGTGTCTGTGGACTGAGAGTTATTAGAGGGAATGGGAGTCAATTTACAATTTTCTTCCTTAAAAAGCCGTATTAATGAGGGTAATTTCACGCTCAGAGCTTCAATTTCCCCCTCAAATTATATCAGTTCCCCTATGCTTCATCATCAGAACTGATGAGTGCTAGCCAAATCTTACCAAGCTGACAGGTATGTTCCCCTCTCACCTGACTTTGAGCATTACTATTAGGCGATCTTGGTGGCATGAAAAATGCAAGAATGGGTTGAAACGTTCCAAACGGGAATTAAACAAGCAGGCCAATGGCAGCTAGAGGTTTAGAGTGTTATTATATGGTCTGATGAAGAGATCTTCGCTAGGCCGCTGATGCTGTCAACGCCATGTCAAAAATCTGGTTGGGTCTTCATTAATCATGCAAAACCACTGACATTTTCATGACTACTTCTGCTCACTGGGAGAGGAAATGTGGATAGCTGGTGTTTAAACAGAGTGATCCTGAATGAGGCCAACAAAAACACAGGCTTTTAACTGCGATCGCTGTTCTGAAAGGTGCCACTCACACACACAAACATCTTTCCGCTGTGCATGGGAAGCCTATGTTTCCACTGATAACTGGGGACTGGAGCTTTCAAACATTAAAAATGATGCAAAAACAATGCTAAATTAATTATCATATAAGTGGTATATATAAGGTGGCCATACGGCTCCTGTACTTATTCCAGACCTTTTGAAGTTATATAATAGCTTTGTGTGACGAAAAGACAGAAATGTATTTTTGTGACCACTTTGTGAACAAATTGAGTCAGTGAATTGAACTCAAATCTAATGTTGTAAATTGATTCACTGAACAGATCTGATTTAAAAGAATGATTCTGTTGAATTTCAGTGAATAATAATAAACTTAAATTTTGTTTAGGACCTGTACCTCACACATGGCTTCACAAGAAGAATCTTGAGAATTTATAAAAAAAAGAAAGAAAGTAGGCTACATATATCTTCTGTAGAATCTCAGGACCAAAAAATGTTCATCCAATCATTGCATTCGGTCCGAATGGAATAATAGGATTTCCAACCTGCCTGTAAATATATGTATTTCCTCCTCACTTCCTGCTCGCGTAGACATCACACATTATCAGTGTTCCGTAAGGCTATGCAGAGTTGTAGACAGACAGTCACTGAGCGCCGGAAAGAAACAGCATCCACTTTTTACAGTTCCTCATGAACCAAAGCAACAAGCTTATGCCGAGTTCACACCATGTCATAATTACAGTCAGAGATGGCAACCCATGATGTTCTTCTCGGAGCCGTTCTCAGATTTATGCGTTTCTATGACAACACTTTTAATGGCAAAATGAATCTGCAGCAGTTAGGTGGTAAAAGTCAGTGCTCTCTAAAGGGATAGTTCACCCAAAAATGAAAATTAGCCCATGATTTACTCACCCTCAAGTCATTCTATGTGTATATGATATTCTTCTTTCAGACGAATACAATCAGAGTTATATTAAAACAATGTCTTGGCTCTTCCAAGCTTTACAATGGCAGTGAATTGCTGTTTCTGTTTTCTGTTTCTGAAAAAACTTTATAAAGTAAAATAATTAGCTTCCGTCCAAACGAACATACGGATTCCACTTAAGTCTAAATCGCAACATATGCGAGTAATCCAACGTACTGCTGATATTTATGCTACGGCATGACGCCCTATGTTACTTCCGACGCCACAAGTTGCGTAAGTCGACTGCGTTTGGCTGGAAGCTAGAATTTTACTTTGTAACGTGTTAAGTATGAATATTTGTCTTACACAAACTCACCGCTTCGCTTCAGAAGGCCTTTATTAACTCCCTGGAGCTGTGTGGAGCACTTTTGTGATGGATAGATGCACTTTTATGGACTTCAAAACAGAAACAACCATTCACTGCCATTATAAAGCTTGGAAGAGCCAGGACATTTTTTAATATAACTCCTATTGTATTCGTCTGAAAGAAGAAAGTCATATACACATAGGATGACTTGAGGGTGAGTAAATCATGGGCTAATTTAAATTTTTGGGTGAACTATCCCTTTAAAGGTGCCCTAGAATTTGAAATTGAATTTATCTTGGCATAGTTAAATAACAAGAGTTCAGTACATGGACATGACATACAGTGAGTCTCAAACACCATTGTTTTCTCCTTCTTATTTAAATCTCGTTTAAAACACCACTGAAAAATAGGCGAATCTCCACATAACACCGACTGTGACGCAACAGTCGGGATCATTAATATGTACGCCTCCAAAAATTTGCATGCCAGCCCATGTTCAATGCCAGGCGAAACTGCGCAGCCGAATCATCGGAAGTTCTGCAGGTGAAGAAACAAGCGAGGATCATAGGGAAAATATCAGATCATGGAAACAAATGTTATGTTCAAGGCTGTGCAGGGGATGTGAGGACTTTTCATACCCTTCCCACAGAAAAGAAATGTCAACAGGCGTGGATGTTTATCTATAATCGGATACCGCAACAGTTTAATTCGAAGTTGTTAGTTTGCTCTGCCCATTTCACCACGGACTTATTTTCTAACCTGGGACAGTATCAAGCAGGCGTCTCTCAGCGTCTCATACTGAACAAGGGGGAATTCCAACTATATTCCCGCAAGCGGTAACTAGTGATTTTATTAACGATAATTACACTGTGTTATCTAGATCCAGCGCAAGATCCTAGTACAGTAACAATAGCAAACTCCAAGTAACGAGCATACATAACTAAATAGTATGACAAAGTATTTACGCTGAGGTTAATATTTCTTGCCTGTGTTGTCATATAAATCTACAAAATAATACTGTAGATACATGTAAATTCCCTTTTTTCAAATAATTTTACTTTCGTCTATTTCATCAACAACACGTCAGGGGCTAACTATGTTAGTGTAGTTGCTCACAGATAATGTTAGCTCACTCGATCCTTCTAGCTAACGTCACATTCTCCACCACATAAGTTGAAGCTATATTTATTTGACAAGGCATCTAACGTTAGTCCATTTGTTAAAATGTTTGAATTTTTGAAAACTGACCTATGATTATTTTGCAAGCTTGTATTTCAGAGTGTGTGAAGTGAAACAGTGAAAAAGCCAATCAGAGCAGAACTCCTCATTACTATTCATGACCCTTCCAGATAAGGTAAAAACAGACCATTTCATTCTAGGGCCAATTTCTAGAGTTGAAAATGGACCTGTAAAACCATTTTAACATTTTAAATGCCCTTAAATAAGCCACATACCCTCTATGTAGATATCAGAGACAAAATTAAAATATTATTTCAACACATTCTAGGGTACCTTTAAGCTTTTTACGTTCATTATTATTATTATTGTAATGTTATGTGCTAAGACATGAGATAATTTAATGCCGTAAAAACAAATGCTGTGCTTTTGTCGTGTCTTTTGGAGGAGGCCTCAATTTAGATGCTCTGAAGGGAGGGTGGAATCTTATAAGAGATGGTCTTATTATTGGGAGATACGAGGGTCCGTGGCTCTACCATTGGAAAAAACGTAACCGCTAACTTGTATCATGTGTGCCTTAATAACTAATCGCATTACAGCCTTGACGTCATTAGATTTCGTTCAGAGTTGTACGACAGACAGTCACTGTGTAGTGAAGCTCCATTGACATCCATAAAAATGGCCTCCTTCACTGCTTACCGCAGCGTTGGTATGTGTTATGCTTTTTTCGGGTTGCAGGCTTGCCGTGGCTTTGATCTTATGCTTTCAAAGCTAGCTTGCTATTGCTTGCCTCTCTGAAATTGCCTACCCTAATTGTTCATTTAGTATTTAGTGATGGATATCATCGTATCATTGAATTAAGATTGGATGAATCCTTTCAGAGTTTACAAAATGCCAAACAGCATTTAGAACACAATGCGTCTATTGTGGTGTGTTTGTTTATGTGCTGTCAGTTCACAGCAAGTTAAAAACTCGCAGCCATAACTCTTGTCTCTCTGCTTGCCAAACACACACATTCTTCACATTATTATTGAAATACATCGATTCCCTCTTTCTCTCTCTCTCTCTCTTTATCTCTCTCCCCCTCTCCGCCTTTCCCTAAAAAGCTGAACAAATTCACAACAGCTGCAGCTGAGGCTTAGATCAACATTGTCACTGAAGAGTCAGTTAAGCAAAGGGTTAAACACACTGTCTGTCTTTTCTTTGTTTGTTTTTTTGCGCCTTAGACAATAAGTGATTAAGATCTCCACAAACATTTCACAACTGCTATCTTTTCTTATGCTTGTTCTTTTATTTACTCAGACTGGACCAAAGTCCAGTTTAGTCCAGTTTTTTTTTTTTTTTTTTTTCTTCAGTGTCTTCATGGCTATTGTTGTCTTTCTAATCAAACAGTTGCAATAAAAAAAAAGACGATTCTTGCCTAGAATTTTAGGTATGAAAAGGACGCACAATGACATGCCCTTAGTTGTTCACTGACTTTTCCAAATGTGTTTGTGTATAAATAAAACACTTTCACAGGACAAAGCCAAAGGCCCAAAAATCCTGGAATCTCTATTGAAGTTTGTCTGAACATGAGCTGGGACGTGTTGACACAACAAAGATGGCAGGAATGTAAGCTAACAATATCCAATGCACACAACTGATAGTTGTAGAAAAGAGGGAATGTCTTTCTTTGTTCTTTGTCAAACAAAGAATCACATCATGAAGAAGCAAGCAGAATGTTTGAGTTCCTTCCCTTTTTTACCCGTCTTTGTTGTTGTTGCCAGGTTTGCGAGGAGCGTACACTTAACACACATAGCAACTCCTCTCTGTCTGTGTGCTCAGCCAATATTTACTCTGCTGCCAAACACTGCCACTATTGAGTTTGGCCATTTAAAATACTATTTGAAGAGCATTAGAGATACAGTGGAATAACAGCCCTGCCTGGGGCTGATCAGAACAGGAAGTGATGTCACAGTGGGCAGGTGTTGCTGTATGATGCTAGCATTTGAACGTTAACTGTTTCTGAAACTGAATTTTTGTGAAATTTTCAGTTACCTGTCTTTATGACTGCTATCGGAACTGATATTATAGTGTAAATGACCTAGAAAGTCTCTGGTTATCTCTTTACATTGTGAATTTCTCGAAGAAGGATGGGTAATAATAACCTTGTGAGTGTTTGGATATGATTTTCCACAGACTTGATAACAGTTTATGGCCTTTAATGCTTAACAAGAGGAACTGTACAGCCCAGTATCGTTTTTTATTGAAACTGCCATAAATTTGCGCAAACACTATAATCAGTCTCTTATCAGCTACTGCAGAGCAATGACCAGGATAGTGTGTTCTAGCTGAGATGTTTCTTAATGTTAATAAAGCTATAACCGCTTTATCTGGTCAGGATAAATACTAGGATTGAGACCAGTAGATTGTGTGTGTGTGTGTGTGTGTGTGTGTGTGTGTGTGTGTGTGTGTGTGTGTGTGTGTGTGTGTGTGTGTGTGTGTGTGTGTGTGTGTGTGTGAGAGAGAGAGAGAGACACTCAACTCTGATAGACAGTACTGCCATCTCCTGGAGAGAGTGAATTTAATGCCCTTTATCTTAACTGATTGTATAACAAAAATCGGCTATCACAATTCATTCACTTCATATCACCTTATTATTTCAAATGTGTTTCAGAATGCACACCATTTTTTCTTATCTGAATTAACCATTTGTGAGTTGCAACCATGCAGTCATCAAGTTCAAAGTCTTCTCATTGCTATCCTTACAAGATTATATGAAAAAAACGTATTAAAAAAGAATAATACGTAGTCCACAACAAATGGACAGTCTTCATTGTGTCCTTATTGAAAAAGTCAGCATGTCTTTTCAGTGTTTCCAACAACCTTCTGCCAATAAAATGCTGAATAAATATTGGAGTTGGCAGCATGCAGCATACACAGCACACATCAGGTTGGCACAATAAGAGGCCTCATTGATTGGTTTATGGATTCTTTGGGAAAAAATTACGGAGAGAAAAATAGAGAGCTAAAAGTGAAGTCTGCTCTCCATTAGAATCCACTAGGTGTTTTGGCAAACACGAGGAGCTCTGTGCAAACAGGGTTATTGGAGGAGTCTTCTCAGCTCGGTGTTAGCTCTGCAAACCCAGCTCTGTGCAAACAACTTCAAAGAATGTGGCCACCTCCTCCTGGCCCTTTGATGTAGGTATCGATTGAGGTGAGGCAGGTAGTAGAATATGGGAGAACGAGAGAGAGAGAGTGAGAGACTCTGAGGGGCACCGGCGAGCCAGCGCGAGGGTCTTCACTTCTCTACTGGAAACAGCAGCTGGCTCTACTGCTGGTGATCAAACAGACCCTGAGCTCCCTCTGCCAAAGGCACCCCCTCCTCAAACATACACACACACACACACCTCATCTGTGTAGCACTATGTTTGGGGCATGATTTTATTACAGTAATGCTACGGAATTACCATAATTACATGTTTTTTTGGATTCGTAGTAACATGTTGGAAACTCAATTTTATGAAAGCTTCAACTGTGAAAAGTAGTTCTGTAGCCACAAATTGTAGTTTGAAATGTATATGAAAAAAATACAGGTGATTTTAGTATATATTTTTTTTTTTTTAATTTTTTGTTCTGTGTGCTGCCATAGAAACAACTAATTTTAATGAGGGTGTGAACAGCTCATTGTAGAATCTTAGAGTCGTTGTCTTGAAGTTACGGTAATTCCAACAATGCATTTTCCATCCACACATTCTTCCTTTGCAAAAGGTTTGCTGCAACTTTCAGGAAAGACTACATACTGAATTCGATGAAGCACATTCAACAAATATGCACGTGTGTAGTATAAATACATTTCTGGACCCTGAGGATGTAATCCTGACAAGTCTCTGAATCATGTTAAAATATTAAAGGATTAGTTCACTTTCAAATGAAAATTAGCCCATGATTTACTCACCCTCAAGCCATAGGTGTATGTGACTTTCTTCTTTCAGACGAATAATTGGAGTTATATTAAAAATATCCTGGCTCTTAAGGCCAATTTATACTTCTGTATACGCACGTAGGCGACGCCGTCATGAGCATTTATACTTCTGCGTTTAGGTCTGCGTTGCTCTGCAGTACAGCGCCGAAACGCTAGTTGGCGGCGGAGGGTTTTAATGTTCCACTGTGTTTAGATTCCTCGCGGCAAGAAGAAGAAGATTCCTCGCGGCTGTTTTGAGTTTAGGTTACTACAACCAATGGCGACTGAAAGAGAGCAGATCATGTTGGAGTTGGAGCTTATCGAGGTGGAAAAGGTAATTTTTTTGTTTTTTTAACAGTTTCGCTGTACTTAGAATTTAAAAATGGCGGGCGGTGCAGAAGAACACGCCGGAAATGCATAGGAGGAAACGCTTTGCTACCAAGCCGACCAATCACAGATCTTGCGGTCCGCGTCGTCGCGACGTGTAGTTACATTTTTGAGGAGGTGCGCGTCAGGTTACGGCGAAGGGTACGTCGTATGGTACGCGTCTGTGCGTATGCTACGCCGTACCTACTGCGCGCACCCGACGCAGAAGTATAAATTGGCCTTTATAATGGCAGTGGATTGCAACCAACAGATTGAAGCTCAAAAACGTGCATCCATCCGCCATAAATGAACTTCATGCGGCTCCGGGGAAGCTAGTTATTTTACTTTCTAAAGTTTTAAATATTAATATTTTTCTTACACAAACTCATCGCTTTGCTTCAGAAGGTCTTTATTAACCCCCCTGAGCCGCGTGAAGTTCGTTTATGACGGATGGATGCACGTTTTTGAGCTTCAATCTGTTGGTTGCAATCCACTGCCATTATAAAACTTGGAAGAGCCAGGATATTTTTTATATAACTCCGATTATATTCGTCTGAAAGAAGAAAGTCACATACACATGGCTTGAGGGTGAGTAAATCATGGGCTAATTTTCATTTGAAAGTGAACTAATCCTTTAAGCAATGTTTTCATTCGACCTATATCATCATCACACACACAAATATGTTAACTTGTCATTACCTGCCATTAAGTATGAAATGAGGTCTGTGGTGAGGTTTAAATACAGTTAGTTAAACATTAATGTTTGTAATATAGCCTATACCTGCTGGGAACAGTTTCATCTGGTTTGGATGCAGTCTATACTTGATGTTATGTATTATAAACATCACTTTTGCAAGAAGGTCCAATAAGATTTCTTGATAAGGTTGTTATTTTTAAGTTATTTGCAAACATCTTTGTTCAAAACATACAAGACATAAACTAATGTAAGGAGAATACAAGCTATGCATTTTTACTAAACAGCTTTTTGAATCGCACAATTAGGCCAATAAACATTTATTGTATGACAAGCAATAAACATTTCTTGTACATGCTCTGTATCAACTATTAAACTTATCATTTGAGAGGACAGTTTACCATGCAGACACTAAAGCTCACTTGGATTGAACTGTTAGTTGTCGTGTGCATGTTCACTATCTCTCTTCCTCCAAGTCATGCACACATTCTTATCTCGCTTACGCACTCAATCAGTCCAGTTGTACAGCAGCTGTAAAATCAGTCATTTTTAAGCTGCCTTAAGTTTCTTTGTTTGCAAAAGCTTTTTTATCTTCCTCTCATGCCACAACAACTAAGGAAATATGATGATTTGCTCTTTTACACAGATAAATGAGTCACCTATTCAGTTATTAAATTCCATACACAATCAGCAGGCGATTTCTAGGAACACTCTAATCCACTGCACAGGCTCCACTGTGAGCTCCCAGCGCAGGTGCTTGAGCCAAACACATTCCCCAAATACTTCAGGACCACTTGAGTTTCACTGCCCAAATTGTGTAGTAGGCTATAATAGTTATTTGTGAAATGCTAGAAGAGCCAGAACAGGATTTGTCAAATTAAGTTTAGTACTGCACAGTGGCAAAGGGATAGTTCACCATAAATGATCATTCTGCCATCATTTATTCACCCTCTCATTCCAAACCTGTTTTTCTCTCTTTGGAGGAACATAAAAGAGGTTTTGAAGAATGTTTTTGTCTGTACAGTGAAAGTCAGTGGTCTTCAAAACAAATGATTGCAGAATTGTCATTTTTGGTGTAACTATCTTAAAGGTCAATTCGCTATATGCACGGTTATTTCCTGGTTTTTGATAAGCCAGCTCGGGCATTTTCTGTGAACTGTCAGTTGTCAATATATCATTCTATACTCGCTGCTTTCAAGATCTGCCTCGGGTCAACATTTTAATCGATTCAAATTTTGATGATTGAGGCGTGACAAATCACTGTCGTTCAAGCGAAGCGGCAGCGCAGAGCGCATGTGAACTGATCATCTCTTCTCCTTTACTATTAGTTACAGCAGGAAATAAGCATGAATGAACATCAGAAGGTATGTTGAAAGATATAGAACGACTTAGTGAGTATCGTGTCTCATGTAATGGCTCAATCAGTGTTAAAAAGGCTGAACTTTACTTCTGCATCTGATGTTCATTGAAGCTGTAAGCTGCCTGTCAAGTTGGGCGACTAGCAATAAAACAACAACAAGAGATACTGGGAAGATAGGCAATCGCATTTTATAATAAACCAACGTCATATAACAATACAGACTTATGAGTGGACAACTTTTAAACAGCCTTGCTCTGTTCTGTGTGACTCTCCTGTTCGAACTCGTTCATCAAAATGAACGGATCTTTTTCCGAGTCAATTCGTTCATTTCGTTCGTTAAATGAACCAAATGACTCGAAAAAAGATTTGTTCATTTTGATGAACGAGTTCGAACAGGAGAGTCACGAACGTGCATCACAGAACAGAGCAAGGCGAACATTTGACATTATTAAACTTAAACTTTGTTATTTCTTTTTTAAATGACCGATCGTTTCGCTTGATAAGACCATTATTCATCGTCTGGAATCGTTTAAAGCCCTTTGAACAGTTTGCAGTTTGCACTGAAACTGTCTTTTGGACCTTGAACCGTTTGGTGCCCAGCAAAGTGCATTATATGGAGAAAAATCCTGGAATGTTTTCATCAAAAACCTTAATTTCTTTTCGACTGAAGAAAGAAAGACATGGACATCTTGGATGACATGGGGGTGAGTAAATTATCAGCAAAAGTTTTTTAAAAGTGAACTAATCCTTTAAAGAGTCACCAACAAGTGACTTTTCCCTAGAAGTTTTCCAGCTGACTTATATTATTCCAGAAGTTCATAAGAACTTTCCATGCATATAGTGAATTAGATGCTGAACTAGAATCCACAACAAATTAAATGAGACATTTAATTATATATATATATATTAGTGCTGTCAATTGATTGAAAAAATTAACTAATCGCACATTTTCTCTGTAATTAATCGCGATTAATCGCACCTATGACATTGACAATTGACATTGACGTGTCAAAATTGTTTGTGTGTTTTCTGGGCTTTCTTTTATCATTCCAGTGTTTGTGATGTAATTCAGTGGAGAGATATGAAGAGAACCAGGGAAAGAAAAAGAGGGAGAAATCACTGTTACAGTATATGACAAATGTGAAAGGGAAAATACGAGACAGAGAGAGAGGGCTGTAATGATTATCCTCCCAACAATGTGTAGTGAAAACTACCCTTCATTTGTATTGTTTTTGGCAGCTCTGCCATCATCAACAAAAGGGAACTCGCATAAATATACACAGCATAAATGTCTTTATCTTTCACAATTCATTACCACAATGGAGTTGCATCACTCTTTGTGTCAGGAAGTCTGACGTCATTCTTCTGAAGTGCAGGGCATTACAAGCCCTCGACTGTAGGATTGTTTATCCACTGAAATCAGCTAAGTCCTGATGCCAGAAAAACAACAACAATCGTTTGTTTCATGGCTGTGCGGGTATTAAAGTAAGCCGAACACTCTTTGGCATGGAGCGGGGTGCACAACGGGACAGCTTAGCAAACAAAGACAGATTAACACATTTTGAAGCTGTACATGGCCAGTGCTTTGTGGGAAAGACGGATAGCAGCTCTAATCTATTTGCTGTGAATTGTTGTGCTCTGTCTGCCGCTGAAAACAGGTTAATGCGATTCCCAGGACTACCACACCAAACATCTAATGCTGGCAAAAGACAGGTACCACCACTGACGTGGACGTCTGCTAAACGAATCACAGACTGTTATTCTCAAATCATGCATGCAAACACCTTTGCACCATTTTTCGAAACACTGCCTCTAGATGCTTTGTTTTCTTTTCTTCTGAAATGACTCTTTTGCATGAGCGCCTTCTAATGGAAATTAAAAAGAAACTTAGGTTGTAACACTTCATGTGTCCTTTTTGTGATAAAAAAATACTTTCTCCTCCTATAATTCAATGTGCAGAGACAACTTTAAGATGTGTTGTTTCATAAGACATTAGCCAGTATCCAGGCCTCCTATCAAGTTCTGAAGTGATCTGTGTTAGATGCCAGGAGGACGTTTTCCATTTCTCCAAACACATGCAGAGAGAGTTCATTGGGTGTTTAAATTCAGCAGAAGGTGATATAAAATTACCATGTGAGATAGTATTCAAATGAATGTTTTACTTCATAAAGTGATATTCATCAGGATATGTGGTTGGCTGTTATATTCACTTAGTGCTTTTTCCAAACAGAAAAGGTCCAAAGACGTTTAACATTTAAACAGTTTGTTTATTACATCAGTTAATTAGACATGACGTTAATTCCCACAGAGCAATCTGAGAGGATGTTAAGTAAGGAAATGTTAGAGCTGTTCACAATGTTCTGTTCAGTGTGAACAGTGCTGATGCTGTCCATCTTAACAGACAATAAAGCTTGGTATACTGATATGTTAATTTTATATATATATATATATATTCGTGCTGTCAATTGATTGAAAAAAATTAACTAATCGCACATTTTCTCTGTAATTAATCGCGATTAATCGCACCTATGACATTGACATTTTTATAAATTATTTTTATATTGTAATACCTTCACACTGAATTTCCAAAATAATGTAGAAACAACATAAAGACGATATATTTTAAATATGGCATTTTTTTAAGCACTATGAATGAAGGCCAATATCACGGACAGTACTGATACTGATAGCCATTAATTATAGCCATTCAAAATTACAGTATAATCGCAACCTATCAATTTTAACATTTAATAGGTTTTAAAAATATAACTTTTAATTTAAGTGAACATTTAAAACAATCCTCACATAAACCCATTGTAATAAATGTCACATTTAGCTGCCTTTAATATATCAGGGCTCAACGCAAAGGTTTTTTAGCATTCAGATTTGTACCTGCCCTGCTAAAATGCACAAAGTTTTTGTTTTTGTTGTGACCCATGAAACCTTGTAAACAGTGCTTTAAGCTTTTCATGTCTAACAGGTAAATATACAGAAATTAAATAGTCAATCACTCTTCAGTCGTCTGCATAAATTATAAATTGAATATAGATGAATCCTTCTTAAAGCTACAAAAGTTATTCAGTCAAGAGCAGTGAGTGATTTTCTCTTTGTCTTTTGTTCTTTGAGTTTATTTGGCTGCTGTCACTTTAAAATCGGACGCGCATGACACGGATTTGTCATGCATCCTATTTTCTCACAACTCTTTATGGTCATTTAACACTTTTTTAACTCATTTAATATTGTGCTTACGGGGATACTCGACAAAACAGGAATTTTGACAATTTTATGTTTTTGTCCATTCAAGCACGAAAGACACTGTCTGAAGTGGTATTCCATGTGCACATTTTCTGTTTGTTCACAGAGATCCGCTTCACAGACAGCATGCCAGTACAGATTTGAGTTTTTTTTTTTTTTTTCATCTTATCACGCTTGAATGGTTTAATAGCACTTCAATAAATGATGGCGTGATTATATAGTGTAGCTCAGCCAAAGGATGACAGAAAAAAATGGATGCTGCCTTAAAAGCACTACGCAGCTACCACTTTTACTCTTCAAAAAGTTCATAAAGAGATGGTAAAACTAATCCATATGAATTGAGCGGTTTAGTCAAAATTTTCTGAAGAGACTCGATCGCTATATGATAAACAGATGAATTAAAAATTAACGCGTTTTGAAAGCCCTAATAATATTATATTTTACAGTCAAAAATTTTGATTGGTAGTCACCATAACATGTTACCGAGTGCAGTTAAGTATTTTATTAGATGTTTCATTGGATGCTGTTTATTTTAACAGAACATTCCGCATAATGATGTTAAATGCTTGGGTTGTGTGATATTACATTAATCTGTAATGAAAGTTACATTAATAGAAGTAATTGTGGAGACAGAGCTCTGACAAGCCAACAGGCAAAATACATCCAGCGTTATTAAAATCAGCAGAGCATTTTATTCAGTGTTGTTAAATACAACAGGGAGATGTTTACTGGGTTTTAAATTTGTAGAATAGTTTGAAAATTACATGAGGCCCCATTGAAACCTGGGAAAGTCATTGTGTGTGTGTGTGTGTGTGTGTGTGTGTGTGTGTGTGTGTGTGTGTGTGTGTGTGTGTGTGTGTGTGTGTGTGTGTGTGTGTGTGTGTGTGTGTGTGTGTGTGTGTGTGTGTGTGTGTGTGTGTGTGTGTGTGTGTGTGTGTGTGTGTGTGTGTGTGGCCTTGTGTGTGTGGCCTTGTGTGTGTGGCCTGGTAAACCCTACGTTATGGGGACAAAATGTCCCCACAAGGATGGCAATATCCGAAATCCTTGTTCGTGTGGGGACATTTTTTGGTCCCCATGAGGAAATCAGCTTATAAATCATACTAAGTGATGTTGTTTGAAAATGTAAAAATGCAGAATGTTTCCTGTGATGGGTAGGTTTAGGGATAGGGTTAGTGTAAGGGAATAGAATATACAGTCTGTACAGTATAAAAATCATTATGTCTATGGAAAGTCCCCATAAAACATGAAAACACAACATGTGTGTGTGTGTGTGTGTGCGTGCGTGCGTGCGTGCGTGCGTGCGTGCGTGCGTGCGTGCGTGCTGTTCTTTTGAGCTTTCTATTCATCAAACAATACTGAACAAAAAATGTATCACAATTTACACAAAAAATAGTAAGCAGCACAACTGTTTTCAACATTGATAAGTGTTTCTTGAGCTCCAGTGTACACCAGTGTGACTTCATATATCAGTATATTCATGTGTGTAAAATGTGCAAATAGTTGATAAAAAAACCCATACATGCTTAGCCTAACAGGCAATGTCAATTAAAACTTGTTAATGTTAGTGTAGTGATGCATGTCATACTGTTTAAGATTACAAGGCCAAAAACAAAGCCTACAGCAAGAGGGTGGTGATTCGTTACATTTACCGTGAATATGAGTTTTGCTAAATGACATTCATCTAATTGAGAGAGCTCACTGGTCCCTACATCCTCTTTGTTTTTTCTTAACATGCTCATATACTCACTCACACATATGCAAATACACTGGCTTTGGGAGAGCTTTTGACATATTGAGATGTAGGGCTGTGGGCATTGAGCGTGTGGGTAATGCACTTTCCTGTTGCATTATTTAGTGCGTGGGACCCTAATTGAGTTTTAATGTCAGCGACTGCTCTCCCGTGAGTGTTTGAGTCCACAGTGAAAGTTAAGATCCCGATAGATGATAGCTGGCCGCTCATAAGGTCAGACCTGACAGCGGGTGACCTGCTGTGAACCTCCCTGATGCACATGAGCCCACACGCTCTCACACAACCTCAGAAGTACACCCACACATCTGCACAGAGATCTGTCCAAATGCCATACTCTTGTCCTGTGAATAGTCTACCGTATGTTTAAAATAAGATATCAAGTCAGTGAACACTTACAGTCAATCAATCCTTTCCTCAATCAATCTGAGAAAAATCTGTAAATAATATTTGTCCATATTTTTTTTTCCAGAAGTTGCCAGTTTAAACATTAGCACACAGAAAGACAGACAGGATTTTAAATGTCCACAATAGCAGACATGTTGATATCAATTACAATCCATTTTTATGTAGAACAGATGGATATTGTGCACAATTTTATTAGAAACTCTAGTGTCAGTTTTTCTCGAGCCAAATCCAGTCCCCTCTTATTGTGCGAAGCATCCCATAATCCTCACTCACCCACATCTTAGATAAAGCAGAGCAATAATTCATTTTGAAAAATCCAAGCACTAACTAATTAACATTGTGAATTCAAGCAGAAAGGTGATGTTTCGCCAGCGAGTTTAATTGTGTTGCGCACTCTGTAATTTAATGGCTTCAAATGAAACGTGGTTTAACTCTAATAATTGCCAGAATTTGTCTGCTATACTCAAAGACATGTGCTTTTGTATTTAGTTCTGAGGAAACAAGTTGAGCTTTACCGGAGTTCATTTAATCACTTAATAAGCTTGAATAGCTTTTGCTTCCAAGGCTAATTATGCTGATTATCTTATGTGATGATTGCTTACTGTTCAAATTGTCAAAATGTCTGCATTTGTCCGATTCAAGGGACCTAAACTGTGTCAGACCCCAGGATAAAGATTGAGCACTAAACCCCTTCTAGTGGATGCCATAATTCTATTTGCAGGCAAAACGTGTATTTTTCCATTGAGGACTTTTCACAAGTCACTGGCAAACATTTGGTTTTTGTCAGAATAAACAAAGATAAATCGCAACATATAATACTTTTCTAAAATACTAGTCCTCCTTATTCACATCACACCACAATATTCTGCTGTACCCAATGTCTACTACATATGGAAACGGGAAAAAAGAAATGGAAAATGTACTGGTAATTTTCTGCCAGGACATTCTCCAGTACTTTTTCGGAAAGGTCTGTTAACTCTAAAACACAACACAATGCAATGCATAATACAAAATACAGGTAAAACACCTGAAAAAAAAAAACATTCCGGAAAATTCCTTCATATTTATACAGTACACTGTGCCCTATTTTTACAGACTATTTTTTACAGTGGAGAACATGAGTGCAATAAACTACCTACAGTCTTGTGACGTTGTTCTGCAGATTTGTGCTCAGTGAACTGAGAAAGGAAACTTAATGAGCCAAATGAATTTTACCTACAGTCACATGCACACATAAGCACCCACACGCTAACACATCTAAATGGAGATCACTGAGGAATAAATGCAACTATAAAAGCATAAAGGCAAACAGAGACAGAGAGATAGAGGACTTGAAAGTGTTTCATTGGAATTTGGTAAGAACATTTTTTGAAACATCCAATTATGGAATGATGGGTGTTATTATTTGGGTCAATGAAAATATTTCAAAGGGTAAAACTAAAAGTTATTAGGGTAGAAAGATCAAATTAGTCTCAAAGTCCCTGACTTTATACTGTACATTTATGACCATAATATTAGTCCATCTTCAAAGGTTTTAGAGCACACACATAAAGAGAGAGAAAACATGCCAATCAGTACTTAACACATTTATTGATTGAAGTTTAATTTTGTATATGATTTTTTTTCTGTCAAATTGATCTTATTCTGTCCGGTTTTCTGTGGACTGTGGTCAAGGACAAATAAAGGTAAAGCAACTGCTGTTTTGATTTTCTTTTCTCCACATTCACCAGGAAATAGCATTTTAAAATACTGAAACAAGAAAACAGGTGACACCATTCCTTTGTTTTACTTTATGTGACCAAATGGATCAAAGTGTTGATTCTGCATGACATTCATGAATGGTGATGAATTAAATATTTTACATACAAAATGAGAAAAGAAACCAATAATGTGTTGTTGTTTTTTTGATGACTGGCCTTTATTCTTTCTCTCCCTGCCTTTCCTTCTTCCACATGTTTTGTGAATGTCTGTAACTGTGGTTGGTCCCTGGGTCATGTGATCTCTCTCTCTCTCAGACGTAGTGTGTGGTCTCCTTAAATGCCATCGGCTCAAAACCAGTGATGTGAATTACTGGATTCTGAGAAGGACTTTACAAGGACCTGCTTGACAACCTCAACTTTACTCAGAGCTTGTAAATATTATCTCTCATCTTTTTGAAGAATACATTTTTCAGTATCTGTAAACTATTGGGGGCATAAAACAAAGAAACCATACAACAGCAGTGCTTCTTTAAAATGAGTTCTGCAGGGGTACTGAAATGCTCTCATTCAGTTTTTCCGCTCTGAAAGTGTTACTTCTCTGATACGTTTTGTCCAGAGAGGAATCCGGTGTGCAGGTTTGAAATCTATCTGGCCTTGCAGTTCTGCCAAGACACAGATGTTGGGATGCTGTGCTGGAAAGCCACACTGACGAACCTGTTTGCAGCCTTTTTTAAATGAAAAACAGATGTAGAATATTCAAACCTGGCAGTACAACAAGGTTGTTGTGGTTTTGACTGTAAGATGTGATATCCACCTGCTTTAGAAAACGCATCTGTATGATTTTTTAACACGCTTTTTAAAATTGTCTATTGAGGTAAAACAGGCCTGAATACGCGGCTGTTTCTCGTCAAATAAAGTGAACCTCAGGAGGAGGGGGTTTATTTTCACTGTGGTATTAGAGGTGAGCTCCTCAATCCCGAGGTAAATTTTGCTTGCCGACAAGGAAAAATAATGTATAAATATTTTCAAGGAAGCTGGCCCCTGGTTGAAAAAAATATAGTTGGCTCTCCTTTCCCCCACACCACCGCCAGACATGAAGCACCGGTCCTCTGCTGCCGAACAGACCGACACGATTGTTTATTTTTCCCATGCCTACCACAAATTCCGACATTTCCCCTCTCTGAAAGGATCCATGTGTTCCTAGGCCAAGAAATAGAGAGAGAGGAGGAAGAAAACAGGGGGAGGCCGAGAGGTTGGGCAGGAACATATCAACAAGTCGTCATTTACATTAGTACAAAAACAAATAAACCGTGAAGAAAAGAGCTGCTAAGGAGTTTGGGCCTTTTTACGAAAAAAATCCATCTCATGTGGTTTAGGCAGCCTGCCAGCGAAATCTAATATGGATTTATATACAAAGAAAGTGCCTAGTTTAACATAATGAATATTCAATCATGCATGTACCCTATAAAACAATTTCACAGCAGTAACTGAAAGCCGACTGTGTTTATAACAAGATGGTGAGGGAGAAATAAAGAGCTAAACTGTTGACCCATCGGGGCCTGGAAATCTCACGCTGGATTAAGTGTTTATACTGTTGGCTAAATGAGGCTGAATTCCAGCCCTGGATCAGTGAGTTCTGTCCCCAGCGATTGTGCCACTGTGGGCTCCCACAACACAGATGCCCTCTTTCCAGCAGAACCATCCGTCCTGACTCGGGCTGCAGGCCCAGTGCAGGATCATTTGAGTCCACCCGCTCAATTTGGATACCCCCTCCTCACTCTGCATGCCTAGCATACATATCACAGTCGTCAATTTGCCAGGTTCCATCAAATTTAGGATATAATCTATAATTCATAAAAACGCATTTTCCTTACACCCTGAAAACGTGAGTCAGGTCAAGTCAAGTCAAGTTTTATTTATAGAGCACAAGTTTAACACAACCGTAGTTGATCCAAAGTGCTTTACAGTACACTAAAATAAATCAATAAAAATGAAATAAAGAGAAAAGTAGTAGGAAAAAAAGGAGATAAAAATCAAGTATCAAAATCATTCAGTGTGTAATACACATAACATAGAAAGATGAGTGTACGCATCTTAGTGTGTGAGAGCATGTGGTTCGGTTGTATGTGAAAATGTATCTGCATGCACAATCATATGTTCATATGTTAATAGTTTATGAAATACAGAGTTTGTACGGTCATGAAAAACCTGGAAAAGTCATATCATTTTAAAATAGCAATTTCCAGGCCTGGAAAAGTTTTGAAAAAATAAATAAACCCAGAAAGTTTTGGAAAAGTCATGGAAATTTGTTTAAAAAAATTTATGTAGAAAATATGTTTAAGTGATAATATTGGTTAAACAAACTACATTACTTAACGGTGAATTCAGTGAATACTTAACATTAGGAGAACGTTAGAAGATAACATTAGGGGAACATTAGATTATAGGGGAACATTAGATTATAATGTTAGGGAAACATTAGAAGATAACATTAGGGGACCGTTAGAGGAGAACGTTTGGGAATGTTAGATTATAACATTAGGGGAACATTACAAGATAACGTTAGGGAAACGTTAGAATATAACATATGGGGAACTTCAGAATATAACGTTAGGGAAACGCTAGAATATAACATTAGGGGCACATTAGGATAACGTTAGGGGAACGTTGCAATAACGTTGTACAAACCAAAAACTAAGGTTCTTTTTTTGTTAAGAAAACTATTAACATTCATAGAACCAAACATTGTTAGCTGGGTTAAAAAAATCTACTTTTTCCAATGACTCGTTCATCCACGTGACAATGTAATTTGCAATGTGCAAATGTTTCTATTCTGACACAATATTTAATTACTTTGAAATTAAAAATAAGTATGTTGCTTACTTTACTCAAGGTTAGGTTAGCTTTCACTGTCAGTTTGATAAAGACTTCATTAAAGGACAACTCCGGCGCAAAATGAACCTTTGGTCTAATAACACATTGGTACCTAGTCAACCGTTCTCTGAGATTTGTTTTCATGATAATCGAATATAATGAGTTTTATCTCTAAAAACTGTTTAGCTTATAACGCTAGTATATAGGGCATAGAGTAATGACAAATAAAAATCGCTAGTTAATACCAATAACAAGGCTCAAAATAGCCCCACACTAACACGGTAGCATAATGAGGGTCCCTACATGCAAACCGAAGCATCGAGAACGAATCGGTTACCTAACGTAACCTCGGTTCTCTCTAGATGAGGGAACGAGTATTGCGTAAGCTAGCTTACGCTACGGGAAAGATTCATCTTTTCTGAGAAATTGAAGCCAAAAAATTATCCTATAATTTTGTATCCATTGTCAACGCAGTTCAGCTGCAGCAGTCCATGAGCGGGCTAGCTAGCAGCTCATTGGTTCGCTCACAGAGAACTGCTTAAGCCTATGA
The DNA here is from genome assembly GCF_029890125.1 of Rhinichthys klamathensis goyatoka. Classification (NCBI taxonomy): domain Eukaryota; kingdom Metazoa; phylum Chordata; class Actinopteri; order Cypriniformes; family Leuciscidae; genus Rhinichthys; species Rhinichthys klamathensis. Next base: position 73,784 of record NW_026606597.1, read on the forward strand.
GGAGACGTGAATGAACTCTCGGCCAATGAGAGTCTGACATGCTCTCATTGCGTCAGAGCCCGCCGAAACGGGCGTGGTCAGAGAGTATAAATATTGGCGTCCTAGGCTGTAACCTGGTTTTCATAGAATGAAGCGAGAACGCTAGTAGCACAACCACGACCAGAAGAGCTGTAACATACTAGACTGCTAGTAGTTTAGCCTGCAAGGCGGGAACTTCCAGATTGTAAAATCTGACAAAGGTGGAGGGGGAAGCCCATCCCGCTGCCACACAAATGTCATGAATGGAAATTCCGCTGGACCATGCCCACGATGAGGCCATGCCTCTAGTGGAATGAGCCCTGATGCCCAGAGGGCATGGCAGGTCTTTTGATGCGTATGCGGCTGCAATGGCATCAACTATCCATCTGTATAGAGTCTGTTTCGAGGCGGCCAACCCTTTGGTGCGCCCACCGAACGAAACAAAAAGCTGCTCGGATCGTCTGACCGGAGCAGTGCGAGTAATGTATTATCTCAGGGCCCTGACCGGACACAGGAGATTAGAGTCAGATTCGCTATCGGATGCAGGCAGAGCCGATAGGGAAATAACTTGTGCCCTGAACGGGGTACCAATCGCTTTTGGGACATAACCATGTCTAGGTTTGAGAACGACTAAGGAGTCATTGGGCCCAAACTCGAGACAGGAAGCGCTAATGGGCAGCGCGTGAAGGTCTCCCACACGTTTTACTGACGCGAGCGCGAGCAGAAAAACGGTTTTGAGCGAAAGGTATTTGAGGTCCACGGTGTTTAGCGGTTCGAATGGGGGGGCTTTCATAGCTTCGAGAACTATGGAAAGGTCCCAAATCGGCACCGAAGGGGGGTGTGGGGGGTTCATCCTTCTAGCTCCCCTGAGGAAGCGGATGACCAAGCCATCTTTGCCCAGTGACTGGCCGCGCCGGGGTTCAACGAACGCTGCGACGGCTGCCACATACACCTTGAGAGTGGACGGGGACCTGCCCTTTTCCAACATCTCTTGGAGAAAAGCTAGCAAGGAAGGAACCTCGCATGACCGTGGGTCCAAATTTCTGTCGGTGCACCATTTAGAGAACACAGACCATTTAGACGCATAGAGCCTTCTAGTAGAAGCCGCTCTAGCCTGCATGATCGTGTTTAACACTCCCTCTGGCAAAGCAACGGGTAGTTGTTGATCACCCACGCATGTAGCGCCCAGCGCTCTGGGTGGGGTTGCCAGATCGTGCCGCGAGCTTGGGAGAGGAGATCTGCTCTGACTGGAATGGGGCACGGGGCTGTCTGTGACAGCTGAGTGAGCTCCGGAAACCAAGTCTGACCCTCCCAACGCGGGGCTATGAGGAGCACCGAGTGGCGTGTTTCCCTGATTCTCTGAAGCACCTGTGGTAGCAGAGAAACCGGAGGGAATGCATAAAGCGGGCGGCTTGGCCAGGTCTGGGCTAGCGCGTCCTCGCTCTTTGAGAAAAATATTGGGCAGTGGGTGTTCTCTTCTGAGGCGAAGAGGACCACCTCTGCTCTGCCGAATATTCGCCACAGCTTTTGGACTGTAAGAGTGTGCAGGGACCATTCCCCGGGGGGAATGGGGTTCCTGGACAGACTGTCTGGACCGTCGTTCAGATGACCCGGCACGTGCGTCGCTCTGAGCGAGAGCAGGTGACACTGAGACCAAACTAAGATGCGTTCTGTCAGCCGGAAGAGATTCCTGGATCTGACTCCGCCCTGATGGTTTAGATAGGAGACCACAGCTATATTGTCCGAACGGATCAGCACGTGGTAACCGTGAATGCGCGGAAGAAAGCGCGTGAGCGCGTTCTCGACCGCCAACATCTCCAAACAGTTTATGTGGAGGAGGCTCTCTTGAGCTGACCAGGGGCCGAAGGCCGGTGAGCCCTCACAGACCGCACTCCAACCCGTGTTGGATGCGTCTGTCGAGATGACTTTTCGTCGAGAAAGGGTCCCCATGGAAACGCCCCGCTGAAACCATTCTGCCACAGTCCATGGCTGCAGAGCTGTGATACAGGTCTGCGTTACTTTTATCAACTGGCGGCCGTGGTCCACGCACGGTGAGACACACGGCTCTTCAACCAGAGCTGAAGCGGGCGCATGCACAGTAACCCCAGCTGGAGCACCGCGGAGGCTAAGGCTATGTAACCCAACGCCTTCTGAAAAGTTTTCAGAGGTGTGAGTCTGTTCATCTGAAAAGATGCGGCGAGACGCTGAACACGGCGCGCGCGCTGTGTTGACAGACGAGCCGTCATCGTGACCGAGTCTAGCTCTATACCCAAGAAGGAGATAGTCTGACTGGGTTGTAGTGCGCTCTTTGTCCAGTTGACAGAGAGGCCCAAAGCTTTCAGATGGTCGAGGAGAACTGTACGATGAGACAGTAGCTCTCTCTGTGATTGTGTGCAAAATCAGCCAGTCGTCCAAATAGTTCAGTATTCGCAGCCCCTGACTCCGCAGGGGGGCGAGCGCCGCATCCATGCACTTCGTGAACGTACGGGGTGCTAAGGATAGGCCGAACGGAAGGACGGTGTATTGATAAACCTGGCCTTCGAAGGCGAAACGTAAGAATGGCCTGTGAAGGGGATTTATCTGAATCTGAAAGTAAGCATCTTTCAGATCTAGTGAAATGAACCAGTCCCCCTGGCGCACATGCACAAGGAGTTTTCTGATAGTGAGCATTTTGAACGGTCTCTTCATGAGAACTTTGTTCAGAAATCTGAGGTCTAAGATTGGTCTGAGGCCGCCGTCTTTCTTGGGAACCAGAAAATAACGGCCGTAAAACCCCGACTCGCTCATAGACAGAGGAACTCTCTCTATAGCCCTTTTTTTAGATACAAAATGTACAGGAAGCTTTTTGTAAAAAGGATACAAATCCGTCGGATGGCGCTAGCTCGCAGGACGGCTGAAGGTGGCGAAGACGGCCGGCTTCCTCAGTCTCCCAGATTCTCGCTAGAGTTGCCTTTTCGACGACGGCGGCTTCTCTCAGGATCAGCAGATGCGTGTAGCCTCGCTGAAGAGATGAAAATCAGAGTTTACAGCCTAGGACGCCAATATTTATAATCTCTGACCACGCCCGTTTCGGCGGGCTCTGACGCAATGACAGCATGTCAGACTCTCATTGGCCGAGAGTTCATTCGCGTCTCCTCATAGGCTTAAGCAGTTCTCTGTGAGCGAACCAATGAGCTGCTAGCTAGCCCGCTCATGGTCTGCTGCAGCTGAACTGCGTTGACAATGGATACAAAATTATAGGATAATTTTTTGGCTTCAATTTCTCAGAAAAGATTAATCTTTCCCGTAGCGTAAGCTAGCTTACGCAATACGAGAGAACCTCTCATAAGAGAACTCTGTAAGTGTACAGAGAGTTTAATAAGAAGATATTTTATGAAGACAGTCCACTTCGCGTATACAGGCAGGAGCCATCTTTGGAAAAGAGTCTCGACCAGTCGAACCACGAACGCCGTGACAAATGCCGTTCATAGTTTACACTGACATGGACTTTATTCAAAATATGAAAACAAAAAGGAGTCATATAGAAACAGATTTCATGGAAAGTACATTTCACTTTAATTATGTAAAATAAAAACAAGCTTGTAAGGTTTATTTTGAGACTCTAGGTGACCTTAATAAATCGGCTTAGCGACAGCCTAACAGCTTCATTCACTGCAAATCTGTCCTCCACAATAACATGCGCCACTAATCAAAGATTAATTTAATAACTCTTTAATATTCTCCACAGAGAAGGGAACCTCTGAGTTCACTGCATATATAGGATCCTTTCACTTCATAAGAGAATACTACAGTGACCTGATTTTGCCGAGTTAGACGTGTCAACATTTTTTTATTTTTTTTTATCCAGAAACAACATTAGCCTAACCCCATCCCTAAACATAACCCTATCCATAATTTATCCCTAAAATCAGGGGGAAATGATAACACTGATGTAGAAGCACCAACCCCTGATTGTAAGCCTAAACTTTACATACATTGTAAACTTGTCCCTTAAATCTGATTGGTTGATTGTAATTTTGTTCGGGATCAACAAAGATGTTGATCCAGGAACATGTTGTACTTGGTGAAATCAGGTTCTGCTACAGGGACTGCACATTAAAAATGGTAATCATCTCATGTGCTCTGTTCAGTGGTTCCAATTTTGGCAAACAATTATTCTTCTGTCACTGAGGTGACACTTAAACATTTCTGGTGTCGTCTTGATTGACTGTGCAGTCTCGCAGTATTGTTTCCTGCTATATTTACCTCTCATGTTCATTTGTCTTTTGAACTGTCATGCAAGGCAGCTTGGATATGTGCTTTATGTTTCAAACATAATTTAGATGAATGTTTTTCATCTAATTTGGGCTTTCCTGTGAATGTCCCACAGTGCTTTGCTGCTCTGTGTGGTCTGTGTCTGGTTTCTGTGTTGTTCTCTCTCACAGCTCTGTCCCCATGTCACTCTGACAGTTAGCGTTGCTGGCTAATTGGTATACTTGGTGGTTTGCCCTATTATGGTTTCCCTCGAAAACCCCAAAGTTTTCATGCTTTTCCTTTTCCCTTTTTTAACAAGCCACTTAAAGCAAACCCTTTCAGAGGTGGTTAAAATAAGACTTGTGGTTTGCCTCACTAGACAAATGACTATGGAAAGCAAGCATATGCCTGCCTGATATTAGCTCAAGGATATTCAATATCCAGCAATCAACACAGAGGACAGCACACAACGGCTCTTGGTCAACACATGCCAGCTAACGGAACAGCCAGCATTGGCTCACTCAACAAGAAAATAAACAGAGTGAACCAGAAGTTATAAATGGAGAATTATCTGCTTTTGGTGGTTTCCTGCCCACTAAATAGTCACAGCTGCCTGTGATTGGGGTAAAGATACACAGTGGAGTTCAGAACAGGCAGCCAGTCCAGATATCTGTAGCCCAGAGATTAGAAAGAGTTCCGGGGTTTGCTCAAAATTCATTATGATGTGTGATAATACAGCCAAGGTAATATGCTCAATACATAGACACACATACAGAGCCTCTGTCTGGCACTAACAAACACATAATTCATGTACACAGTTATTTGCTAATTTTTCTTTTTTTTTTCTTTTTTTTTTAAGATTAACTTTAAGTGAGCACTAGATGATGGCAGAGGTAATCTAAATGTAAAAACTGGGGAAATGAGCATGCACAATAATATTTCCAATATATAAAACTGATTAATAAAAAATCTCTAATATCAGTCTGCAGTCTGTAATCAGCATGGTACAGATATATTGTGCATTTCAACTTGTGTATTGCATTTAGAGTGCATTTCTCAAACCCTGTTTATTTTGCATTTACATTTACATTGTGTATGCATTTGCCAGACACATTTTATCCAAGCACGGTTTAATGCACCTTTAATTCCAGGGGAATCAAACCCTTTCTGGTGCAAACACCTACTGTTTAAGCTAAAGGAACTACACTACCGGGGCCTCAAGATGACAAAGCAAGCATTAAAATAGGCGGAAAGAATATTGTTTTGAATATTTTTGTGGACAATGGGAGTAAAAAAAAAAAACACTGATCTACACTGAATAAGCTACTCTGCAGTAATTTTCATAACTGTTGTTCCACACTTACACACACCTGTTCTCTTTGTCGCGCTGGCCCACAGCTGTGACAGTTATCCTGACGGAGCCCGAGAGTGAAACATTGCACCAATCACTCATGGGATGTGTTCCATTTAACAGGTGAAAGCAGCCTCTGAATGAGAAGACAGGAAACAAGTCCAACAAAAGCTTCAAAACCTGCTTGTGTACTTTCAAAACATCATGCTGGCTGTACAAACACGCACTGTGTAATTAGGAAAAACAGAAAGAGGGGAGGGAAGGGATGCGGATATATTTTCTATCACCGCTGAGTCCTAGGCTTTTATATGAGTAGTGAGCTAAGGACTAAACAAACACAGCCAAACGGAATCTATCAACGTGCACAAACACAGAGCGCCAGGACCGGTGTGGCTTTCTGGAGCAAATCCAGCATATAGTCTACTGGAATGCAAATGACCTGAGTGATACTGATCAAATGGGTCACTCGAAATAATTCAACTCAAATGAATCCATAGAGTAGGCTAAGCAATAAAATATGCTAACTCAAATCTTTAGCATTTTACAATTGGTGAGACAGGGCATGATGTAGGCCTATTATAAGCAGTTTAATTATAACCGTTGTTGTTTTGAAATGCCATCCACCACATTATTTATCTGTTGTCTCTGAATTCAGTTCCTAAACCCCTCAAATACATGAGAAATTAAACACCCAGCTGGCAGACACAGAAGAGTCAATCAGTCATATTTATCACAATGCTTCAGTAGATATTTAAGTGGCCAAATGTGTGTGCTGTGTGCTAACACAAACAGGCAGCACAGGGAGATAAGAGGCTATTTAGGCAGTAATTAGCGAGTGTGAGAGTGAAATGGTGCTGCAGACAGCGGCAGCCCTGTGTGATATTTGCTGGTGCTGTGTTTAAAGGCAGCCTGAGCAAACAGTACAGGGAAGGTCAATATTATTACAAGGAGGTCTTGGAACAGTGGGACTATGGAGCAGAGGAAGAACTGACAGCTGTTTCCCTGTTCCCTGATCAAACATGACAGGATGTCAGTTCCTACATGTCATGAATAAGGACTTTGAAGATAAATTAGCACCTATTAAAACTGGAATAAAGGATATCTTATATCATTGAAAATTTCTAACTTTATTTACTTTTAATGGTGGAGAATTTGCAAAAGTGTACGAGATTATTAATGCTAAAATAATTACACTAATTTACCAAACTGATTTTTGGTGTCTACAAGAGAATAAACACTGTCCTATGCTGCCCCCTGCTGCTAGGATTCCTAATTACAAAGCCTGTGAAGTCAGATTAATCCTGAGTCCTTGATGAAATTGCCGGTAACGCTTCCTTTTACAGTACAGTACTTACTTACCTAGAAAGTACTGGCTAATATAAGGTAAGTACATGGGTTAGGGGTAGGTTTAGGGGTAGGTTCAGGGTTAGTACCTAGTTATTACCCAGTAATTGTAATTACTATAATAAGTAGGCTACATAGTATGGGTAACAGGACTGTAAAAGGAACCGTTACCAAATTGCCTTGGTTAGTTTATAAACTATCAATATTCTCCGTCAAGGAAAGTGTTTTAAATTTGAATTTTGATCATTAATTTTTTGGGAATTTCCTACAGTATCACCAGCAAACCATTCACCCCATTTTCCACTTGAACAAAACAAAACACATACAAATACTGCAATGAAAAGATCTCAAGCTGTCATTTCATCAAGCCTCTTTGAATGCGTGAGGGTGAGAACAGCAGTTAAAGCTCCACCCACAAGACGTTCTTAGCGGGGCACTAAAATATACTGTCAAATGTGTTTATGTGTGCTTTTGTCAGCATGTGTGTTTGCGATTCACAATTTATTTAGTCATTTTTCATCTAATGCCAACAAAGCAGAATGCTGAGCAAACAGCATCAGTCAGAGTGTGTGCACAGTAAAGCATGATGTGACAAAAAGAGTGTGTGTGTGAGGGGGGGGGGGGGGGGGGGGTTGCAGTGGGGGAGGGGGAGGGGGATGTCGACATGAGGCACATACACAAAAAAGGGCAGGTAGATTCCCCTTAATCATATGCTATATATTCAAAAGCAAACTGTCAAATTATACACACATCTCAAATCAAGTACTCAAAGCGTGAAGCCAAACTGACCACTTTAATAAATATACTGTGGCCACAGGAAAATGACACAGGACCAACAAATACAAATGGGGTTCTTATTTTATTCCTGATAAATGAGTTAGGAGTTTCTGTTTCTTTTCTGGCAGTTACGGGCAGAAAACTCACAATAAAACAAAATACAGTGCCAGTGTATTCTCAGATTACACAGCAAATTGTTCCCCAAAATAAAGGAAAATATAAAAAGAAAATACAATGTGTCATCTCTTTTTGTATGCAGTAATCAAAACAATGCAAATACTGAAACACCAATGACAATAATACGGTAGTGGTACTTTCTATAAAGAAAACACATAACATCTTAGAACTTCATAACAATTAAGCTGAAATAACACTCACAACATACACCTGAAATGACATTGTATGTTTATTACTCACTTTTCCTTTCGTGTTTCTCGCGTTACACACTATGAAATCACTTCGTCAATGCAAACAGGTCGTGTCTGTACATGCGGTGCGTTAGCTCAGCAACACTCACACATTCACGCAATCCTGCGTAAACATCCAACTCCCTGAATGACGACAAATTAGACTCGAACAGCGAACAGCAGTCACAGACACATATGCAGCACAACTCTATGACCTCCTCATCGCGCGTTCACGCTCATTTGTTCGTGCGCATTCGCGATGACGTCACCCGATGCCTCTTAAAGGACCCTTCAGTACATACTCTATAGATATGTCTCTTATTCAAATTAAAAGCATTAAGGACCCTAATCATCACCTGGTTACATTCTTCCCTGCATCAGGGTAAGCACCCTCGATTACTCGTTAAAGACCAGAGTACTCTTAACCTCTTTTACTGCTTCTCGGAACAGAACAGAACTCAAATCAGCCAATATCTGTGAAACTGCTGCCGGACTTATAGACGGACAATCTAAGACAGACCTTGGCTCATGGTGCACATTTGAATGTTGGCCAGCGTTTGGTCTCCTGCTACATCTACGGGGTGCCGCAACAGGAAGAGTCAACACCCTGGTAGCTGTATCCAGCCTTTCCTCAGTTTCCAGGGCCTCAGCAGGGTCTTGTTGAACATTGGCATTGTCAGAACCAACTGATTCTCTGCTGTGTACCACATTGGGCACATGAACTAGATTTTGTTGGTCAACTGATGAAGTGCTAAGCCCTTTTACTGCAGGCGCATGAGGTCTCTCTTCCCTCACAACTACACCTTCCTCTGAATCCTCAGATTCCGCTTCACTAAGGGACTCAGACTTCTCCTCTCGTACCTTTGGCAGTCTCCTAGGGGCAGGAGTAGGCGGACTCACACATGACCTGATGTCTACTCTGTTAACTCTCTTTGTAGGCCCTCCTTCCAACGGCTCTACTGTGTAGGTGTTGTCCACGATCCCTACTACCCGATATACGATTGCGCCCCAGGCATCCTGGATCTTGTGACGGCCTACTGGTCTACTCCTCAGGTACACAAGTGCTCCAACCTCGATTGTCGGACAAAAGACTCTATCCTTGTGCAAGGAAATGCGCTCAGCAGCCTTCTGTTCAGAATATTCCCTTGCCCTGGCGTGAGCATCATTCAGACGTCTTTGATGAACCAACAACCAGTCATGTTTCTGATCAAAAACTTGCTCCTGGCCTAGGAGGGCATCCACGGGTAGGTAAGGATCAACCCCAAACAACAAATAGTATGGAGAATATCCAGTAGTCGCGTGAGGCGTTGCATCGTACGCAAAAACCAACTCTGGTAGGTATTCGGGCAGCGTCGTTTCTTTTCAGGTGGCAGTGTTCTCAACAGGTCATGTAGCGTCCTGTTGAACCGCTCACACTGAGCGTTGCCAGTGGGATGATACGGGGTGGTGCGGCTCTTCTTCACCCCATAGAGCTTACAAAGTTCAGCTACAACTTCACTCTCAAAATTACGCCCCTGATCGGAATGCAGACGTGCGGGAATACCATACTTCATGAACCATTCCCGAAGCAATACCTTGGCTGTGGTATCCGCTTTTTGATCTCGGGTGGGGAAGGCCTGAGTGAACTTCGTAAAGATGTCAGTGACTACAGGAACATTCTCCTGACCATTTGTTGCGGGTTCCAACACCGTGAAATCCACAGCAATTACCTCAAGCGGTCTAGAAGCTAAGAACGATTTCATGGGCGGGTGGACCCTTGGATGCGGCATTTTGGTCAGCACACAACGTTGACAATCTTTAACCCACTTGTCCACATCGTGGTGCATTCCTACCCAAAAACACCGTCTCCTCAGCAAGTGAAGGGTGCGCTCGATACCTTGGTGTCCCATAGAATCGTGCACATACTCCAGAACAGGCTTCTTCAAATTGAGGGGTAACAAGAGCTGATAACAGTCCCCATGCCGTACATCCTCAAAGACACGGTACAGTAGACCCTGGCGCTCCTTCATGTTGTTCCAGTGCTTCAGCATTGACCGAACAGGTTTTGGTAGAGCTTTTAGTTCTTTGCCATAGGGTCTTTTCTTTTGATCCCAGAACTTCCTAAATCCGCCAATCACAGGGTCTTGCTGTTGAAAGCGGATCAATTCCTCATGTGAATAACCTGGAAAGGTAGGTGTGTTTCCTTGACCCAATCCATTACCATCATTCAGGGAGTTTGACACTACAGCTCGCATTTGTCTCACTTGACAGCTGTGCATCCCCGAAGCCACAAGTGCTGGATCCAGGTCAGAACCTCTGTGAATCCATCCACAGACGGCCACACATCCATCATACTCTGCATCCTCTGGGGCTGGCTCAGGCTCCCCTGCAAATGGCTGCCTAGATAGTGCGTCAGCCACTGTGTTCCGATACCCCGGGCGATACTGGACATCGAAATCAAAGACGGATAGTTGTGAAATCCATCTTTGTTCAATCGCTCCGAACTTTGCGGTTTTCAAGTGACACAGAGGATTATTGTCAGTAATCACAGTGAATTTGGACCCCAACAAATACCCTCGAAACTTCTCAGCGACTGCCCACTTGAGAGCGAGGAGCTCAAGCTTCATGCTGCTGTAATTTCTATCGTTTTTTTCTGCGTCTCTCAGCCGTCGACTGGCAAAGGCAATCACACGTTTTAAATCTCCTTGTTTCTGGTATAAAATGGCACCTAGCCCCTGATTACTGGCATCCGTCTCCACAATGAAAGGTTTCGAATAATCAGCCACTCCTAAGACAGGCGCACTCGTAAGCCGATCTTTGAGAGTTTCAAACGTGGCTTGGCATTGTTCAGTCCATAGACTCCCCAACGAGACATTAATTCTTTTTGAGCCTTCAGTGAGCAAACATGAATTCACCACATCATGAAGTGGGCCAGCTATCTTAGAGAACCCCTGAATAAACCGTCTGTAGTAACTACAGAGGCCAAGGAATGATCTCAATTCCTTCAGTGTAGACGGAACTGGCCACTGCTTTATGGCTGCCACTTTCTGAGGGTCTGTGCCAATACCATCGGCAGATATCTGATGCCCCAGAAACACAACCTCCGACTGAAGGAAGTGACATTTCTCTAACTTGACCTTGAGACCAGTGTCCTTCAGCCTGCTCAATACAGTTTCCAGCCGTACCAAGTGCTCCTGGAACGTTGAAGAATACACTAGGATCTCATCTAGGTAAACTAACAGAATCTGGAAAACAAGATCATTCATGGTAGCCTGCATCAGCCTTTGGAAGGTTGCAGGACCATTGCAGACCCCGAACGGCATACGCAAGAATTCAAAGAGGCCAAAAGGGGTTGAGAAAGCCGTTTTGTGCCTGTCTTCTTCTGCCATAGCCACCTGATGATAGCCGCTTGCTAAATCAATTGTCGAGAAAAAACACGCCCCCTGCAAAGCATCGAAGCTCTCGTCGATTCGAGGTAAAGGAAAGGCGTCTCTTTTTGTTTTCTTATTTAGTCTTCGGTAATCTACACACAGCCTGATACTGCTGTCCGCTTTACGTACCAGCACAATTGGCGATGCATAGGCACTATTACTCTCTTGTATGACTCCTTTCCTTACCAGTTGTGAGATGTGATCCTTCACTTCTTTATACTGATTAGGAGGAATTCGACGATAGGGCTGTGTGACGGGCTCATCATCAGTGAGGTGGATTTTATGTCTGATCTTGTCTGTGTAACCGAGGTCTTCATCCTCTAAGGCAAAGATATCGATGTATTTCGTCAACAACGACTTGAGCTGAGCTTGCTCCGACTCACTTCCTCCTACATCAATCTTATCCAAGATATCCTGCACACGGTCTCGGCCCTGCTCATTCCTCATGTTTAAAGTCACTTGTTCCAGGTCTGCCGAAATCCTTTGAAATTTTACTTCACACCGCTGCGAGCTGTCCACACACTCCACTTTTGACAGGATACCCAGACGAGTCCTTGGTGACAACCACACATCCCCCCGAGACAAATTCAGAATTTTTACAGGTATGCAGGGACAATGCGATTCAACGAGGGTGGGGATGACTATCAAACCTCCTGGCAACGGAGTACTGAGCGGTTCTAACAGCATAGGACTTCCTTGCCCACCACCCCTATTGAAACCCGTCGTGGTTATTGTCACCACCGATTCTGCAGGTATGCGCTCTGTCCATTTTCCAGCAACACGCACAACGGATTTTCTGTTCACAGTACATGTCTGGACTTTCTGGAAAACATGTCTCCACTCAGAATCTAATTTTCCCCCTAAGGTGGTATCAAATTCTGCTTGGACCAGCTGTCCACATCGGCTGATTATGTTCTTTCCTATGATACATGGTACTGTGTTGCCAGAGCTAGAGATGTCTTTGACCACTAGGAAACCACAATTCGGCATCTTAATTCCCTCTGCCTCCACCTCAAGCTCTAAATAACCCAGGTAAGGTATATCAAGACCATTGGCCGCTGTGAGCTTTAGCCAGCCAGCCATGGAGAGAATATCATCATCTTTACCACTCAAATGGTCTCTGAAAAACTGCTCATTTACGGTGCTAACCTGACTTCCTGTGTCCAATAGGCCTTTAGCGGTGACGCCACAAATTGAAAGGTCTACTACAGGACATGTGCCAACAGCACGTTGCAATAACTGGTCGCAGGTTGGAGGTGTGTCTTTTGAGTCGGTATGTCTCCCCCGAATTGCCTGACTCACAACAACCGAGGGCTCCCGTTTCCCTGGGAGTCAGAGGATACAGGCCTAACTGCTCTAGCGCTCTGCTTCTGAGGGCAATTCTTTGCCACATGTCCAGCGACTTGACACTTGAAACATATTGGTTGTCCATCCTCAGTGAATTTTGGCTGTGTTTTTTGCCTAAAAGTTTCTACTCTTGTACTACCACCCCTTACAGTCAGATTTTTTACGGCTTGAGTGAGTTCACTAATTGCTTTGCCTTGTTCGGCTACCACTTCGAGAACATCCTCTAATGTGACACTTTTTCTCTCTTGCACCCTGAGAACTGAACATTGTGTCATATTAGTACTACACCGAGACTTAGTAGTTTTCGCTGTGGGCTCTTCTACGAACCAAAGCTGTGCTTCATCTCGCACCTCTATCATAGTACACCTGGGGTGGTCTCTTACAAATTTGAGAAGCTCTCTTCGAAGCGATGGGTCACAGACATCTTCCACAAATTGATCTCTCAATGCCACCCCTTCGTTCGCAATAGCATTAGGAGAACATTTAGAAACTAAGCCGAGGGCTTGTGACAGAGCATGAGAAAAGTCTCTAATGTTTTCCCCCTCTAGTTGTTTCCGGCTGTAAAAACAGTGGAGGAGCTGAGGTGCGCTGCGTCTATCTCTAACCGCCGCCCTGAGGTACTCAAACAAATCGTCAACCTCATCATCAGTAGCACTGCGAAGACGTACCTCTTCCAAGGCTGTACCCCTTAACAGAGACATAACAAAATCATACTGATCTTGGTCAGACTGGTGCCTAACACGCAGCACCCGCTCAACTTCCTCTATAAAATCATCAACTGACCTACCATCTTTCTCCATATCACCACAATATGGTGGTATGTGCCTTTCTCTCGGGACATACACATAAGACTTCTGATTCAGTGAGGAAATCGCAGCCATTGCTTGATCATGTTTACTTTGCAACTCTCTAATTTGCTCTGTTAAATTAGCTCCACTATGATCATCATCTCTAATTTGTTCTGTTAAATCAGCTCCGCTAGGGTCATCATCTGGGTCTGACATTGTAAAATCTCACGTCCTTACAAGTCTCTATGCAAAGCTCTGAAAAGGATAAGTGCTTGTTGCAGTCCTTCCAATCTGATGCAACACTGTCGAACAGTCTCTTTTAGCCCCTGGCGATGAGATTCAGCTGGGTCCTGGCGATCCTCCACGACGATCCGTCTCTTCCTCGCCACAGCCGTTCCTCCTCGCCTGCAGAAATCTTCAGTCTCCTCTTCACCACTACCGTATTATTGCACTGCACTTTTTCTTAATTGCACAGACCAATAAAAAACTAGACTTTCAAAACTCTCTTGGAATACCCCACTCCTGGTACCAAAATTGTGGCCACAGGAAAATGACACAGGACCAACAAATACAAATGGGGTTCTTATTTTATTCCTGATAAATGAGTTAGGAGTTTCTGTTTCTTTTCTGGCAGTTACGGGCAGAAAACTCACAATAAAACAAAATACAGTGCCAGTGTATTCTCAGATTACACAGCAAATTGTTCCCCAAAATAAAGGAAAATATAAAAAGAAAATACAATGTGTCATCTCTTTTTGTATGCAGTAATCAAAACAATGCAAATACTGAAACACCAATGACAATAATACGGTAGTGGTACTTTCTATAAAGAAAACACATAACATCTTAGAACTTCATAACAATTAAGCTGAAATAACACTCACAACATACACCTGAAATGACATTGTATGTTTATTACTCACTTTTCCTTTCGTGTTTCTCGCGTTACACACTATGAAATCACTTCGTCAATGCAAACAGGCCTTGTCTGTACATGCGGTGCGTTAGCTCAGCAACACTCACACATTCACGCAATCCTGCGTAAACATCCAACTCCCTGAATGACGACAAATTAGACTCGAACAGCGAACAGCAGTCACAGACACATATGCAGCACAACTCTATGACTTCCTCATCGCGCGTTCACGCTCATTTGTTCGTGCGCATTCGCGATGACGTCACCTGATGCCTCTTAAAGGACCCTTCAGTACATACTCTATATATATGTCTCTTATTCAAATTAAAAGCATTAAGGACCCTAACCATCACCTGGTTACAATACTAACACCTAGCAAACTTTGCAAGCATCTTAGTCGTAGGCTACATATAGTTGGACATACAAAAAGACAAACAGAATTGTTTAAATCATGAAGGACTTAAATTAATTATTCAGTTACTAAATTATGCAAAAAGATACACACTGGTCGCCACCTACTGGTAAGGTAAAATAAAGAACGGCTACTGAACAAATCATCTGTAAAACAATTTGAGTCACTGAGATGAATCTAAATCATCAGCTCAACTGTATAATATGTAAAAAAAGATATGAAGAATACTTTTTATGCTGCTACTGGCGATTATTACAACAATTTAATCACATATTGTGTGTCCTGGTTAGATAGATGCAAGGACGTTTAGGCCTACTCAGATTTTTGCCGTTTGGGTTTTTTGATTAATGTGCCAGTTTAGCAAGACCTTTTTAAGCATTGAAACAAACAAAACTGCTTGCAATGTTACTCTGGCACATCCTTCTCTAATTTTTCTCAAATTGACTCAAATTGACTGATATGCTTAGTAGGGAGGTATTACATATGAACGCCATCACTTAAACACTTGATCCCCTCCCTACAAGCTTATTTAAATCTTGTTTTACCTCTTTGGCTGTTCTCAGCAATATAAATGCTTGTGTTGTGCCAGTAGCACTGAAAACTACTGCTGTAAACCCAGTTCTAAAAAAGCATAATGTTAAAGCATAACAAAAAAGTTTAAGATTTTGGTTCTTTCTCCATCTTTAACCTTCTTGATCTAAGAGTCGCTTTCGATACTGCCAATCACAACTGTCTTGAAATAGTTTTTGGTGTTTCTGAGACTGTTTTAACCTGGTTTCGATCTTATATCTCTGTTTGCCGCCAGTTTGTTTTAATGAGTCTGAATTAGCACTGTCCCTACTGGTGTCCCCCAGGGTTTAATTTTAGGCCCCTTACTTGTTAGCATTTAAATATTTCCTCTTTGGTTGATCGTAAGATCACCCAGGCTTAATTATCACTTTTACACAGACTATACTCAGATTTATGTCCACTCAAAGCCTGGTCAAAATGTGGATGTTTCTTTTCTCTCACACTGCATTTCTGAGATAAAAAATATTTAAGACCTAACATTTTCTGACTCATAAGACTGAGGTTATGCTCATTGGCTCTCTTCCTCGTCAGCTCTGTAATGCTAACGTGGATGGCTCTGTTTTGGAGTTTCAAAATAAATAAAAAAAATTAGGAATTATACTTGACTCGAGTTTGTCTTTTGATCCACATGTGCAAAATTAAGACTTCCTTTTTTTATCTCAGAAATATTGCTAGACTACGCCCTATGCTATCCTTTACTGTGGCTGAAAGGCTTATCAATACTTTTGTTCCCTTTCGTTGTCACTCCGAGTTATGTCGGATGACGACAAATTGGGTTTCGCTTAGAAAGCCTATCGACTTCGAGTATTACAAAACGAGCCAATGGCAAAGAAATGCCATGGGTCTGCGGAATTTGCATGGCGCAACTCCGCCCCACCTCGTGGATATAAAAGGAGGACGCCGGCAATATGCAGATATGTTTTTCGCTTCGGAGCCAAGAGTTTCTCTTCACTCCACAGCCATTTCTGACTTCACTCTATGAGACGAGCGACTCTCCGGTGTTGGTGTGACAGCGATCTCCAGCGAGTTCACACTGCCTGCTGATCTGTGCAGTGATCTGCCTGAGTGTGTTTCTCCCTGCTCGCTTCAGCATCTGCAGAGTTTTTTCCCCTCACAAAAGAGCTCGCACGAGTTTTTGGTCTTTTTAAAGACGGCTCGCCCGTGCATTTCTGGTTGCGGTTGATTCATTTCTGACTCTGATGGGCGCATTCTCTGCTCTGCGTGTTCGGGCATTGATCACGCTAGAGCAGCGTTTGTGGATGACTCATGTTCTCTCTGCGGAAACATGAGCATCGCGTCATTACGGTCGAGACTCAATGATCTCGTTAAAGAGAGACTCCCCTCATCCACACCCCGATCTACACCCTCCACGAGAGGTGGTACTTCGGGTGAGAGTGTGGAACAAAACGCCGTCTGTTTGTCTGTGGACCACGCCCCCCTCTTCAGTGACGCAACCCGCGAATGTTCAGGGGATTCCCCAGGGTCTATTTTTGGATGCCCCGCGGGTTTCCCTTGACGCTCCAGATTCGGATCTGATGTCCATCGCAGCATCACAGGGCGGGCTAGAATCTTCAGGAAGTGAAGATTCGACAGTGCTGCCACCTTCGGGTGTGCATATGGCATTTGTCGAGTCTGATCCAGAGATGATGGCCATGCTTTTCCGGGCGGCCGCGAGCATCGGTTTAGAGTGGAACCCTCCACCCTGTCCCGAGCGCTCGCGGCTGGACGATTGGTCTTTGGGTGCGGCCTCCGACCCTCGTCCGCAGCCAACCCCAATACCTTTCTTCCTGGACGTGCATGATGAGATCTCGAAGTCCTGGAAGACCCCCTTGTCTTCTTGGGACCACTCGTTGATCTCATCCACCTTTCCTCCCCTCGACGGGGCCGTTGCCCATGGGTACACTGGGGTTCCCCCGGTTGAACGCTCTGTTGCGATGCTACTGTGTCCTCAGAGTGCTTCTTCTCGGCGCGACCCTAAGCACTCGTCCGAAGCCTGTAGTTTTTCATCTACGCTTGTGGCGAAATCCGATAGAGCCGCAGGACAGGAAGCCGCCTCACTGCATGCCATGGCCATTCTGCTGGTCTACCAGGCCCAGATGCTCAGGGACATGCACGAGGGCAGGACTGACCCAGGGCTCTTTAATGAGCTGCGCGCCGCCACTGACCTTGCTCTCCGAGCGACGAAAGTGGCCGCACGCTCCGTGGGTCAGGTGATGTCCACCAATGTGGTCCAGGAATGACACCTGTGGCTGAACCTAGCTGATGTGCGGGGTGCTGACCGGACTCGTCTGCTCGACACCCCCATATCCCAGGCGGTGGTGCGGTTGAGGACTTTGCGCAACCAAAATGACCTGCTCCTCGTCCTCCCTGACTTTTTGCAGGGTCTGCACAAGAAGGCTCACTGGGGGAAACGCATATTTGCGGCCCCACGGCCAGCTGTGCGCCAGTGCATCCGTGCCGAGCGTGCCTTCGGTCAGGGAATAATACAGGGCGCAATGGGTCGAGTCGTGAGAGGCAAACAGATCTATCTGTGCGTCCCCGAACTGGTCCCAAATCAGCTGAACCGACTGGGGATGGAGTCGCCATTCTCCCTGGCCAATTCCTCCGAGGAAGGACCTCCTTTCTCAGGGACGGGGCACCCTATGGCACCCTCGTCCCGATCTTTGGAACCTCCACGTGTGGCTCCTGGATGGGACGAGGCAGGTTTGAGTACCCTACCACCAGCGGTGGTGGCTACCATCACTTCCGCTAGAGCGTCGTCCACGAGACACGCCTACCAAGAAGACCCCCGGAGATGTTCAATCGGTGTCGTGCTTTCCTTCCTTCAAGATGGGTTGGAGCGAAGGCTGTCTCCCTCCTCCCTCAAAGTATACGTTTCCGCTATTGCCGCACACCATGATACAGTGGAAGGTAAGTCCGTAGGGAAGCACGACCTGATCGTCAGGTTCCTGAGGGGAGCGAGGAGACTGAATCCTCCTCGCCCTCCTCTCGTTCCCTCTTGGGACCTCTCAGTGGTTTTAACTGCCCTACAGAGTGCTCCCTTTGAGCCTCTGCAATCAGTGGAGATTCAATTCCTGTCTATGAAGACAGCTCTGCTGGTTGCACTGGCCTCTATCAAGAGGGTAGGGGACCTGCATGCATTCTCCGTTGACGAAGCGTGCCTGGAATTCGGGCTGGCTTACTCTCACGTGATCCTGAGACCCCGGCCTGGATATGTGCCCAAGGTTCCCACCACTCCCTTCCGGGACCAGTTGGTGAACCTGCAAGCGCTGCCCCTGGAGGAGGCAGACCCAGCCTTGGCACTGCTCTGTCCAGTACGCGCCCTCCGCGCCTATGTAGACAGATCGCAGTGTTTCAGGACCTCAGATCAGCTCTTTTTCTGTTATGGTGGGAAGCTGAAGGGAAAGGCTTTCTCCAAGCAAAGGTTGTCTCACTGGATAGTGGACGCCAGTGCTTTGGCATACCAGCAGCAAGGTCGACCGAGCCCCCTTGGTGTAACTGCCCACTCCACCCGGAGTGTGGCGTCCTCTTGGACTCTAGCGCATGGCGCCTCGCTAACAGACATCTGCAGAGCTGCAGGCTGGGCGACACCCAACACATTCGCCAGATTCTACAATCTCCGAGTGGAGCCTGTGTCTTTGCTTGCTCGCCATTCCACTCCAAGGACTGGATACGTGTGACATTTTCCTCAGGTGAGCTTCCCCCTCAAGCCCTGAGTTTCTCCAGCATGCTGACGTCGACGCCAGTGTCTATTGCCTGTACGTTGGCTAGGTGCCTCCAGTGTGCCACCCCCCCCCCCCCCCTCCTCCTCCCCTCCCCCCTCCTCCTCCCCTCCCCCTCCCCCTCCTTTTATACCCACGAGGTGGGGCGGAGTTGCACTATGCAAATTCCGCAGACCCATGGCATTTCTTTGCTATTGGCTCGTTTTGTAATACTCGAAGTCGATAGGCTTTCTAAGCGAAACCCCATTCGTCGTCATCCGACGTAACGTCTCCGTTCCCTACTCAGGGAACGAGGGTTACATACGTAACCAAGACATTTTTTCTAGCATTGACTACTACAACGCACTTCTTGCAGGGGTCCCTAAAACAACACTTAACAAATCGCCATGTGTGCAAAATTCAGCAGCTATGATCCTGGCTGGAGTCAGGACAAATGCGCATATCACTCCATTTTGAAGTCCTTGCACTGGCCCCTGGTCAGGTTCCATGTTGATTTTAAAATTTGTATGCTTGCATATAAGGCATTGCATGGTCTAGGCTGCCCCTCTGTCTCATTTTATGAAAAAGTGAAAAAAAATGTCAAATGACGGACTACATTGTGTACTTTAACCTAGTAAATTTCAGATATGTACTGAGAAGGGCTTTTCATTATCAAATGTGTCCCCATTGATAAGCAAAAACAGTATGACATGATAAACAAATAGGCCTTTGTTAATTCCAATACAAATACTTTACTGCCACCACTCCTCCGTCGAACATGTGGGCATTTCGGGCTTTGAGCAGATGTATACAGAAACTTACCCTGACAAGTCCGTCACACTTTCTGTCATATATCTCCCTTTTTAACTCAGAACATGTTTATTGCTGATTGCAGGCTGTAGAGGGCAGTGTATACAAAATATACTTCTCTTTGCATCGCCTTTATAAAAATAGCTAGATCTCAATTAGGAATACAAACAGGACTAGGCTGATAAGAAATAAATATTTTATTATAAAGAATCCTGGAAACAATAAATAGTTTTGATTTGGCTACACAAGGTGTGACCTTATGCTATGAAAATATGTAATACACCCCACACTTTTTTCTTTTTTTGTTGTTGATACCACGTAAAGTATTATGCAGTTTTACAAAAAAGAAATAAGTATGATAAATCATGGTTGTCACTGGTTTTTTCTTTTTCTTACAACAGTGTTAGTTCATTTGTTGATGTCTGTGATCTGGGTATACGAGTGTGTTTGTCTGTACATCATAAAAGAAATGGGACCAGGTTGAACACAGCCTCCCATTGACCTAATATACTGCATGTCCAGAGATTACGACCTAAAACTTCATTACTGTTTTTTAATGTCTAAAGAAAATCAAATAAAACGCACCCATCTAAATGTTCCTTCTCTCTCATTCCTAAGTCTGATTCATTAGTGAAATCTGTTCATTCCAAATGTTCCTCTCTCATATGTCTCATAGGAGTTTGTTTCATTCTAGTGAATCAGGTCATCCCAACCGATCCTCTCTTTCATATGCAGCTTAGTCGGACGGACAATTCATAAATGAACCGATTCACTACAATTCAACAATTTGAGTCCATGTATTACCGTATAGGTTATTGAATCATTTACATACATTAGAATGTTTCTGTTGAATTTATACATTTACATTTTCAAGTTCGATACTGTAAACCTAATCATGATTGTTCACTTATTCAGTGAGTGTATTTCTATACACCATAAAAAATTAGACCATTATGACATTTTCCCATGACTTATATTGTCCCGAGATTCAGTGCCTTTTTTGCTCTCCCCTGAGAATAGTGTTCATGCAGTTAACACATGCATTACTCTTTCTGATCTCAGGTTGGATAGCTTCAGTAAACATACTAACACCTCTTGAGGATTTTAATTATGTAATATCTAGTAAGAGTGTCCTAGATATCTTTTATAATAACTTTGGTAACTTGTGCAAGACTGCAATGCATCTTTCAGAGACTCCTTGTTTTAAGGAGCTTTTTAGTGCTTGCATTTCTTTCCTTCATTCTTTGTTGGGTGTGTATCTGGTTGGCTGTTCAGTAGAGGTAGAATATGAAGACATATGATCCCCAGACTGATGCACACACAGACCAGAGCTGTTCCAATTGAGTTGTTAAAGGTAATAGGTGGAGCAGTGACCAGCAGCTGTGACTGTCTAAGCACCATGTCAGTTCTAAGGGCCTTCATCTGAAAGAGTGTTCCAATTATTCCACATATGTGGAACAGCTGATGGCTGTGGCCTGTAGGGGTCAGAAGAGAGCCATTCACATGAGAAACACTGAATGAAGAAATACTGAAGAAATACCTGTGTGGACCTGTGTTAAAGAGTAATTTTCTTGAAATAAAGCTGCAATATGCAACTTTTTTTGGTTAACAAATAAAGAAAATCAGTTATTGAGCAAGTACATACGACATAAGTGTTCAAAACTGTCTCTAGCCTACCCTGATTCACAACGGTGAGCTTATAAAAATGATTTATAATTTAAGCTGTCGGGTCTGATTTTGCAGGAAATGTCAGTTTGATGCCTTTGTGTGGTTAAGTCACATCCGTTTCAGATATAAACTTGTCATCTAGATGGCTGCTTTTAATAGAAAGGTCTAAACAATAATCATTGTTGACATCTGGTTAATCCTCTGTTGTCAAAACCAGCAAACCGCGTACTGCAGAGAGCCTGCAGTCAAAAAGGGAAAGCGACAGAGCCCGTGCTAAAATGAGAGTAAATTTTGGCATGGTTTTTGACTGGATTGCAACAACCAGGGCTGATCATTCCGACAACTTGCAATTTGATGTTTCAAACAGAGATGGCGATAGAGAAGCAAAAGTTCCATACTGCAGCTTTAAGTATGGTTTCTGAATTTTCTTTGTAAACTTTATAATTTAACATTCACTATAATTCAGATACTGTCTGTATTCTAAAAACCCTCGGTAATCAACTTGTTCACACCCATATGGTCTTCTTAAAAGAGATAATATATGAAATATACACAAATACACAGCACAGATATACGCTGTACAAAATATTTATGTTGTCATCACTTACCTATGTAGTCAAAGCGTCCAGGTGCCAGTCTCTCAGGTAAGTGGGTTGCAAACAGGAAGGCGGTTAGAAATGCAAACAATATATGGGGAACATGAATGGAGTTTGCTTCATTATCAGTGCAACCCTCACCTACACACAGAAACAACTGGAAAGAGGCAACACAAAAAATAATTACAGGTCACACCGTGAAGTGTATACATATTCACTTTAAACTATAAATATGTAACATGCATAAACATCCCTTGCACTGTAGTATGTCTAAAAATATACGTATATATATGAAAAAATGATACGCAGAATTCTGTACTTTAACCGATAAAAAAAGTTTCAGTATGCTGAAACTTACAGTCTGTATACTTGTACTGTGCACAGTGTGCAGAATGCTGAAACTTACCCTGTAGAAGAGAGGAATGTTGTCAAACAGGTAAGGGTAGGCAAAGGCAAGAATTCGAAACACTTTACTCAGCCTTGGGCTCGGTTTCTCCTCAGAGAATCTAGTGAAAGACATATTTTTATGTTCACTAATGCTAACATCAGTTTCAGTGGCAGAGGTGAGGTGTTATGTAATTGTTAGTAGCAGACAGAAGTGGGTGATTGTTCATATCAGAATAACACATAACCACATTATTAACACAATGTGGTGGAAGTGTTTTCCATTGATAATATTATAGAGCATTTGTTTATTGGGTTTGAAGGCATTTAAAGAAAGAGCAGGATTAAGAAAATGGATTAGCGAGCATCAGATAATTCTGACACATTATGTTACCTTTCACCGATGTCATGGTTATAGTGTAGGAATGGTAGGCCAAGCCTTAACAAAAAAGCGGAAAGTAAAATTGTATTAATCTGTGAAGCTGCCATGCTGTATCATGTTTATAACAAGCCTTGTATTCACACACTACTGTGGCACAGACATAATATGTCGTTATTTAAAATGTAGAACATTTTCTTTCATGGTGCTATTTGCGTTAGTGTTGGGGAGTTACTAAAAAGTAGGGTTAACAAAATTTTTCAGTAGCATGATTAAGCTATTTTCATGTTAGTTTAACTTTTTCTATTAACAACTTTATCCAACGAGTACCAATGCATGATAAAGCGCTACATTGCTAATATCTGATCTGAGGAAACAGTAAAACACTCATCTAAATGGTCCTCTGTCCAGGTCAATTCATTTTAGGGAAACAGTCCTCTCTAATATATAGGCTGCATGCAGACATGCATACAGTACTGCATACTGCAGTAGGTGAAAAATATGTGGAAAGAGTAGGATGTCCAAATTCATGTTCCTTAAACAGTAAACAAACAGTACCCGAATGACCTAATACTTCGGGTCGAGATTTTAAAGTGCGCATCCAGTGGATTTTTTACTATCCCATGAGGCCACGGGAGAGGAGTTGTGAAAAGCAGTGAAGCGATGCAACTGATGCTGGTAGGTCACATGATAATGACAGCGTACTTACGAAAAGTACCTGCTCAGAAAGTGAACATTCTTCCGGACGCAGTCATTGCACTTGGAAGTGCAAACAACTCAAATAAATAAACATATTGACAAAAATGGTTCCTAGTCCCTGCACTATATATAAAGTTTTTGAATTGTATATGTAAATTATGTTATACAAATCAAGGTGTTTTTGTAGTATTTAGTATACATTGACCTGTTCAAATTTGATAATGTCACCCTAATTGATGTAATGGTTATTAGAGCTTGTTCCACACCTATACGTAACCCGCAATTATGTAAACTGCATTTCTGTAACCAGTGTAACTTGTGGCGTGTTTGTTAGCAACGAGGAGCCTTACCTGGAGTAACAGGCCATGCTGGTTGATAAGATGGTGTTGAGTAAAGCTACAGGAATGTAGTAGGAATGAAATGTGCTGTTCACCCACGAGTCAGGAAAAACATATGCAGAGTAACTGATCGCTGAACCTGCATCAACATACAATCAGTCACATAAATACATCTCAGTGTGGTGGGGATGATTTGGTAATGACGTGTGAAAATGTGTTTCATTTGTAGTGTGATTCTGTACGATTTTTCTTGTTTATTAATACTCATAAATACTACTTATTAGTTAATAACTTCCAAATAGTACAGTCACAAGTTGTCTGTATTGTACTTACTGTATGTACTGTAAAAAATACAGTATATCATACCAGTTATTGGCTGATATTAGAGATTTCTAAATTGATCTCTATATTTAATTGTGTATTCTCATTTTATCATTTAGATCATTTATCATTTTGCCATCATCTAAAGCTCGCTTAAATTTAAATTGATATATTGAAAATTATATTAAATTATTAGTTTTTAAAGTTTAAATTTAAGTGAGCTTTAGATGATAACCATCTATTTTTCCATACTGTTCATTATAATGTTGTTATTTCGGACATTTATCAATTATTGGCCAAAAATTTAAATAATTATTAGTTTATCTGTGTTGGATGGATTTTTATTATCAGGTCATTCCTGAAAATAATGTACAGAATTGATGTACTTTGTGTAATGTAAATTGTATTTGCGTTAATGTCAGAAATCCATTGTGTCTTTTAAATATATGCAGTGCACAACCTTGAAGTTTGAACTTCGTCTTTATGGCAATATTTCCCGTAACAAGCCAAGGAACTAATAGTGTTTAAGTGAATGTGTCTGTGTGTTCAACTCTTACCGAGACTGTACAGGCTGAGTGCTCCATAGTCAAAGAAGTAACAGATATGGCGAGAGCAGGGAGACATGGTACTGAAGGTGTGGGCACAGCTGGAGGCCAGTGGATACACACAGCAGGAGAACAAGAAGACCAGCAGAGGCCATGTATACTCATTATACCACACATCCTCCATCAACAACACTGTCATCAACTTCCAGAGAAAATACCTGATGGAGAGATGGGATGATGGCAGACAATGATGGCAGACAGCTCTGCAATGCTGCAACTCACAACAAAAAAGTTATACAGTGAAACAATCATTTCCGCTGCGGAAATCAACATTCTACGCATGAGATTTAAAAATATACATTTTCAGTCCTTTGACTTTTTCCTCCCTTTTCCACAGAAAGACTGGACGGACAATTCCTTGCATGGTTTCCACACCAGATAGCTGATATTGAAACTACAGAATCTATATCTTAGCAAGTGAACAAAAGATTAGAGGACAAAGGCCAGTAAGAAGATTGTATTGAAATATTTAACTTGCCCTGACTTGCTCGCAGAGTTTGTTACTAGGGATGTATCTAACAGGTGGATGTAGAAACAAACAGACTTATCAGTTTCTATAGGTCTGTGTTTAATCTCTAAAGAGCACCGGTAAAGCTTGTTTCTAAGCTATACAGTATGTACAGTAAAGATAAGAATTAATACAGATGCCACAGATTCCTTACATTCAGTGTTCCCATGCACCCCGGTCAACTTTTGTCTTGCAGTCATTAGAGATTAAAAATGAATAAATATTGATTGCAGTCACAAAGACGTTTTTTTTTTATGAAAGAATTTTATGGGTTAGCAATGTCAGCCCTGCCCTAAAAAGGTGTCCTAAATATATATATATATTTTTTTTTAAATCTCAGGATTCTTAAGTGATGAATTTCACAGGTCTGGGTTACTCTTGTTTGCTAGAGGGATCAGAGTTTAATATAACCAAACATTAACACGGAGTCAAGTTACAGATTCCAAGTTTTGTCCTATTGATTTACTGTTGGTTGACTGTGTATTTAACCATTGTGTGGGATCAGAGGATGTGTTAGCTTTGAGATATGGCATACTTTAAATAGACGAGTAATGGCAATGTATTTTTGCTATGAACTACATTTACAGTACATTTAATAATTTAGCAGATGCTTTTATTCAAAGCAAGAAAAAGATTTAAAGCAGTTTATCATGCAGGAATTTGCCAATACGGAGTAGTTATTTAAAAAATAATAATTAAACGATCTAATATCTTATTGTATACATGTTTATAAGATATATCATTTTTATTATATAAAAATAATATCATATTCATTATTAAATGTGTTCCATTTATTACATGCCCAAGAAAAAGTTAGCATTTGCATGTCTGTGACTTTTTGTGGAGCATTGGTTAACATGAGGCAGGATTGAGGCATTATGTAATAACTGAAAGATCTCAGTGAATAAGGTTTTGAAGGATCTCAGTTCCGTTTACAGACCTGGATGGAAGTTGTCTGGAAGAATAAGCAATGCAATGACAACAAGCAGACATGTATCTTAAAAAATTCACTTATAACAGCTTATGACAGCCCATTACAGCTAATTTAGTAAATTTCCCAAATGTTTACAACAAAGACACATAGACTGCCACAGGTTAAAGAATCAAAGGTGACAAGCAGCTCTCGACATGTTTACGTCTGGAGAAAGCTCTGGTGAGAATCACGCCGGGAGCTCATTAACAGTGATGGTAAACCTTCTGTGTTCATCCAGCAAGGTGAGCTCTCCTAAGAACGACTCAGCTGGGTTAACTCTCGTGAGGGAAACTACTCAATTCAAACTACTGTCTCAGCACGCCGCACACTGTTGCCATGGAACCCAGGGTTGTGTCACTGTAGTTGTGTAAGTTTATACTATTGTCTCTGAGTTATAAGATAAGTTTTTTTGTAAAAGCCATACTGAGAAAGTGGCAAACAGAGGACGATATGCATAGAGAGAAAGCAAACACGAGAGATAACATACCATGTTGGTAGAAAGTGTGTCCAGACATTGAGGGTCTCATTGGTCAGCTGAAAAAGACTCAACACACAGTCTGTGGCCGAACTACGAGGGTGTCGATATCCAGAGATTATACTGTCCTCATGAAATGCCTACCATGGGGAAAGGGTCACAGAAAAAACTTATTTAGTAAGATAAAGACAAAACAGCTCTTTCTACAGGTAAAATGTCAAGCCAACAAAATAACGCAAAGCATTAATATGAATGATGATGTGTTTGGCTACAGACCTTCAAACTGTTGCACATCAGGTTGCACAGTAATAAAAGAAAATACAAATCCAGTGATTCTTTCCTTCTGTTTATCATTAAAGAATACCTTTAATCTCACAATATCAGTTATGTATTTTGTTAAATGAATGAGCTTACTTTGGGCACCTGGTGGACGGTGAAGACACGCCGTAGTTTGATCAAGCTGAACATGTTTCCCAGACGAATGGTCCTCAGTGCCTGACCCAGGAGAGAGAGGCAGATACAAAAACACACCGGCAGGTACAGAGACAAATGCACATACAGACACTCTTCCACTCCACCTGACCAGAGACTGGCCCGGTTAGCCCTGCCCTTGTCATCACACCTACAGACATCAACCTCTAACACAAACCCACACACATACCTGACACACCGGCTAAGTGAGAACGCTCACAAGAACTATTCAGAAGCGCATTGTTTTAGAATCAGAGAGTTTAACTCCAAACATACACATAATATACACAACAGTCTCGCATAGAAGTTCGTTCAAAGGTTTGGGATCAGTAAGATGTTTTGAAAGAAATGTAGTACTAGTATTTAGGGCACATTAAATAAATCAAAAGTTCTAACAAAAATAATCTATTTTAAATCAACTGTTCATCAAAGAATCCTGGAAAAAAATATGTCACGGTTTCCACAAAAATATAAAGCAACACAACGTTTTTTCACCATTGATAATAAGAAGACGTGTCTGGAGCAGCAAATCAGCATAATAGAATGATTTCTGAAGGATCATGTGACACTGAATACACTGATTACAGGAATAAACAGTTTTTTTTTTATTGTAATAATATTTCTCAATAAATGCAGCATATAAGATCATTTTAAGGACAAATACAAATATTTAACAATTATGTCAACAAAAATCTTATTTTCCCCTTTTCTCTGCAGGTTAAACAGGTTTTGAACTCATGCATAATTGGCACAAAATAACAAAGATTTGCATTATTATATTTCAAACAATGTCACTGGATTGCTCCAGTCTATACATGGAAAACTGAGCTTGTTGTGCTGTTCTGGGACAGGCCCAGCTCATTCAGGGTGGGGTGTTTTAGGCAGTTTCAGTCAGTGCAGGTGAAGGTGTGTAATGAATGGAGGGTGTGAAATAACTTATATTTACAGTGCTAATTATAACATGCTAAAACAGAGCTAATATCACTCTTCTGTCTGTACTAATCCAATGACAATGCAGAACCATTTTTCATTTTTTTGTTTCATTTCCAATCAAGAACACGTATCTTAAGCAAACTGTAATTGTTGGAAAGAAATTTTTTACCTCTTACCTTGGCAGAAGTGAAAAGTAGGCCTATGTTAGTGTGGTAAACTAAAAGGAACTTGGCTTAGAAAGCAGATAAAGAAGAGAGGGGGGGTGGGTCAGTAGCTATCATTAACATCCTATATGTATTTCTATCTTTTGTTGTCTGCTTTTTTTATTTGCTCCATCCCTAGAATAATAACAAATGTTGTCTGCTTTTTTATTTGCTATACCTCCCAAGAATAATAACACAATTACAGAGAATCAAGTGTGATATTTGGTATACTATCAACCATCCTGTCAAACGAGTATGGAAATGTGTTTCCATTTAAAAACATATCAACGAGGGCATGTTGTGATTTTGGTGTGCAGAGTTTGAAATGAAAGGATGGAGGACTGTAAACTGGATGACAGACATTGCACAATATGTTTAAATATCACAGTTAGTGAAGGTGTGGGTGAAGTAGGTTTGGTGGTTATGCAACAGTTAAACGGTAATGCCAAATGTCACCCCATGATGGCAGCATTTTCTCATTTAAAATTATTCATCACATCTCTCGTCAACATTGTGCCAATTCGTATTCCTCTAGTTGTGAAGTTTTGTTTTCGGCTTTGTTCGATTTATGTTTCTTAAATCCTCTCTGAATATCTCCCTGAACTTTCCTCAACCTTGCTCTGCATGAAAGAAATGTAACACAGTACAACTAAAAGTCAGAGAGATAGTATGCTGTAAATACAAATTAAATAAAGTAATATAAAATAAAATAAATACAAGGTCTAAACCCAGATATATAAGGGTAACGTGTGCAAAGAGGTAAGAATTATTGCTCCCTGTTCCACCACTGACGTGAGCTATTATTTTAAGCTCCATTAGCCCTCACTCAAAAATAAAACACACACAGACACACACACACACACACACACACACACACACATATATATATATATATATAACTCTGATTGAACTTGACTCAATCATGGACAGTGGTTCCACATGAAACCGATATTATCTCCACTCAAATACTTCATGTGGGATGAACTAAACAGCTAAACTGAACAGTTTAAATGAAGTGAACAGCATCATTAGTAATTAAATAAGTCTCTTTCTATATTCTCCAAAGAAGAATATAGACTGGTAGGAGCAGAACTGAATGTTTACTGATATGACGTCAGTAATGCTATGATATTTTGTTTTTTAAGAATGTTGCAATTTAATGTTATAAGACTGTCGTACTTAATACTGGGTACTAACCCTGAACCTACACTTAAACCTTGACTTAGCCCATGCATGTAGTTGTTTACACTACTATACTTTTGTGGGTAATACACTGTAAGTACATTGAAAGTGCATGTACTGTAAAATAAAGTGCAACCAGTCTAGATTGAACCCATCAGGAGTTCATCTTTTAAGAAGTGGGTTGCACATGAATCAAGATGCAAAAGGCTATTTAAGAAACATATCCGCCATAACACTGGCACTTGTCCAGTCTTCCTAGATTACCAGAGAAGGACATTTGCTTTATCACTGCAGCAGCTCTCCCATTACCCCTCTCTCTCTATTCAGCTCAAACACTTTTCTTCTGCTTCATTAAGTGTGTCTGTGTGTGTGTGTTTGTGTGTGTATCGTCTGGAGGGCAAACATGAGATGATGTTTGTGGGAGTAAGCAGGGCTATGTGTGTGTGTGTGTGTGTGTGTGTGTCCTTGCTTGCTGCATAATTAAACATCAGCAGCAGCAGCGGTGTGGAGGCCAGATGCAGACCGAATCAAACAGTGCGGCAGAGGGCACGGCCTATACGACCCCTCAGACTGGCACAATATGCAAGCGTCAACTCCTGCCTCCACATCTGTCTGTCTCGCTGTGCAGCAGGGATATTTCTGTCGCCTCGGACACAGTAATTGAACCAAGGGTAAAATATATTTGAACATCTCAGATGAGAAGAGTCTGAACTCTGCATAGCTGAGGTATTAGGTCATAAATGGGAAATGACACAAGCGTGTGTGGGAATCTCTCACAGACACAAAGCACACATCACTCACTGTGTCCCGTTACAATGGCAAACCAAGCAGACATCGGGGAGGCAGACATGAGCTGAATGTAATGAAACACTCAAGAATAAACTGATATTTGACAGCTCGGTGTTAGTCTGGCAATTGTTTTTCCTGTGCATTGCAGGTTTGGGTGAGCGAGTGTTTCTCTGAACAAGTGGAGTTTTAAAAAGACACTTCAAGGCAAGACACCACAGGTAAAAACAACAACAACCCCCCCCCCCAAAAAAACTAATAGACAGTCGATTAACCACCACAGAACATTAAGATAATTGTTTTGAATTAGACATTTGAATTTTATTGAACTATTGTGGTTAAATAAGCAAATGAGTCATATGCACTAATGTGCATAACTTTCCAGAAGTTATATAAATTATGAACATTGAATTAAGACACTTTCTTCAAATTTTTTTTTTTTTCATTTAGTTAACATATCAGAGTTAAAGGTTTTTACAGAGAGGATTTTTGATTTCTCTTTTTTTATCACCCCATACATTGGAATTATAAAGCCAGAAAAAAAAAACATCATGTTGTTATTAATAAATAAATCAGGCGAATGATATATGAAAAAAAAAAATCACTCTGTAAAAACCTTCAGAATAGATGAGAATAAAACTGGAAAGTCTGGTGTAAGTGCTACTGAAGTGGAGAATTCTGGCTCAGTGCAAATATACCAAAATGTATTTGAAATACATTTATTTTATGCTAAGTATGCTACAAATATATGTACATATTTATGTACTTAATATAAATACCCTCTAATTGTACTGAATTGATATACTTAAAGTCTGCTAAATTGGAACACCTAATTCTGTACTTAATGCACTTTAGTTATCTGGAAATAGTGCTGAGGTCCAACTAAAGATATACTGAAGTATATTTGATCGTGCTAAAGTGGAACTATTTGAAATATACTTTAAAAATCTTGCATTTAAAGACTGATATTATACAGAGATCATACTATCCTTACTGGTAGTGATATTAAAACACATTTTAGGCTTAATATTAAGAAATGTGCAATAAATAAGCACTCTAAATAAAGTTTAATTATAATATTTATGTCAGTGTCAAGCGATATGTCAGTAAATGTGTTGGTAACACTTTACAATAAGGTACATTAGTTAACTACATTAGTTAACATTAACTAAGAATGCTTCTTCAGCATTTGTTAATCTTTGTTAATGTTAATTTCAACATTTACTAATACTTTATTAAAATCTTGTAAACATTAGTTAATGCACTGTGAACTAACATGAACTAACAATGAACAGCTGTATTTGTATTAACTAACGTTAACAAAGATTAACAAAAACAGTAACAAATGTATTGCTCATGGTTAGTTCATGTTAGTTGGAATTGCAAGATGGCCGCCAGGGTGCAGCCACATGGTTTGGCAGGTCCTGTTTGTTTGCCACAAAAGTACATCAAAAACCCTTGGATTTTGCTATGTTTGTCTGGTCTTCTCCTGTCCTTTTACCTCCTCTTGAGTTTAACATGTCCAAGGAAAATGGATAACTTAACTCTCTATCCAGCAAAGAGGAGCCAACATCTTTTGTATGCAAGAATCCTGGATTGTGGACATGCTAGACCGCCCAGGTAAACTTGATCAAACAGCATCTAGATCTAGATCATTCCCTGGGGTTGTGAATCTTCTGATGATACTACTTCTGGCTGGTGATGTTGAGCAAAATCCTGGTCCTGTTTTAAGTCCTGTGTCACAACTACAGCTGTTTTCTTGGCTAACACCACCTTTGCTACCAGGGCTACAGCAGTTCTTTGTGCTAACACCATCACAGCTACCTGGATTACACCAGCTACCTGGATTACACCAGCTCCCTGGGTTAATACCATCTCTGCTACCTGGGTTACAGCAGATACCTGGGCCAATACCTTCTTTTCTACCTGGGTTGCAGCAGCTACCTGGGCTAATACCACCATTGCTACCTGGGTTACAGCACTTCCCTGGGCAAATTCAACCTCTGCTACCTGGGTTACAGCAGCTACCTGGGCTAATACCATCACTGCTACCTGGATTACAGCAGTTTTCCGGGCTAATTCAATCTCCGTTACCTGGGTTACAGCAGCCTCCTGGGCTATTACCATCACTGCTACCTGGTTTACAGCAGCTACCTGGGCTAATACCAGCTCTGCAGCCTGGGTTACAGCAGATATCTGGGCTAATACCACCACTACAGGATTCTGTTACAACTAAGTCCAGTATGTCTTCACAACGTATCACACAAAGGAACCCAGTATTTAAAAAACATCAATCATGTAAGTTATTTCAGACTCTTAATCAAGCCAGGACTATATGGGATCCACAGTGTAAAAATAAAGGGCTCTTAGGTGGCCATCTGAATATACGCAGTATGGCCCCTAAGAGGGAACAATTAGAGCATCTTCTCTTTAACTCAAATGTGGATTTCTTTGGACTTTCAGAAACTTGGCTTAAACCCTCTTCCCCACAAGCAGTGGTATATCATTACAGGGCTACAATGTCTTTAGAAAGGATAGGCATCAAGGGAAGGGAGGAGGGGTGTTAATGTATATGAAGGACTCTTTAAAATGTACACAAATAATTTGGCCTAATGAAATATCAATTGAATGTGTTGGAGTTAAAGTGTCACTTTCAACAGAAATGTCATTTACTATTCTATGTCTTTATCGTCCGCCGTCAGGAAAAGTAGATTTTCATGATCAATTTAAAGCACTTCTGAGTTGTTGTGACTTTAATAATGAGGTTATACTAATGGGAGACTTAAATGTAAATTGGGACAACAAAAGTGACAGAAAGAAACTGAAAGAAATTACAGATAATTTTGGATTAAAACAAATGATCAGTGATCCCACTAGAATAACAAATCGTTCTAAAACTTTGATAGACCTGGGGCCCGTTTCAATAAGGAGGTTCAACCAACTCTGAGTTAAAACTTGAACTCTGAGTTGACTAATGCCGAGTTCAGACTGCACGATTTTAGCCCCGATTTTGGCTCGCCGACAGGTTTTGAGAAATCGGCGACAAATGCCCGAAATCACAGGCAAATCGGTGCTCGTTCACGCGAGTGTCAATCACGCAGTGTGAATGAGCAAAGACGCGATCTGAGAGAATCGCTGACGAGTCGCCGACGCCCGTGAGATATTTGGCATGCTAAATATCTGGACCTGTCGGCGATTCACAATCCTGCTGTGTGAATGTGTTCTGACTGAAAACTACATCGGCGATGACCGACAGCCAATGAGAGAGCAAGATACAGGGAGGAGGAGGAGGAGGAGGAGTTATAGACCAGAATATCAGTATTTTAATAGATAGGCCTATATTTACAATTATATCAAACAGAAACAAAGCACAAACATTTGCATGACCAGCAGCAACAGCAGGACATTTGCAAAATTATTTATTTACCCCCAACTCTCTTTGCAAAACACAGTCCTTGCTCCCCTCGTCTTCCCAACCATTTCCTGCATAAACTGTTTATTTTTTTTTTCATTTTCGCTACAAATCAGTGCACAGACAATTTGTAGACTATCATTTTTAATTACAAATTCAGTGTCGCGCGAGAACTCCGGTCTCACGCACGCGTGATCTTCCGTTATTTCCTATCACTTCTCGCGTTTGTTTGGTTGTGAAACGTAGTTTGCGGACCAGGCAGAAGTTGTCGGCGATTCTTTCTTTTGTAAATTCATGCAGTGTGAAACCTCCTGTCGCCGATCCATCGTGCAGTGTGAACACAGCAGCAACTGAATGTTACCCCAGATAGTCATGCAGTGTGAAAACAACAGTGACCCGATTATTTTGAAAATCGTGCAGTCTGAACTCGGCATTACTCTGAGATGGGAAACTCTTGAGTTTTCAGTTACAGAACAGCTGAAATGAGTAAGTTCAATCAACTCTAAGTTGACTGACTCTGAGTTAAGCACGTGCACCACAACTATAAAAAGCCATTATCAATGGAGAGCAGATATTATGAGTCACCATGGTAACAGCGCCAGACAAAAAGAGGTCTGCATATTTCTCACCAGCAGTACGCATTTTTTTTTTTTTTAAGCAACACGGCAGCAGCGGCGATCGAGAGAGTTAGTTTGGGAGAAAATAGTTGCTCGAATCAATGCGTAAGTTTACATTTTAATTACTGTTATACAGTGTTGGGTGTAATTACCAAGTAATCTAAGGTAAAGGGATTACTCTTAATTCTTCTGTAATATAAAGTAAAATATGATGTCATTGCATTAAATACTGCATAGACTATAGAACAATTCTGTTTAAAACAATAGTGGATTTAACATAACATTTTTAAAAGGTATATTTTTAATGTAACCTTCACTCTCTACACACTTTGGTCAATTCAAGAATAATTCATGCAATTGTATATTGTTAATTTGAAAGCATTAAACGTGCAGTTGTGTCTCTTTTTGTATTGTTCAAGTGGTTGAGGTTGATATGGGATTTAGAAAGTAATTAGTAGACCAATACTTTCTAGAGATAGTAATTATTACATTAATCTAATTACACTGTTGAAGATGTAATTTGTAGTTAGTAATTAATAACTATTTTAGAGTAACTTACCCAACTGTTATAATATCAGAGGTGAAACTGGAAGAACAGTATGCTATTCAACCTAATTTTAATTTTCATGTAGCCTAGGTGCAATCCTGCAGGCATTAAAAGAACATGGCAGCAGCTGAAAATGAAATATAAAAACATAATTCAATCAGGTAAGCCTTGAGCATATGGATGTGGGGTACCTGACTTTACAAACATTTGACATATTAAATAACTAAATAGCATCCAGTGTTTAGCAGTGCAAAAGCATTTTTGACATAGGTCTAATTAACACAATTAAATGTTCATTCTCATTTGACTTCTACTCAGCCAACAGAAAGAAGGAAGAGGCTCACAAAGATGGAGATGAAGATGCAGAGGAGATGGAGATGAAGAGAAGATGGAGATGGAGATGAAGATGCAGAGGAGATTGAGATGAAGATGCAGAGGAGATTGAGATGGAGATTAAGATGCAGACAGGAGATGGAGATGAAGATGCAGAGGAGATTGAGATGAAGATGCAGAGGAGATGGGGGATGAAGATGCAGAGGAGATTGAGATGAAGATGCAGAGGAGATGGAGATGAAGAGAAGATGGAGATGGAGATGAAGATGCAGAGGAGATTGAGATGAAGATGCAGAGGAGATTGAGATGAAGAGAAGATGGAGATGAAGATGCAGAGGAGATTGAGATGAAGATGCAGAGGAGATTGAGATGAAGAGAAGATGGAGATGGAGATGAAGATGCAGAGGAGATTGAGATGAAGATGCAGAGGAGATGGAGATGGAGATTAAGATGCAGAGGAGATGGAGATGGAGATTAAGATGCAGACAGGAGATGGAGATGAAGATACAGAGGAGATTGAGATGAAGATGCAGAGGAGATGGAGATGAAGATGGAGAGGAGATTGAGATGAAGATGCAGAGGAGATGGAGATGAAGATGGAGAGGAGATTGAGATGAAGATGCAGAGGAGATGGAGATGGCCCTGAGCCTGAATACTAGAAGGCCAATGGCTGAGGGAATTCCTGGAGGGACTTCATCAGAGCCAGTCACTCCCCAAGATTCAAGCGCCTTCATAAAATCTATAAGAGGTCTACATATGTGTTATTTTTTATATAGGCTGTTTTTGATATTTCCATATATTTTACTTTGGGTTGGGTTTTTTGTTGCTCCCAACCGATTCTGATGGTAATATCTGTCTTTTGGAGTCTCCTGTCCCAACAGAACCCCCGGCAGTTGTAAATACTCAATACACCAAAAATTATGACAAATAGTATTATAAAATGTGCTCAATCAAATGCTCATCTTCACAGGACGATGGGGATGAAGAAACAGTTTCTGCTGCCACAGAGAGGCCTACTAGGAAATGTTAATATTGTCTACACATCAAACAATCTACACATTCAAATTTCTTCACATTATTTATGTAGAGTAGCCTATATAATCTAAGTTTATTTCTAAGTATAAACGGATATTCTTATCTCTCCCCCTGTCCCCAGGGTGTGGAAGAACAGCAGGAGGAAGGTCCATCAACTTCTGGTGCACAGACAAACACAGTTCAGTGATTTTCAGTGAATGCCACAGTTTAATTCTGTAGAATGTGTTTAGAACTACATGATGTAAGTCTAATCTACTGTATTTTCAGTTGCCAGTTAAGAAGTTATATTGACTTCATCTTGTTAAAAAAAAAAAAAAAAAAAAAAAAAACAGCAATGAATAAATGTACCGAAAGAATGAATGAGGTGTTTAAACACCGCTTCCTCTTTAAAAAAGGGGAGGAGACCGAAATAAACTCTGGGTTTACGGAAGTAAACCTGCTCCCGACCAGGTTAGGTTCACAGAGTAAGTTACCATGGTAACTGACTCTGAGTATAAGTTACCTCTCTTTCAGAAACGGGCTTGACTTACCCTGCTTTCTCAGGTTTGACTTACCTCCCATTCTGAAACAGAAAACCCAGAGTTTCCCTCATTTCAGGGGTAACATACTCAGAGTTTTCACTTAACCTCCTTTCTGAAACAGGCCCCTGGTGTTCTCTAACAAACCAGATAGAATAATAAAAACGTACAATTTCCTGACTGGCTTGTCTGACCACAATGCCACATTCTTTTCTAGAAAGCTGACTAAAAAACGATTGAGAAGTGTCAGTAAAAACATTAATATAAAACAAACGTAGATTCCACAGAGCCTAGAACAATGTTTAATTGCAGCTCTAAATACTTTTGATTGGTCTAGTATAGTATTATGTGATGACACTAATCAATGTTGTGATTTAATATATTCTTCTATTAAAAAAGTTCTGTCCCAGAAAGTGGGTCATTTAAAGAAACGAGTTTATTCCTTGCCTTGGATCAATAGTGAGTGTAAACAGCTTATGACACTCAGAGATAAATTACTAAAAAAAAAACATTACAATCTGGATTAACTACTGATCGATTACATTTTGTATCCGCAAGAAATAAAGTCACACAAACTTTGAGAATGGCAAAAGCAAATTTCTTCATGTCTGTGCCAAAGGAAATTGTAAGTTGATTTGGGAAAATATTAACAAACTCCTTGGTAAAAGTAAGCATATTGCTGATAAAGACTTTGAACTCAAATTTGCTAATGAATTGGTATCAGAGCCTCTCAACCTAGCAACTAAATTAAATGATTATTTTCAAAATACCATTGATGAGATCGCTCAATTGTTTTCTAGCTCTTGATAATTATTATATTCAAATAATTACAGAAAATGATCATCTCTAAATTAAAAAATTCTAAAGCAAGGGATGTGTTTGGATTTGATACCAATCTTCTGAAGCTTTTTAAATCTTGTATTTTGGTGCCTGTGACCCATCTTATTAATTTGTCAATTACGCAGGCAGTCGTCCCCTTGAGTTGGAAGGTTGCAAATGTCATACCAATATATAAATCGGGTGATAAATTAGACCCTGCTAATTATCGACCTATTAGCATATTTCCTATCTTTTCTAAGATAGCAGAGAAGTGGGTCGCCAACTCTATCATTGTACATCTTAATGATTCCAATCCGGGTCTGCACCCTATGCAATTTGGATTTCGATCTCTTCACTCGACTGAAACGGCTGTTTGTGTTTTTGTCGAGAAGGTGAAGTTTTATTTAGATAAAAACAGTTATGTTGCTGCTGTTTTTGTTGATTTTAAGCGTGCGTTTGATACTGTGAATCACTTTAAGCTTTTGTCTAGACTGTTAACATTTGGCTTTAGTAATCAAACAGTTAAATGGATACAGTCTTATTTATCGGATAGAAAACAATGTCTGCAAATAAAGAATTGTAAGTCACCCTATCTTCAATATACACAGGGTGTTCCTCAGGGATCAATCTTGGGACCTCTGCTATTTTCACTGCATGTGAATAGTTTGCCCAATGTATGCAAAAATGTTGACACGATTATGTATGCTGATGATACGGTAATTTTTACACATGCCAAAAGTGCTGATGATGCAGCCCATCAGCTTTCATTTGCTTTAAATGATCTGCAAAAATGGCTGAATGATTCATGCTTGTGTCTTAATGTTAAAAAGACTGTATCAATGTTTTTTAGTAAACCTAAAACAACTGTGGCCACAGTAAAAGTTTGCTTGGGTGGACAAGAATTAACTAATGTTGAGGAATTTAGGTATCTAGGAGTTCTGATATACTCGAAATTATCTTTTAAAAAACATGTCAAAAAAGTTGTGAAAACTGTAAATGTTAATTCACGGAACTTTAAACAGATTCGTACATCATTAACGGATACAGCAGCGATTACGTTCTTGCACTATACTGGCTCATATTGAGTACTGTATCACA
The DNA here is from genome assembly GCF_029890125.1 of Rhinichthys klamathensis goyatoka. Lineage (NCBI taxonomy): Eukaryota > Metazoa > Chordata > Actinopteri > Cypriniformes > Leuciscidae > Rhinichthys > Rhinichthys klamathensis. Next base: position 112,768 of record NW_026606597.1, read on the forward strand.
AGTTGGTCTTATACGAGTTATGCTGCTATTGGGCCAATTGAAGTATGCTACAAAAGAGCATTGAAAATATTAGATAAGAAACCTTCGTCATATCATCATTGTAATATTCTAGATAAATATAAGTTTTTAAATTTTGCGAATTTCAAATTATTTAAATCAGCCTGTCTAATCTATAAAGTTATACATGGTCTGGCACCTCCACCATTAAGTGATTTTATTAAACAAAAGTCTATTAGTGCTGCCGGGTCTCGAGTGACTAGAGCCACTATGAGAGGTGACTGTGACTTGGCGTTTAGGCGGACCGCCTTTTCACAGAACGCTCTATCATATCAGGGGGTGAGCTCCTGGAATAGTATTCCTCAGTCAGTGAGGGAAAGCACAAGTTTTCCTATTTTTAGGAGTCGTTTAAAATTATGGTTGAGGGACACACAAATATGTGAGCATGTTTAGTAATCATTAGTATATATATCAGATGTAAAATAGAGTTAGTGAGTGTTATACAAAAATAAAGGGGATAGAATTATCAGTGTGATATGGGTTGTGTAATAGGAGTTAGTATAGCATGGGTTGTGTAAAAGGGGTCAGTGTAATATGGGCTTGTATGTTGTTATCACTGTTATTGTCCTTGCTTCTCTGCATATAGCCTGTGCATAGTGGCCCTCATTTATCAAAAGTGCGTACACCAAATTTCCAGCGTACACCCAAAACCACGGTGACTTTGAGATTTATCAATATGGACGTTGGCGTACGGCACGCTCAAATCCTACGCCAGCTCAGGAGGTGGTGTACATGTACGCACGTTTTGAGTTAGTGCGGAAATGCGCAGAAAAACAATTCCTAACACCACAAAATGCACTGACAAACTAAAAGATATTATATATTATGACCCACTGTAAAACAAAAAAACAACAACATAGTAATTATAAACTTCAGTGTTTATTTTTGTGCAACATGGACTTCAATGTTTAATTTGTGTGACTTTACCAAAGCATTTGATTTGTAAGCATATGTATTCCTTCAGTTGCGAGCCTGTGCGCTTTACCCTGACGTTTCAGGGTTAGGCCCGGCAGGTGCGCACGGACTGGGTTCGGTAACGAAAGGCTTTCATGACCAAAAAATAATTCAGACTGACAAAATAATAAAAAATACATTCTTCTTCTTTTAAATAATAATAATAATACAAATAATAATAATGACATTCTTCTTCTAAATAACAATAAGCGTCATTAATAATACAAATCATACTAATAATAATAAGAATATTACAAATTGTCATGCAATTATTAATGTGAATGAATGGTACTCCACATCACATCATCATCATCACTATTGTACACCCCAATACATGTAACGTGATTCGAAATTGAATGCTAATTCAAAAGACGTGCTGTAAAATATTGCATTGTGATAGGTCATTTCGGCTCCACGTCAGAGAAGTTTCTCTTCTTTGCCGTCTTCCGTGTGTCCATGGCGTAAAATGAGGGCGTGGGGGAAGCGGAGACTTGAATATATAGGGGCGTGTTATTCTAATGACGATCGTTTTCAGCCGCGGGATTTATCAAGGGCAGGTATTCCGTACACCTGGATTTCAAAGGTACGCACAGCTTCATAAATCAGGCGGTGAGAGGAGTGTAAGCATAATCTTACGCCAACATATACGCCCGTTTCTACGCAAGAATGATAAATGAGGGCCACTGTGTCTATATGTTTTTATGTGTAACATCTACCTGCTTGGGGGTCTGCAGATGGAAATTAGCCTATATGGCTATAATCTGGCATTTTTACATTTGTAAAAAATGTTCATTAATATGTATTGTCCCTTTTGTCTTTTTTTCTACAAATAAAAAATAAAATAAAAATAGTTAATACATTAACTAATGTTTAATAAATTAACCTTATTGTAAAGTGTTACCAATATGTTAATGGATTTGTAGTATACTTATTATGAAATAAATGTATTTTAAATACATACGTTTTCAAATACGTTTTTTTCACTAGGGAATCTACAGATGCAAATAGAAAAAGTGTAAAAAAAAAAAAAAAAAAACATGCCAATTTTAGATTAAACCTATGGTTTTGCCTGTAGTGTCTTGCCTTAAAAGACTAAACTCTAGGGTTGGGGGGAAAGATATCCATTTACCTATTAATTGAGATCTTGTATAAACCACAGACCACAAGCGTCAGCTGGCTGAGTCTGGGTAAAAACAGTGATAATCTGATCAGACAGTCATTAAAAGATGAGCTCCATGGGGCGCCTTCACCCAGTCTAGCAGTGGTATGAGCTCAGCTAACGCTGGCTAAAACAACATACGGACTACTGAGAGAGAGAAATAGTGCTGAGGTCCAACTAAAGATATACTGAAGTATATTTGATCGTGCTAAAGTGGAACTATTTGAAATATACTTTAAAAATCTTGCATTTAAAGACTGATATTATACAGAGATCATACTATCCTTACTGGTAGTGATATTAAAACACATTTTAGGCTTAATATTAAGAAATGTGCAATAAATAAGCACTCTAAATAAAGTTTAATTATAATATTTATGTCAGTGTCAAGCGATATGTCAGTAAATGTGTTGGTAACACTTTACACCAGCTACCTGGATTACACCAGCTCCCTGGGTTAATACCATCTCTGCTACCTGGGTTACAGCAGATACCTGGGCCAATACCTTCTTTTCTACCTGGGTTGCAGCAGCTACCTGGGCTAATACCACCATTGCTACCTGGGTTACAGCACTTCCCTGGGCAAATTCAACCTCTGCTACCTGGGTTACAGCAGCTACCTGGGCTAATACCATCACTGCTACCTGGATTACAGCAGTTTTCCGGGCTAATTCAATCTCCGTTACCTGGGTTACAGCAGCCTCCTGGGCTATTACCATCACTGCTACCTGGTTTACAGCAGCTACCTGGGCTAATACCAGCTCTGCAGCCTGGGTTACAGCAGATATCTGGGCTAATACCACCACTACAGGATTCTGTTACAACTAAGTCCAGTATGTCTTCACAACGTATCACACAAAGGAACCCAGTATTTAAAAAACATCAATCATGTAAGTTATTTCAGACTCTTAATCAAGCCAGGACTATATGGGATCCACAGTGTAAAAATAAAGGGCTCTTAGGTGGCCATCTGAATATACGCAGTATGGCCCCTAAGAGGGAACAATTAGAGCATCTTCTCTTTAACTCAAATGTGGATTTCTTTGGACTTTCAGAAACTTGGCTTAAACCCTCTTCCCCACAAGCAGTGGTATATCATTACAGGGCTACAATGTCTTTAGAAAGGATAGGCATCAAGGGAAGGGAGGAGGGGTGTTAATGTATATGAAGGACTCTTTAAAATGTACACAAATAATTTGGCCTAATGAAATATCAATTGAATGTGTTGGAGTTAAAGTGTCACTTTCAACAGAAATGTCATTTACTATTCTATGTCTTTATCGTCCGCCGTCAGGAAAAGTAGATTTTCATGATCAATTTAAAGCACTTCTGAGTTGTTGTGACTTTAATAATGAGGTTATACTAATGGGAGACTTAAATGTAAATTGGGACAACAAAAGTGACAGAAAGAAACTGAAAGAAATTACAGATAATTTTGGATTAAAACAAATGATCAGTGATCCCACTAGAATAACAAATCGTTCTAAAACTTTGATAGACCTGGGGCCCGTTTCAATAAGGAGGTTCAACCAACTCTGAGTTAAAACTTGAACTCTGAGTTGACTAATGCCGAGTTCAGACTGCACGATTTTAGCCCCGATTTTGGCTCGCCGACAGGTTTTGAGAAATCGGCGACAAATGCCCGAAATCACAGGCAAATCGGTGCTCGTTCACGCGAGTGTCAATCACGCAGTGTGAATGAGCAAAGACGCGATCTGAGAGAATCGCTGACGAGTCGCCGACGCCCGTGAGATATTTGGCATGCTAAATATCTGGACCTGTCGGCGATTCACAATCCTGCTGTGTGAATGTGTTCTGACTGAAAACTACATCGGCGATGACCGACAGCCAATGAGAGAGCAAGATACAGGGAGGAGGAGGAGGAGGAGGAGTTATAGACCAGAATATCAGTATTTTAATAGATAGGCCTATATTTACAATTATATCAAACAGAAACAAAGCACAAACATTTGCATGACCAGCAGCAACAGCAGGACATTTGCAAAATTATTTATTTACCCCCAACTCTCTTTGCAAAACACAGTCCTTGCTCCCCTCGTCTTCCCAACCATTTCCTGCATAAACTGTTTATTTTTTTTTTCATTTTCGCTACAAATCAGTGCACAGACAATTTGTAGACTATCATTTTTAATTACAAATTCAGTGTCGCGCGAGAACTCCGGTCTCACGCACGCGTGATCTTCCGTTATTTCCTATCACTTCTCGCGTTTGTTTGGTTGTGAAACGTAGTTTGCGGACCAGGCAGAAGTTGTCGGCGATTCTTTCTTTTGTAAATTCATGCAGTGTGAAACCTCCTGTCGCCGATCCATCGTGCAGTGTGAACACAGCAGCAACTGAATGTTACCCCAGATAGTCATGCAGTGTGAAAACAACAGTGACCCGATTATTTTGAAAATCGTGCAGTCTGAACTCGGCATTACTCTGAGATGGGAAACTCTTGAGTTTTCAGTTACAGAACAGCTGAAATGAGTAAGTTCAATCAACTCTAAGTTGACTGACTCTGAGTTAAGCACGTGCACCACAACTATAAAAAGCCATTATCAATGGAGAGCAGATATTATGAGTCACCATGGTAACAGCGCCAGACAAAAAGAGGTCTGCATATTTCTCACCAGCAGTACGCATTTTTTTTTTTTTTAAGCAACACGGCAGCAGCGGCGATCGAGAGAGTTAGTTTGGGAGAAAATAGTTGCTCGAATCAATGCGTAAGTTTACATTTTAATTACTGTTATACAGTGTTGGGTGTAATTACCAAGTAATCTAAGGTAAAGGGATTACTCTTAATTCTTCTGTAATATAAAGTAAAATATGATGTCATTGCATTAAATACTGCATAGACTATAGAACAATTCTGTTTAAAACAATAGTGGATTTAACATAACATTTTTAAAAGGTATATTTTTAATGTAACCTTCACTCTCTACACACTTTGGTCAATTCAAGAATAATTCATGCAATTGTATATTGTTAATTTGAAAGCATTAAACGTGCAGTTGTGTCTCTTTTTGTATTGTTCAAGTGGTTGAGGTTGATATGGGATTTAGAAAGTAATTAGTAGACCAATACTTTCTAGAGATAGTAATTATTACATTAATCTAATTACACTGTTGAAGATGTAATTTGTAGTTAGTAATTAATAACTATTTTAGAGTAACTTACCCAACTGTTATAATATCAGAGGTGAAACTGGAAGAACAGTATGCTATTCAACCTAATTTTAATTTTCATGTAGCCTAGGTGCAATCCTGCAGGCATTAAAAGAACATGGCAGCAGCTGAAAATGAAATATAAAAACATAATTCAATCAGGTAAGCCTTGAGCATATGGATGTGGGGTACCTGACTTTACAAACATTTGACATATTAAATAACTAAATAGCATCCAGTGTTTAGCAGTGCAAAAGCATTTTTGACATAGGTCTAATTAACACAATTAAATGTTCATTCTCATTTGACTTCTACTCAGCCAACAGAAAGAAGGAAGAGGCTCACAAAGATGGAGATGAAGATGCAGAGGAGATGGAGATGAAGAGAAGATGGAGATGGAGATGAAGATGCAGAGGAGATTGAGATGAAGATGCAGAGGAGATTGAGATGGAGATTAAGATGCAGACAGGAGATGGAGATGAAGATGCAGAGGAGATTGAGATGAAGATGCAGAGGAGATGGGGGATGAAGATGCAGAGGAGATTGAGATGAAGATGCAGAGGAGATGGAGATGAAGAGAAGATGGAGATGGAGATGAAGATGCAGAGGAGATTGAGATGAAGATGCAGAGGAGATTGAGATGAAGAGAAGATGGAGATGAAGATGCAGAGGAGATTGAGATGAAGATGCAGAGGAGATTGAGATGAAGAGAAGATGGAGATGGAGATGAAGATGCAGAGGAGATTGAGATGAAGATGCAGAGGAGATGGAGATGGAGATTAAGATGCAGAGGAGATGGAGATGGAGATTAAGATGCAGACAGGAGATGGAGATGAAGATACAGAGGAGATTGAGATGAAGATGCAGAGGAGATGGAGATGAAGATGGAGAGGAGATTGAGATGAAGATGCAGAGGAGATGGAGATGAAGATGGAGAGGAGATTGAGATGAAGATGCAGAGGAGATGGAGATGGCCCTGAGCCTGAATACTAGAAGGCCAATGGCTGAGGGAATTCCTGGAGGGACTTCATCAGAGCCAGTCACTCCCCAAGATTCAAGCGCCTTCATAAAATCTATAAGAGGTCTACATATGTGTTATTTTTTATATAGGCTGTTTTTGATATTTCCATATATTTTACTTTGGGTTGGGTTTTTTGTTGCTCCCAACCGATTCTGATGGTAATATCTGTCTTTTGGAGTCTCCTGTCCCAACAGAACCCCCGGCAGTTGTAAATACTCAATACACCAAAAATTATGACAAATAGTATTATAAAATGTGCTCAATCAAATGCTCATCTTCACAGGACGATGGGGATGAAGAAACAGTTTCTGCTGCCACAGAGAGGCCTACTAGGAAATGTTAATATTGTCTACACATCAAACAATCTACACATTCAAATTTCTTCACATTATTTATGTAGAGTAGCCTATATAATCTAAGTTTATTTCTAAGTATAAACGGATATTCTTATCTCTCCCCCTGTCCCCAGGGTGTGGAAGAACAGCAGGAGGAAGGTCCATCAACTTCTGGTGCACAGACAAACACAGTTCAGTGATTTTCAGTGAATGCCACAGTTTAATTCTGTAGAATGTGTTTAGAACTACATGATGTAAGTCTAATCTACTGTATTTTCAGTTGCCAGTTAAGAAGTTATATTGACTTCATCTTGTTAAAAAAAAAAAAAAAAAAAAAAAAAACAGCAATGAATAAATGTACCGAAAGAATGAATGAGGTGTTTAAACACCGCTTCCTCTTTAAAAAAGGGGAGGAGACCGAAATAAACTCTGGGTTTACGGAAGTAAACCTGCTCCCGACCAGGTTAGGTTCACAGAGTAAGTTACCATGGTAACTGACTCTGAGTATAAGTTACCTCTCTTTCAGAAACGGGCTTGACTTACCCTGCTTTCTCAGGTTTGACTTACCTCCCATTCTGAAACAGAAAACCCAGAGTTTCCCTCATTTCAGGGGTAACATACTCAGAGTTTTCACTTAACCTCCTTTCTGAAACAGGCCCCTGGTGTTCTCTAACAAACCAGATAGAATAATAAAAACGTACAATTTCCTGACTGGCTTGTCTGACCACAATGCCACATTCTTTTCTAGAAAGCTGACTAAAAAACGATTGAGAAGTGTCAGTAAAAACATTAATATAAAACAAACGTAGATTCCACAGAGCCTAGAACAATGTTTAATTGCAGCTCTAAATACTTTTGATTGGTCTAGTATAGTATTATGTGATGACACTAATCAATGTTGTGATTTAATATATTCTTCTATTAAAAAAGTTCTGTCCCAGAAAGTGGGTCATTTAAAGAAACGAGTTTATTCCTTGCCTTGGATCAATAGTGAGTGTAAACAGCTTATGACACTCAGAGATAAATTACTAAAAAAAAAACATTACAATCTGGATTAACTACTGATCGATTACATTTTGTATCCGCAAGAAATAAAGTCACACAAACTTTGAGAATGGCAAAAGCAAATTTCTTCATGTCTGTGCCAAAGGAAATTGTAAGTTGATTTGGGAAAATATTAACAAACTCCTTGGTAAAAGTAAGCATATTGCTGATAAAGACTTTGAACTCAAATTTGCTAATGAATTGGTATCAGAGCCTCTCAACCTAGCAACTAAATTAAATGATTATTTTCAAAATACCATTGATGAGATCGCTCAATTGTTTTCTAGCTCTTGATAATTATTATATTCAAATAATTACAGAAAATGATCATCTCTAAATTAAAAAATTCTAAAGCAAGGGATGTGTTTGGATTTGATACCAATCTTCTGAAGCTTTTTAAATCTTGTATTTTGGTGCCTGTGACCCATCTTATTAATTTGTCAATTACGCAGGCAGTCGTCCCCTTGAGTTGGAAGGTTGCAAATGTCATACCAATATATAAATCGGGTGATAAATTAGACCCTGCTAATTATCGACCTATTAGCATATTTCCTATCTTTTCTAAGATAGCAGAGAAGTGGGTCGCCAACTCTATCATTGTACATCTTAATGATTCCAATCCGGGTCTGCACCCTATGCAATTTGGATTTCGATCTCTTCACTCGACTGAAACGGCTGTTTGTGTTTTTGTCGAGAAGGTGAAGTTTTATTTAGATAAAAACAGTTATGTTGCTGCTGTTTTTGTTGATTTTAAGCGTGCGTTTGATACTGTGAATCACTTTAAGCTTTTGTCTAGACTGTTAACATTTGGCTTTAGTAATCAAACAGTTAAATGGATACAGTCTTATTTATCGGATAGAAAACAATGTCTGCAAATAAAGAATTGTAAGTCACCCTATCTTCAATATACACAGGGTGTTCCTCAGGGATCAATCTTGGGACCTCTGCTATTTTCACTGCATGTGAATAGTTTGCCCAATGTATGCAAAAATGTTGACACGATTATGTATGCTGATGATACGGTAATTTTTACACATGCCAAAAGTGCTGATGATGCAGCCCATCAGCTTTCATTTGCTTTAAATGATCTGCAAAAATGGCTGAATGATTCATGCTTGTGTCTTAATGTTAAAAAGACTGTATCAATGTTTTTTAGTAAACCTAAAACAACTGTGGCCACAGTAAAAGTTTGCTTGGGTGGACAAGAATTAACTAATGTTGAGGAATTTAGGTATCTAGGAGTTCTGATATACTCGAAATTATCTTTTAAAAAACATGTCAAAAAAGTTGTGAAAACTGTAAATGTTAATTCACGGAACTTTAAACAGATTCGTACATCATTAACGGATACAGCAGCGATTACGTTCTTGCACTATACTGGCTCATATTGAGTACTGTATCACAAGTTGGTCTTATACGAGTTATGCTGCTATTGGGCCAATTGAAGTATGCTACAAAAGAGCATTGAAAATATTAGATAAGAAACCTTCGTCATATCATCATTGTAATATTCTAGATAAATATAAGTTTTTAAATTTTGCGAATTTCAAATTATTTAAATCAGCCTGTCTAATCTATAAAGTTATACATGGTCTGGCACCTCCACCATTAAGTGATTTTATTAAACAAAAGTCTATTAGTGCTGCCGGGTCTCGAGTGACTAGAGCCACTATGAGAGGTGACTGTGACTTGGCGTTTAGGCGGACCGCCTTTTCACAGAACGCTCTATCATATCAGGGGGTGAGCTCCTGGAATAGTATTCCTCAGTCAGTGAGGGAAAGCACAAGTTTTCCTATTTTTAGGAGTCGTTTAAAATTATGGTTGAGGGACACACAAATATGTGAGCATGTTTAGTAATCATTAGTATATATATCAGATGTAAAATAGAGTTAGTGAGTGTTATACAAAAATAAAGGGGATAGAATTATCAGTGTGATATGGGTTGTGTAATAGGAGTTAGTATAGCATGGGTTGTGTAAAAGGGGTCAGTGTAATATGGGCTTGTATGTTGTTATCACTGTTATTGTCCTTGCTTCTCTGCATATAGCCTGTGCATAGTGGCCCTCATTTATCAAAAGTGCGTACACCAAATTTCCAGCGTACACCCAAAACCACGGTGACTTTGAGATTTATCAATATGGACGTTGGCGTACGGCACGCTCAAATCCTACGCCAGCTCAGGAGGTGGTGTACATGTACGCACGTTTTGAGTTAGTGCGGAAATGCGCAGAAAAACAATTCCTAACACCACAAAATGCACTGACAAACTAAAAGATATTATATATTATGACCCACTGTAAAACAAAAAAACAACAACATAGTAATTATAAACTTCAGTGTTTATTTTTGTGCAACATGGACTTCAATGTTTAATTTGTGTGACTTTACCAAAGCATTTGATTTGTAAGCATATGTATTCCTTCAGTTGCGAGCCTGTGCGCTTTACCCTGACGTTTCAGGGTTAGGCCCGGCAGGTGCGCACGGACTGGGTTCGGTAACGAAAGGCTTTCATGACCAAAAAATAATTCAGACTGACAAAATAATAAAAAATACATTCTTCTTCTTTTAAATAATAATAATAATACAAATAATAATAATGACATTCTTCTTCTAAATAACAATAAGCGTCATTAATAATACAAATCATACTAATAATAATAAGAATATTACAAATTGTCATGCAATTATTAATGTGAATGAATGGTACTCCACATCACATCATCATCATCACTATTGTACACCCCAATACATGTAACGTGATTCGAAATTGAATGCTAATTCAAAAGACGTGCTGTAAAATATTGCATTGTGATAGGTCATTTCGGCTCCACGTCAGAGAAGTTTCTCTTCTTTGCCGTCTTCCGTGTGTCCATGGCGTAAAATGAGGGCGTGGGGGAAGCGGAGACTTGAATATATAGGGGCGTGTTATTCTAATGACGATCGTTTTCAGCCGCGGGATTTATCAAGGGCAGGTATTCCGTACACCTGGATTTCAAAGGTACGCACAGCTTCATAAATCAGGCGGTGAGAGGAGTGTAAGCATAATCTTACGCCAACATATACGCCCGTTTCTACGCAAGAATGATAAATGAGGGCCACTGTGTCTATATGTTTTTATGTGTAACATCTACCTGCTTGGGGGTCTGCAGATGGAAATTAGCCTATATGGCTATAATCTGGCATTTTTACATTTGTAAAAAATGTTCATTAATATGTATTGTCCCTTTTGTCTTTTTTTCTACAAATAAAAAATAAAATAAAAATAGTTAATACATTAACTAATGTTTAATAAATTAACCTTATTGTAAAGTGTTACCAATATGTTAATGGATTTGTAGTATACTTATTATGAAATAAATGTATTTTAAATACATACGTTTTCAAATACGTTTTTTTCACTAGGGAATCTACAGATGCAAATAGAAAAAGTGTAAAAAAAAAAAAAAAAAAACATGCCAATTTTAGATTAAACCTATGGTTTTGCCTGTAGTGTCTTGCCTTAAAAGACTAAACTCTAGGGTTGGGGGGAAAGATATCCATTTACCTATTAATTGAGATCTTGTATAAACCACAGACCACAAGCGTCAGCTGGCTGAGTCTGGGTAAAAACAGTGATAATCTGATCAGACAGTCATTAAAAGATGAGCTCCATGGGGCGCCTTCACCCAGTCTAGCAGTGGTATGAGCTCAGCTAACGCTGGCTAAAACAACATACGGACTACTGAGAGAGAGAAATAGTGCTGAGGTCCAACTAAAGATATACTGAAGTATATTTGATCGTGCTAAAGTGGAACTATTTGAAATATACTTTAAAAATCTTGCATTTAAAGACTGATATTATACAGAGATCATACTATCCTTACTGGTAGTGATATTAAAACACATTTTAGGCTTAATATTAAGAAATGTGCAATAAATAAGCACTCTAAATAAAGTTTAATTATAATATTTATGTCAGTGTCAAGCGATATGTCAGTAAATGTGTTGGTAACACTTTACACCAGCTACCTGGATTACACCAGCTCCCTGGGTTAATACCATCTCTGCTACCTGGGTTACAGCAGATACCTGGGCCAATACCTTCTTTTCTACCTGGGTTGCAGCAGCTACCTGGGCTAATACCACCATTGCTACCTGGGTTACAGCACTTCCCTGGGCAAATTCAACCTCTGCTACCTGGGTTACAGCAGCTACCTGGGCTAATACCATCACTGCTACCTGGATTACAGCAGTTTTCCGGGCTAATTCAATCTCCGTTACCTGGGTTACAGCAGCCTCCTGGGCTATTACCATCACTGCTACCTGGTTTACAGCAGCTACCTGGGCTAATACCAGCTCTGCAGCCTGGGTTACAGCAGATATCTGGGCTAATACCACCACTACAGGATTCTGTTACAACTAAGTCCAGTATGTCTTCACAACGTATCACACAAAGGAACCCAGTATTTAAAAAACATCAATCATGTAAGTTATTTCAGACTCTTAATCAAGCCAGGACTATATGGGATCCACAGTGTAAAAATAAAGGGCTCTTAGGTGGCCATCTGAATATACGCAGTATGGCCCCTAAGAGGGAACAATTAGAGCATCTTCTCTTTAACTCAAATGTGGATTTCTTTGGACTTTCAGAAACTTGGCTTAAACCCTCTTCCCCACAAGCAGTGGTATATCATTACAGGGCTACAATGTCTTTAGAAAGGATAGGCATCAAGGGAAGGGAGGAGGGGTGTTAATGTATATGAAGGACTCTTTAAAATGTACACAAATAATTTGGCCTAATGAAATATCAATTGAATGTGTTGGAGTTAAAGTGTCACTTTCAACAGAAATGTCATTTACTATTCTATGTCTTTATCGTCCGCCGTCAGGAAAAGTAGATTTTCATGATCAATTTAAAGCACTTCTGAGTTGTTGTGACTTTAATAATGAGGTTATACTAATGGGAGACTTAAATGTAAATTGGGACAACAAAAGTGACAGAAAGAAACTGAAAGAAATTACAGATAATTTTGGATTAAAACAAATGATCAGTGATCCCACTAGAATAACAAATCGTTCTAAAACTTTGATAGACCTGGGGCCCGTTTCAATAAGGAGGTTCAACCAACTCTGAGTTAAAACTTGAACTCTGAGTTGACTAATGCCGAGTTCAGACTGCACGATTTTAGCCCCGATTTTGGCTCGCCGACAGGTTTTGAGAAATCGGCGACAAATGCCCGAAATCACAGGCAAATCGGTAGAGATGGGATTTATGGCTCTTTGAGGAGATCCGGATCTTTGCGATCCGTTCCTTTCAAAGAGCCGTTCAAAAGAACGGCTCTTTTGGCTCTTTTTAAATATTTAGTCAGTTTAAAGAAGCCAGCTTGGGGGAATCTCAGTTTATCCTGGAAATAATCACTGGGAGGAATGATGAGGTGAGATTTGTAGTCAATTAATTAAAACTCAGATATCACACACCAATATCTGAGTTTGAATTATTCTGAAATATTGATTATTACCTCATTTGTCATGTGTGGACTATATTCCATAGGGTTGCACAACATCCCTCTGCTTAGAAAGTGATATCACTATTTTGGATTTACCTTTAGTACAAAGTATGTGTATGTGTAAAGCTATGTTGACTTATGTTATTCATACAATACCACAAGAACATTTTGATAAAAAACAAAAACTATTTAAAGTTGTAAATATATACTGTAGATACAATAACATGAACACAAAATGCAATGTAAATAAATACAAAGCAGTTCCTTTGTATTTATTTACAAAGGAACTTAGTGTTACTTTAGTGGTTTTTTTTTTTTTTTTTTTTACTGGAGTAACCATGTGACGGCATAAGTCATTGGCTCTGCTCCTACCCAATGACAGCACGTAGGGTTTTTTCCCACTGGAGTACTCACGTAAAGGATGCGCGCGCGTGCACAACTATCATCATGCTGTTAGGCAGTAGCACCCCTGCGCTGGGTGCGCCCCTTCCCCTATAACTGAGGAGCTAATTTGTGTGCATCTGTGTGAAACACGCATGAAAAAAGAACGACAGAAAGAACGGCTCCCCTCCAGCCGCGACTCGGCTCCCATCGTTCATGTTTATGAGCCGTTCAAAAGAATCGGTTCGTTCGCGAACGTCACAACTCTACAAATCGGTGCTCGTTCACGCGAGTGTCAATCACGCAGTGTGAATGAGCAAAGACGCGATCTGAGAGAATCGCCGACGAGTCGCCGACGCCCGTGAGATATTTGGCATGCTAAATATCTGGACCTGTCGGCGATTCACAATCCTGCTGTGTGAATGTGTTCTGACTGAAAACTACATCGGCGATGACCGACAGCCAATGAGAGAGCAAGATACAGGGAGGAGGAGGAGGAGGAGGAGTTATAGACCAGAATATCAGTATTTTAATAGATAGGCCTATATTTACAATTATATCAAACAGAAACAAAGCACAAACATTTGCATGACCAGCAGCAACAGCAGGACATTTGCAAAATTATTTATTTACCCCCAACTCTCTTTGCAAAACACAGTCCTTGCTCCCCTCGTCTTCCCAACCATTTCCTGCATAAACTGTTTATTTTTTTTTTCATTTTCGCTACAAATCAGTGCACAGACAATTTGTAGACTATCATTTTTAATTACAAATTCAGTGTCGCGCGAGAACTCCGGTCTCACGCACGCGTGATCTTCCGTTATTTCCTATCACTTCTCGCGTTTGTTTGGTTGTGAAACGTAGTTTGCGGACCAGGCAGAAGTTGTCGGCGATTCTTTCTTTTGTAAATTCATGCAGTGTGAAACCTCCTGTCGCCGATCCATCGTGCAGTGTGAACACAGCAGCAACTGAATGTTACCCCAGATAGTCATGCAGTGTGAAAACAACAGTGACCCGATTATTTTGAAAATCGTGCAGTCTGAACTCGGCATTACTCTGAGATGGGAAACTCTTGAGTTTTCAGTTACAGAACAGCTGAAATGAGTAAGTTCAATCAACTCTAAGTTGACTGACTCTGAGTTAAGCACGTGCACCACAACTATAAAAAGCCATTATCAATGGAGAGCAGATATTATGAGTCACCATGGTAACAGCGCCAGACAAAAAGAGGTCTGCATATTTCTCACCAGCAGTACGCATTTTTTTTTTTTTTAAGCAACACGGCAGCAGCGGCGATCGAGAGAGTTAGTTTGGGAGAAAATAGTTGCTCGAATCAATGCGTAAGTTTACATTTTAATTACTGTTATACAGTGTTGGGTGTAATTACCAAGTAATCTAAGGTAAAGGGATTACTCTTAATTCTTCTGTAATATAAAGTAAAATATGATGTCATTGCATTAAATACTGCATAGACTATAGAACAATTCTGTTTAAAACAATAGTGGATTTAACATAACATTTTTAAAAGGTATATTTTTAATGTAACCTTCACTCTCTACACACTTTGGTCAATTCAAGAATAATTCATGCAATTGTATATTGTTAATTTGAAAGCATTAAACGTGCAGTTGTGTCTCTTTTTGTATTGTTCAAGTGGTTGAGGTTGATATGGGATTTAGAAAGTAATTAGTAGACCAATACTTTCTAGAGATAGTAATTATTACATTAATCTAATTACACTGTTGAAGATGTAATTTGTAGTTAGTAATTAATAACTATTTTAGAGTAACTTACCCAACTGTTATAATATCAGAGGTGAAACTGGAAGAACAGTATGCTATTCAACCTAATTTTAATTTTCATGTAGCCTAGGTGCAATCCTGCAGGCATTAAAAGAACATGGCAGCAGCTGAAAATGAAATATAAAAACATAATTCAATCAGGTAAGCCTTGAGCATATGGATGTAGGGTACCTGACTTTACAAACATTTGACATATTAAATAACTAAATAGCATCCAGTGTTTAGCAGTGCAAAAGCATTTTTGACATAGGTCTAATTAACACAATTAAATGTTCATTCTCATTTGACTTCTACTCAGCCAACAGAAAGAAGGAAGAGGCTCACAAAGATGGAGATGAAGATGCAGAGGAGATGGAGATGAAGAGAAGATGGAGATGGAGATGAAGATGCAGAGGAGATTGAGATGAAGATGCAGAGGAGATTGAGATGGAGATTAAGATGCAGACAGGAGATGGAGATGAAGATGCAGAGGAGATTGAGATGAAGATGCAGAGGAGATGGGGGATGAAGATGCAGAGGAGATTGAGATGAAGATGCAGAGGAGATGGAGATGAAGAGAAGATGGAGATGGAGATGAAGATGCAGAGGAGATTGAGATGAAGATGCAGAGGAGATTGAGATGAAGAGAAGATGGAGATGAAGATGCAGAGGAGATTGAGATGAAGATGCAGAGGAGATTGAGATGAAGAGAAGATGGAGATGGAGATGAAGATGCAGAGGAGATTGAGATGAAGATGCAGAGGAGATGGAGATGGAGATTAAGATGCAGACAGGAGATGGAGATGAAGATACAGAGGAGATTGAGATGAAGATGCAGAGGAGATGGAGATGAAGATGGAGAGGAGATTGAGATGAAGATGCAGAGGAGATGGAGATGAAGATGGAGAGGAGATTGAGATGAAGATGCAGAGGAGATGGAGATGGCCCTGAGCCTGAATACTAGAAGGCCAATGGCTGAGGGAATTCCTGGAGGGACTTCATCAGAGCCAGTCACTCCCCAAGATTCAAGCGCCTTCATAAAATCTATAAGAGGTCTACATATGTGTTATTTTTTATATAGGCTGTTTTTGATATTTCCATATATTTTACTTTGGGTTGGGTTTTTTGTTGCTCCCAACCGATTCTGATGGTAATATCTGTCTTTTGGAGTCTCCTGTCCCAACAGAACCCCCGGCAGTTGTAAATACTCAATACACCAAAAATTATGACAAATAGTATTATAAAATGTGCTCAATCAAATGCTCATCTTCACAGGACGATGGGGATGAAGAAACAGTTTCTGCTGCCACAGAGAGGCCTACTAGGAAATGTTAATATTGTCTACACATCAAACAATCTACACATTCAAATTTCTTCACATTATTTATGTAGAGTAGCCTATATAATCTAAGTTTATTTCTAAGTATAAACGGATATTCTTATCTCTCCCCCTGTCCCCAGGGTGTGGAAGAACAGCAGGAGGAAGGTCCATCAACTTCTGGTGCACAGACAAACACAGTTCAGTGATTTTCAGTGAATGCCACAGTTTAATTCTGTAGAATGTGTTTAGAACTACATGATGTAAGTCTAATCTACTGTATTTTCAGTTGCCAGTTAAGAAGTTATATTGACTTCATCTTGTTAAAAAAAAAAAAAAAAAAAAAAAAAACAGCAATGAATAAATGTACCGAAAGAATGAATGAGGTGTTTAAACACCGCTTCCTCTTTAAAAAAGGGGAGGAGACCGAAATAAACTCTGGGTTTACGGAAGTAAACCTGCTCCCGACCAGGTTAGGTTCACAGAGTAAGTTACCATGGTAACTGACTCTGAGTATAAGTTACCTCTCTTTCAGAAACGGGCTTGACTTACCCTGCTTTCTCAGGTTTGACTTACCTCCCATTCTGAAACAGAAAACCCAGAGTTTCCCTCATTTCAGGGGTAACATACTCAGAGTTTTCACTTAACCTCCTTTCTGAAACAGGCCCCTGGTGTTCTCTAACAAACCAGATAGAATAATAAAAACGTACAATTTCCTGACTGGCTTGTCTGACCACAATGCCACATTCTTTTCTAGAAAGCTGACTAAAAAACGATTGAGAAGTGTCAGTAAAAACATTAATATAAAACAAACGTAGATTCCACAGAGCCTAGAACAATGTTTAATTGCAGCTCTAAATACTTTTGATTGGTCTAGTATAGTATTATGTGATGACACTAATCAATGTTGTGATTTAATATATTCTTCTATTAAAAAAGTTCTGTCCCAGAAAGTGGGTCATTTAAAGAAACGAGTTTATTCCTTGCCTTGGATCAATAGTGAGTGTAAACAGCTTATGACACTCAGAGATAAATTACTAAAAAAAAAACATTACAATCTGGATTAACTACTGATCGATTACATTTTGTATCCGCAAGAAATAAAGTCACACAAACTTTGAGAATGGCAAAAGCAAATTTCTTCATGTCTGTGCCAAAGGAAATTGTAAGTTGATTTGGGAAAATATTAACAAACTCCTTGGTAAAAGTAAGCATATTGCTGATAAAGACTTTGAACTCAAATTTGCTAATGAATTGGTATCAGAGCCTCTCAACCTAGCAACTAAATTAAATGATTATTTTCAAAATACCATTGATGAGATCGCTCAATTGTTTTCTAGCTCTTGATAATTATTATATTCAAATAATTACAGAAAATGATCATCTCTAAATTAAAAAATTCTAAAGCAAGGGATGTGTTTGGATTTGATACCAATCTTCTGAAGCTTTTTAAATCTTGTATTTTGGTGCCTGTGACCCATCTTATTAATTTGTCAATTACGCAGGCAGTCGTCCCCTTGAGTTGGAAGGTTGCAAATGTCATACCAATATATAAATCGGGTGATAAATTAGACCCTGCTAATTATCGACCTATTAGCATATTTCCTATCTTTTCTAAGATAGCAGAGAAGTGGGTCGCCAACTCTATCATTGTACATCTTAATGATTCCAATCCGGGTCTGCACCCTATGCAATTTGGATTTCGATCTCTTCACTCGACTGAAACGGCTGTTTGTGTTTTTGTCGAGAAGGTGAAGTTTTATTTAGATAAAAACAGTTATGTTGCTGCTGTTTTTGTTGATTTTAAGCATGCGTTTGATACTGTGAATCACTTTAAGCTTTTGTCTAGACTGTTAACATTTGGCTTTAGTAATCAAACAGTTAAATGGATACAGTCTTATTTATCGGATAGAAAACAATGTCTGCAAATAAAGAATTGTAAGTCACCCTATCTTCAATATACACAGGGTGTTCCTCAGGGATCAATCTTGGGACCTCTGCTATTTTCACTGCATGTGAATAGTTTGCCCAATGTATGCAAAAATGTTGACACGATTATGTATGCTGATGATACGGTAATTTTTACACATGCCAAAAGTGCTGATGATGCAGCCCATCAGCTTTCATTTGCTTTAAATGATCTGCAAAAATGGCTGAATGATTCATGCTTGTGTCTTAATGTTAAAAAGACTGTATCAATGTTTTTTAGTAAACCTAAAACAACTGTGGCCACAGTAAAAGTTTGCTTGGGTGGACAAGAATTAACTAATGTTGAGGAATTTAGGTATCTAGGAGTTCTGATATACTCGAAATTATCTTTTAAAAAACATGTCAAAAAAGTTGTGAAAACTGTAAATGTTAATTCACGGAACTTTAAACAGATTCGTACATCATTAACGGATACAGCAGCGATTACGTTCTTGCACTATACTGGCTCATATTGAGTACTGTATCACAAGTTGGTCTTATACGAGTTATGCTGCTATTGGGCCAATTGAAGTATGCTACAAAAGAGCATTGAAAATATTAGATAAGAAACCTTCGTCATATCATCATTGTAATATTCTAGATAAATATAAGTTTTTAAATTTTGCGAATTTCAAATTATTTAAATCAGCCTGTCTAATCTATAAAGTTATACATGGTCTGGCACCTCCACCATTAAGTGATTTTATTAAACAAAAGTCTATCAGTGCTGCCGGGTCTCGAGTGACTAGAGCCACTATGAGAGGTGACTGTGACTTGGCGTTTAGGCGGACCGCCTTTTCACAGAACGCTCTATCATATCAGGGGGTGAGCTCCTGGAATAGTATTCCTCAGTCAGTGAGGGAAAGCACAAGTTTTCCTATTTTTAGGAGTCGTTTAAAATTATGGTTGAGGGACACACAAATATGTGAGCATGTTTAGTAATCATTAGTATATATATCAGATGTAAAATAGAGTTAGTGAGTGTTATACAAAAATAAAGGGGATAGAATTATCAGTGTGATATGGGTTGTGTAATAGGAGTTAGTATAGCATGGGTTGTGTAAAAGGGGTCAGTGTAATATGGGCTTGTATGTTGTTATCACTGTTATTGTCCTTGCTTCTCTGCATATAGCCTGTGCATAGTGGCCCTCATTTATCAAAAGTGCGTACACCAAATTTCCAGCGTACACCCAAAACCACGGTGACTTTGAGATTTATCAATATGGACGTTGGCGTACGGCACGCTCAAATCCTACGCCAGCTCAGGAGGTGGTGTACATGTACGCACGTTTTGAGTTAGTGCGGAAATGCGCAGAAAAACAATTCCTAACACCACAAAATGCACTGACAAACTAAAAGATATTATATATTATGACCCACTGTAAAACAAAAAAACAACAACATAGTAATTATAAACTTCAGTGTTTATTTTTGTGCAACATGGACTTCAATGTTTAATTTGTGTGACTTTACCAAAGCATTTGATTTGTAAGCATATGTATTCCTTCAGTTGCGAGCCTGTGCGCTTTACCCTGACGTTTCAGGGTTAGGCCCGGCAGGTGCGCACGGACTGGGTTCGGTAACGAAAGGCTTTCATGACCAAAAAATAATTCAGACTGACAAAATAATAAAAAATACATTCTTCTTCTTTTAAATAATAATAATAATACAAATAATAATAATGACATTCTTCTTCTAAATAACAATAAGCGTCATTAATAATACAAATCATACTAATAATAATAAGAATATTACAAATTGTCATGCAATTATTAATGTGAATGAATGGTACTCCACATCACATCATCATCATCACTATTGTACACCCCAATACATGTAACGTGATTCGAAATTGAATGCTAATTCAAAAGACGTGCTGTAAAATATTGCATTGTGATAGGTCATTTCGGCTCCACGTCAGAGAAGTTTCTCTTCTTTGCCGTCTTCCGTGTGTCCATGGCGTAAAATGAGGGCGTGGGGGAAGCGGAGACTTGAATATATAGGGGCGTGTTATTCTAATGACGATCGTTTTCAGCCGCGGGATTTATCAAGGGCAGGTATTCCGTACACCTGGATTTCAAAGGTACGCACAGCTTCATAAATCAGGCGGTGAGAGGAGTGTAAGCATAATCTTACGCCAACATATACGCCCGTTTCTACGCAAGAATGATAAATGAGGGCCACTGTGTCTATATGTTTTTATGTGTAACATCTACCTGCTTGGGGGTCTGCAGATGGAAATTAGCCTATATGGCTATAATCTGGCATTTTTACATTTGTAAAAAATGTTCATTAATATGTATTGTCCCTTTTGTCTTTTTTTCTACAAATAAAAAATAAAATAAAAATAGTTAATACATTAACTAATGTTTAATAAATTAACCTTATTGTAAAGTGTTACCAATATGTTAATGGATTTGTAGTATACTTATTATGAAATAAATGTATTTTAAATACATACGTTTTCAAATACGTTTTTTTCACTAGGGAATCTACAGATGCAAATAGAAAAAGTGTAAAAAAAAAAAAAAAAACACATGCCAATTTTAGATTAAACCTATGGTTTTGCCTGTAGTGTCTTGCCTTAAAAGACTAAACTCTAGGGTTGGGGGGAAAGATATCCATTTACCTATTAATTGAGATCTTGTATAAACCACAGACCACAAGCGTCAGCTGGCTGAGTCTGGGTAAAAACAGTGATAATCTGATCAGACAGTCATTAAAAGATGAGCTCCATGGGGCGCCTTCACCCAGTCTAGCAGTGGTATGAGCTCAGCTAA
The DNA here is from genome assembly GCF_029890125.1 of Rhinichthys klamathensis goyatoka. Lineage (NCBI taxonomy): Eukaryota > Metazoa > Chordata > Actinopteri > Cypriniformes > Leuciscidae > Rhinichthys > Rhinichthys klamathensis. Next base: position 134,219 of record NW_026606597.1, read on the forward strand.
CGCTGGCTAAAACAACATACGGACTACTGAGAGAGGCAGAGGCAGAGGCGGGACAGAAGAATGAGAATGATCAGACCCCAGGCTGCAGCTAGTAATTAAACCACAGTGACCATATGTGTGACTGAGATAGAGAGAATGTCACAGGGATTATAGTGATCGGGGACATCCGAGATAAATGTTTTTGGAGGGTGATGCAGTAGACACCTAAGGCAGTGTACAACACCGGTCATTTCTTCTCAGCTAGTGAGGGAGTATGTATGAGTGACCGGATAGGACTTCAAAATGAGATATGGGACTAAATACATTTAAAGTTGATTATAAACCACATCCTTTCTAAATAAATGAGCTAAAGTCAAAAATGCTGTTTTATTAAAATAAACACAGTAGACAAATTTATGTATAAAACGAAATGCCTTTATTTATACAACTTTAAAAAAGCAATTTAAAGCACAAAGACTTTAATAAACATTTTGTCCTGCATAAAAATGATCGCATATTGTGCTTCCTTTGCAAAGTCTGTACAACCTCTGGGTGTGCAGCTGTTGCGATCCAGTTCAACCATTTATTGCATACACATGAAATACACGTCAATTTATAACTCAAGAATGAAAAATAAGGGTCAAAAAAGAAGAGGGAAAAAGATCAACCACACTTCTACCGTTTTACAATTCTAAAATGCAGCAGCTTGCAGAGGAAGGCTTTGCACATTGTCCAGACTGGAAATATATATTAAGAGAGAGAGAGAGAGAGAGAGAGAGAGAGAGAGAGAGAGAGAGAGAGAGAGAGAGAGAGAGAGAGAGAGAGAGAGAGAGAGAGAGAGAGAGAGAGAGAGAGAGAGAGAGAGAGAGAGAGAGATGAGAATAAATTAATTCAAGAAACTATAGTTGTGCTTTAACATTGCTTACTTAAAGGAGTTCACTCAAATGCAAACAACGTTTGGTAAACACAACTCAAAAAGGAGGCTGCTTTGAAACCAGGCTTTCAAGATCAGACATGCTGTTCCTAGTCTCTCTTTTCCCTTTAGAAATATGTAGCGCTGAGCGTTAGCTCTACATCAAGATTTGCACACATGCCCATAGATAGCAGTGATTAATTAAATTCCCAGTTTCCTTCTATATTCACTCTATATTATAAAAATCTAGACTGGAGGTAAAAAAAAAAAAAAAAATTATCAAAAGGCATTTCTTCAGATGAGGAAGGCATGTATATACCACCACAAAATGTTCCATTAATCACACCATCTTTCCAAACTAAAAAAAAAGAAGAAAAAAAGACAAATGCTCCATGGCCTTCCATATTCCAAAGTTTAAGATAACAATAACGCAAACTTTAGAGACTTTGGTACAGTATAAATTAAATAGCTCTCTGCCTTTAAACATACATCTGTCTGCCCATTAAGCGACAAGTATGAAATGTGCATAGTATTATATGTGAGATCCCTGTCGGTGAAACTACAAGCAACCAGATTTTAATGGAAAAACATGATTTTTAAACCAAAAAGGTCAACACAAATGTATGCCACCAGGCTAAAGCACCCATAGTCTCTAAAAGCTATCTCTGCTAAACAAACCAGAAGCTTTGAAATAAAACATTTAGAAATGTCACATTTTTCTTCTCTGACATTTACCTTCTGATAATCTGAAGCCAAAAGCCCACACTAGAATGTGAACATCTGTTCTGAACAGCAGGTTGTCAGATAATGGGATATCTCGCCATCTTGTCGGCTGTAGTTATGTGAGATTAAGATCGACAGGATTCAGCCAGGTGGAGGTTTTACTGCTGAGGTCAAGAGGCTGAACGCTCTGAGAAACGTTAGGAAGTGACACGGCCAAAACTCTTGAACTCAAGAAAATATTCCCATCTGCAGTCTCAAACACTTGGCTGCACTAGTCAGAGGGCTGTGTAGTATTATATTGATGTGAGGAGACGCTTTTGGATAAAAAAAAACAGATGCTATAGTCTTACATGCAAATCATTTCACTATTTTAATGAGGAAGTACTTATAATGTGTTTATTTTAATACATGAAACTGCATCTTTTGCTTGGCTAAGATGCTAATTATTGAACTGCTTTTGCTCTACATAAATGGCAACGGTGTTTTTGACACTCAAAACTAAGGGAATTAGATGTTACCTAAAAATAATAATATTACAAGAACTAATACAGTTGTCCAAAAACAATTTGTATATCAAAATAATTCAAATTGAGGGAAAATTGAGGAAATGGCTACAATACGGCTACAATAACCTTGCAATCGGCAAACAAAAGGTGGAAATTCCCTTATGAAATGATTCACTGCCAACAAGGCATGAGAAAGAAAAAAAAACTTGATTGATGTCAGAAATTAATTCACAATTCATCACATGGTTGTATAAAGGCATCCTCACCACACACGCATGCCACACAAGTAAAGTGCATGACCAGTCTACATGTAGCACAATTCAACTGAGGTTTGACTTCTTACTGGGATGAACACAGGTTATATTCTGTTATATTCTAGGCTTTGTGTTTGATAATCTACCATAGTGGTGTCTTAATACCTATAGCAATGTTTCCTGAAATCTGTTGTAAACATGAAGCAAGGGACCTACGACCTACTCTCTAAAGCTTTAAGTGCATTATGGGCAGGACTGGGCCGCATTAGTGACAGCTCAATCTGATTGTGGCGAGGTTTTGACAGAGCAAAGGATCATGAAATGCAGGTTGAAGGCTGGACAGTAGGTTGAACAAAAGGCGTTGTGTTTCCTTCTAATGTCAAACCGATTTAGTAAACCTTCACTGAAACATAATAATGCTACACTTGAGGACATTTTCAGCATTTTTCTCCATAGCTTGTATGCATTAGTGTTAAGCTCACAGGCTACAAACTTAAATGACTGTTGCAGCAAACTTTAGTTTGTTCTCTACAATTTATTTTCAATGTTTTTGCCTGTCTGGTGACTGACTATTTTCTGAGCTTTACTTTGGAAGAAGGTTCTGAAAGCTTCTTTTCGATCCCACATCTTGACTGAACTATGCCCAAATGTGGCAAATCTCAGCAGACGTGTTTCTCACTCAAAAAACCTGCAGATCTGGAGCTTTGAATATTAAATACCTAAGCCCTCCCTCTTCCTCATCCAGACACACGCTGCAAGCAGCTGCGTTTGTACCTAATTAAAACCTCAGCACAGACACCAGAAGCACTGCAATTACCGTCTCAAACTGAAAAATCAGAGGACTACCGAAGTGTTCAGCCATTTTTTCCTCCATGCTAGACACAGTGGCCCTCACAGAGGCAGTCAGGAAGAGGACGTGAGGGTTTTAAAGAGATCTTCGAGGTGTGCTCCGCTCTAGTTGTGCTTTGCCCTGCCTCCTTTCAGGTAGCTTTTCCAGCGTTTGACGAAGTCCCTGAAGATGGGCGAGTTGTCAATAGTACCCAGCAGCTGTAGCTGGTTGATGTGCGTTGTATGATAGTCCCAACGGGCCAGGTTGGGCGCCATGCCCAGTATAAAGTGGCGCAGGTCATAGATGGTGCCCGACCCCGTGTCATATAGGGGCAGCATAACTTTCAGAGACTCCATTCCCTTGCTGTACAGCTGACCTGCATCCCGACCGAGTTTCTCACCTGCGGTTTGCGCCAGGTCATACAGGCCTACGAGGGAATAGATGAACCCGTTCAGAACGAAGGAGCTAGGGATTGTGGGATACTCCTCATACCAGTCATACTTATTCATAAACACGGCTTTGACGCCGTGCTGCTCCGATGGCAGTTTGAAAGGTCCGGTGGCACGCAGGGCAGCCTTTAAGTACATGTCATCTTTTGTCATCAGGTAGGCACGCACTAGAGTGGACATGGCCTGCCCCTGCGCCATGGCCGAATACCAACCCGGCTCCAGCGCATGGAAACCTTCCCCAAGTTTACGAGTCACCATGATTGGCCAACCACCACGCTCGTCCTGGTTGCGCACCAACCAGTTGCTGGCGGCGAAAAAAGCCGCCATATGTGAAGTGGTGGAGATTGTGATATTGTCTATCATCCCGTGGCCGTGCAACAATAACTTTACGACACGTCGGGGCATGGTCTTGGTGGCTTTGACCGCTTTGGTGTTGGAGAGGCCAATGCCTTTGCGGAGGTCAGTGAGAAGGTCACGGGTGACCGTGGTCCATGCTGTCCGAGGGCCGATCCCATAGGTGATGTCACGGTCCTTAAAAGAAATGAGCTGGGTAGTGGTGACATAGTGGATAACAAACGGAGGCCCTTTCTCTGTGGTCTCCAAGATGACAGAGACGCTACCATTAGATGTGAACTTCAGGTCAAAAGAGATGATGAAATCTTTAGTGTTGCCAAGAGGAAGTGAGACGCCCTCTGAGTTTTCTAAAACACAAGGAATAGAAAAAAGGAAATGTTACAACACATTTAACAGGATGTCTACTAGGCTTGGATCCATAGCAAAATGTTGGCTTTGGTACAACAAAAAAACTCATGGTACTGATACTAAATCGATGCCATAAACAACAAATAATCAACCTTAATGACTATTAAGATTAAACTGAAAATTATTTAAGTAACCGCACAGTATAAACCATTGCAAGTACAAAGGTTTGTTTCATGTTTTTCCAAGCATTTTAATTTCAATAACCCTTAAACTTTGTTTTCCGTTGTTTTTGATTTGACAAAAAAAATTTTTTTAATGAAGATTTTTTAAAATTGATTATAAAATGCAACAAGGGTGATTAATTGTTGACAGAATTTTCATTTTTAGATTAATTAATTATTAATATAAAAACATGCAGCTCAAACTAAAAAAGTTTTCTGAAATTATTAGGGAAGTGTTCATTTGTTGATGAATGTCAACCTGTGTATAGCAGCACATTGGCATGACATGGTATTGTTTGCAGACTGCTGCAATTTGGTTCGCCATTTTAGTTTTGTCTGTGCACAAAAATTCTATTTTTCACGTTATCACCATGTGCTGCACTTCACACCATGTAAACTAACAAACTGTTGTCTGGTAACAAAATTTGTGCAATATTGATATCACATCATTTAAAATGTTTGCATCGCAGTATTATTATCGGTATAACGCCTACAGAAACTTTCTCCCGTTTCTTTACAGTATCATATGCATAGACACACTTGTTCATACAGATTCACACACACTAAGAGATAGTACTTGGGAATAGTGATGGTACAGGTTGTCTTGAAACCACAAGGTTTCATTTGTCACTTTCTCTTGGGGTTAATTAAACAGACACATTGGTGTCAGAGGCAGAAAGTGAAATAACCGTGAAATAACTTTAAAACAATCTATCTGACATTGGACAGTGCTAAAACTCATTTCTCCTCCAGCAGACTGTTTGGTACACACTGCAGTGCAACTCACTGCAAAGCGAGCAGATCAGTGACCCAACTCTCAATCAAAGTACTTTATCTCTCTTTTTACAGAAATGCACATTCAACACTTCATCCTAAAGTCATCTCTCATTGTTAGTGTCAAATCCCTCTCGCTGCCTCTGTCTGTGTTGCCTTCTGACAAGGTTATGCAGAACAAAAAAGGAAACCTATTCATACCCTCTACTGAGAGGAGAAAAGGAGGCATGAAAGAGCAAGAGAAAAAGAATAAGGTTGAAGACTTAAGCAAGAGTAAACACCCAAGACGGAGTAATATCAACAACATTAAAGCAAGACAGATAATGGGACAGGAGAGGGATAAAGGACAAAAGTCAATCAAAGGAAAAGAAAAAAGGCAGTAGAGGGCATTTTGCCTCAAACAGCCCCTATCACTATTTAATGCACTCATAAATCCATTACTTAAGGCAATGCAGAGACTAAGTGGATTTGTACTGTCCTGCTCTGATTACCCTCGCATCAATAGCAGTGATGTGGAGGACGGAGAGAGCGGGAGGAAGGCAGCACCCTGCTGGAGCCCTGGACCCAGTGTGTCCTAGTTGGCTCCACTCTAATCAATGCTCTGGGTGATGACACCAATTACTGCCTGCCAGCGTGACAGCCCTGCTAATTCTAATGGCTATTGATTAGCTCAATGCTAAAAAGCAGCACGGTGTGTCCAAGACCTCAGAAATGCTGCCTTTTCATGCGGTATCCTGAGGGAGGAACAGAATGTACTGTCTACTGCGTGCGATGCCTCCATCTGGTAGATTTCTGAAGGCAGCATAGATGTCTCCTTCACTACCTGCGATACCCTATAATCACGTGTGTGCAATTTGGCAAACAAATGTTGAAAGAAATATGTTTTCTGATGAAAGAAGGTTTTTTTTTGGCATATGATTCTATTTTTACAGACAAACAAGCATTGTAGTCATTAAATAGCCTCTTTGTTAGTTTTAAAAGATGACAGTGGCGCTTGAATATATCTTAACCCTTAAAGACCTATACGGCCGCCGGCGGCAAAAAATAACTGTTGTTCTTAAATGTTTAAGAACTTTTGAACCGCTACTCTAATCCGTATGCTTTAAAAAGTCCCATAAAGAGGAGATTCACAGCTTTTCTGATATCGGGTTAATCGCGACTGGACATTCAGAAGCTCTGTAGTGAATGTGATTGCGTCATCAAGTTTTGATCAGCATTGATTCGTCAAAGAAACCTGTGCGGGTTGTTCCTCTGAGCCAATCATGAATGATTGTTGATGCTTAGTCCAACCCCATGCCCAGATTGGTTAAAACTATCATCTACTCAACCAATAAATATAGTTTTTGGTCTTTTGCCCGACCAATTAGCATCTTTCTTTGTAAATTTTAACTGAGGCACGGAGGTAAAGTGAAAGTAGTTCATATATGTATGTATATATGTGTGTGTGTGTGTGTGTGTGTGTATATGTGTGTGTGTTCAGCAACTATAGGAAGCATGTTTATTTGGAAAAGACGATGTTTCCTGTACCCTTAGAACTCTTAACCCTTAGTAATTCATAACAATGTGCTGATTTGTTTTAATCTGTTGGATTATTCAAAAAATTTGATTCCAAATGAAATTAACTTGTAATGTGGAATCAAATAAAGTATATATATATATAAAGTTTATTTTGCTTCAGTGTTCTATTACAATTAGTCTATTATTTTACTTCCTGAACTTTTTTGGACACATCTAAATTGTCAGTAAATAAAAAATACCAGCCTATAATACCACTGAAATCGCCTATAATAATGTTGTAATAAATGTCTATAACTTGCTTAGAGATTGTTACATGTAGTCAAAATTACATCTGGAAATGTAGAATGTCCAAGTACAGCTTCTAAAGAAAAGAAAAAACTAACTTCAGGAGGATTTGTTTGAGTTGAGTAAAAAAAAAAAAAATCACTAAAAATATGCTGCCGTTTGTCTTAAATCTGGTAAATTCATCCATTCTAAGATAAAAAAAATTAAAATTGGATTATTTAAATGAGATAGATTGAAACTTCAAGTTCTCCTGTTTAAAATGATATATGGCACTTGATGCTGACTGCTATAATGGGTTATAAAAACAAAGAAAAGAACAGGCGGTGCAGGTGCTCCAAAAAAGGGTTAAAGTGTAATTTATTCCTGTGATGGCAAAGCTGAATTTTCAACATGATCCTTGAGAAATTCTAATGATCCATTCTAACATTCAATTTGGTTCTCAAGAAACATTTCTTATCATCAATGTTAAAAACTGTTTCGTGGAAATTGTGATATTTTTTTCAGGATTCTTTGATGAATAGAAAATTCAAAACATTTATTTGAAAAAGAAAAAGGTAATTTTTGCATAACATGATTTCCATTACACGAGAGTAGATGTTAAAACTTCATGCTGATTTGTACTCGGCTTTCGCCAAGATAAGCAAAACTAAGACGTAGCTTTAACAGTAAACTATGCTTCTCCATCCATTTACGCTTCTTTCCATAAGGTAGTGTGACTCCCCTTCTGTCCGGCGTTAACGGCAGCAGTGTACTTGGCGCATTAGCGCACGCGACGGCTGCAACTACAGGACCAGCACGACAACCGTCTGGATTGAACCGAGTAGGGGACATCCCTAGGGTCTTCAAGTGGGCACCTTCCGTCCTCAGTGTTTCGTCGACTAGCCCACGACACCTCAAGAGGGCTCGACAGTGACTCTGGCGTCCCAGAGTCACCCCCCTCCGTCCCCAACTCAACTCAGCCCAGCTTACTGACCTCTACATCCCTCCTGCTGCTGAGACCTAACCACAATATCACAATCTCTCCCCGACCCAACCATACGCGCCAACCCGTTGACTAAGGCTGTCGAGCCCCACTGGTGCGTTAATATGCAGTTTCAGTGGACAACGGTTCCGTATGGCATACCACCTACCGCAAAACACAATATCTACCAACCACCTGTCATTCACGCAATATCCACAGGAACGTATACAAACAAACCAACAGACTCTTTAAGTTTTCAAGAACTCTACGAAACCGTAGCGTGGCGGCCTGTACACAGCCAGCTTGAATCTTTCCGTCTCAACCACAGCCAGTTGCTGCTCCTTTCTGCTGCTTCAGATAAGTTCTTTACTGTGCGACGCAACTCTTGGCCACTGAATCCGACGTCTCTGAGGAACCGGGTTGTAGAGTGTGCCACAAAACCTCGACAACCCACTTCCACTGGATAAACCTGGACTCTCCATCCTCGCTGTTCTACTTCAGTGGCCAGATGAGCATACCGCAGTTTCTTCCTCTCATATGCCTCATCTACCGCATCCTCCCATGGCACTGTTAACTCTATCAGTTGAACAATGCGTGCTGATCCAGACCACAAAACAATATCTGGTCGTAGGTTAGTGGTGGCAATCTCAGGTGGAAAAATAAGCCGTTGGTCAAGATCAGCCAGCATCTTCCAGTCCCTAGCAGCTTCCAGTTGTCCTGGGCGAGAATTGGTGTTAACACCTTTTCTTGGTGGTTGCTCGCCTGGGAGGAGGAATATTGTCTTCTGCGTGTAATGTTTTGCTAGAACAGGTGGCAACTCATTGGTCATGTTACGCTTGCCTTCTAATGCTAAAGCCAAACATCGCAGTACTTGGTCATGGCGCCAAGTAAACCGACCTTGGCTAAGAGCCACCTTACATCCTGTCAAAATGTGCCTTAATGTGGCAGGTGATGAACACAAAGGACAAGAGGGATCCTCTCCTACCCAGAGGTTTAGGTTCTGCGGTGATGGGAGAACATCATATGTTGACCTAATAAGGAAACTGATCCTACTCTCTTCCATTGACCAAAGGTCTTGCCAGCCCATCTTACGTTGTTCCACACTCTCCCATCTCATCCACTCTCCCTGCTTGGCCTGTGAAATGGCCTTTATACACCTCATCCTCTCCTCCTGCTGTCGCACCTCGTTGACTACCAGCTTCCTCCTTTGAGCTGGGCCTGCCTTGTGCCATTTAGGAGGAGCTAAACTGAGCCCAAAACCCCCTCTTCCATGCTGTACCTGTCCCACGATATCCCTAATTTGAAGGGCAGCCTTTGCCTCTACTACAGATTTCTTTGCTGACCACTTTCTACCAGTTTTTAACACAGGGGCTGCCTCCCTTACACATTTGTCGCGTGACTCTACTAAGGTCATTTCCAGTCTGACCTTGGCACACTTGAACTCCTCGGTTAAAGCAGAGACTGGCAGCTGCAATATTCCTTTACTATAAAGTCCTAGTCTGCTGTGGCAGCGTGGAACTCCCAACCATTTCCTGATGTATGAACTTACCAACGCTTCCAGCTTATCCACTGTTGTCAAAGAAACCTCGTACACGGTCAGTGGCCACAGCAACCTCGGCACCAAACTGAAAGCACCAGAGTTTTAGTTTACCAGGTAGAGCACAGCTGTTTATGCTCTTCAACCCTTCCACTGCTTGTCGTCTAACTTCTCCCACCCGAACTGTGTCCTTTAGATCCCCATCGTACCATCTCCCAAGACTCTTCACTGGCTTCTCAGAAACTGTTGGTATTGCCTCACCATTAATGAAGAATGTTTTTTCTACTACCTTTCCTTTAACTATCGAGATGCTCCTTGATTTAGAGGGCTTAAATTTCATTCGTGCCCATTCAATATTATCTGTTAACTTCCCCAATAACCGATTAGTGCAGGCTACTGTTGTAGTCATGGTTGTCATGTCATCCATGTATGCTCTGATTGGTGGTAGTCGCATCCCAGAAGCCAAGCGCTCTCCTCCTACTACCCATCTTGATGCCCTCATGATTACTTCCATCGCCATGGTAAAAGCCAGTGGAGAAATGGTGCATCCTGCCATTATTCCAACCTCTAGGCATTGCCATGCAGTGCTGAATTTTGGAGTTGAGAAACTGAATTGCAAATCTCCAAAATAGGCTTTCACTAAATTTGTTATTGACATTGGTACTCTGCCCAAAGAAGCTCATGTGGCACTGAACCATATGCATTAGCCAAATCCAGGAATGTCACATGGAGCTCCTTCCTCTCCTTTTTAGCTGACTGAATTCGTTGCCAGATAACATTGATGTGTTCTAAGCATCCTGAAAACCCTGGAATACCCGCTTTTTGAACTGAGGTGTCAATGAAGCCATTCTTTAACAGGTAGGTGGACAATCTCTGGGCAATAATGCTGAAGAAAATCTTACCCTCAACGTTTAATAGTGAAATAGGACGAAACTGACTGATGCTTGTAGCATCTTTTTCTTTAGGTATAAAGACTCCACCTGCTCTGCGCCATGCTCTAGGTACAACCTGTTTTTCCCATGCCACTTTTATCAATTTCCACAGAATTCGCAGAACTCCTGAAGCACTCTTGTACACTCTGTACGGAACTCCATTAGGCCCTGGAGATGATGAAGCCCTTGCCTTTCTCACAGCCTGCTCTACCTCTTTCCACTTAGGTGCACAGACCTCCATTTGGTATTCTGGTGGGTTGATAGGTGGTATGTCTGATGGAATTGACATAGGCTCATGCCTTTTTGCATCTGTATGCGTGTCCTCCAAATATCTCTCTAGCTCAATCCTAGATGTTTTTAAAGTGCCATTCTTCTCACTGGTGAATAACTTCTTTACGAATTTGAATGGGTCTTTATAGAAATTAGCCCTCGCACGTTCCTTCTTTTTGTAGCGTTTCTGTAGGCGCTCAGCTCTGCGTAATGTTGCCAGCTTATCTTTTATGGCCCTTTGTAAGAGATTGAGTCCCTCCTTCTGACTTTGTTCTGCTCTTTTCCATTGCTTCCTCAGCTGTCTCCTTTCTCTAACTAACCCTTCAATTTTCTGCTGCCGTCTAGACATTCCAGGAGTAGTTTGTACTTTTTCCTTCCTTTTTTCCACACCAAACCTCTCACTTCCATATGCGTAAATGATGTCCCCAAATTTATCCAGCTTCTTTTCAACTGTACCAGTTAATCTTTCCAATGCAAAGCATAGATCTGTGTTTACCGTGTCCCATGCAGTTTTCTCACAAGCTCTTGGCCATCTAACTCCAGGCCTATGCCCGTTGAGGTTCTTTTCTCTCTTATGCTGGTTAGCCTGACCGGGTTCGCAAGTATGAATATGTTCATCACTAACTGTGCAAGCCCTCCTTTCGTCAATGACAGGGGTGCTGATATCCTGCGAGCTGTGGTTTGCTTCCTGTCGCTGGATTTCATTCGACTGACTTGACTGACTTCGTAAGAAGTACTGATCAATGCGAGGCCCTTGTCCCTTCTCCCTCAAGCATTTAATTTTTTTGTCATTTCATTTCATAAATGCATTGACTGTCACTTTTGCTCAACTGAATGCCTCCTTTCTGAATAAAAGTTTAAATTAAATTATATATATATATATATATATATATATATATATATTACCGATCCCAAAAGTTTGAATAGCAGTGCATGAGGCACCATTAGTTGAATGTGTTTTGACTAGGGCTGTCAATCGATTAAAATTTTTAATCTAATTAATTACATACTCTGTAATTAATTAATCTAAATTAATCGCATACACAATCTTACAATGTTTACAAGGTACAATTTCTGGTAAGCTACGTTTTTATTATTATTGCTTGACACAAATTTCACGATTTCAATTTAATTTAATTCTTGTGATTTGATGCAATATTGACTCATTTGGATAAATATACAAGATAGGCATTCATTTTTCTCAAGAAACAAAAAATCTCACCCAATGCTGTAAAAATACAGAGAGCCATATCAGCTGGTAATATTTAAGGTTAAAAATAGCTCAAATTAAATATAATGTGTGTTTATTACAAATAACAAATTTGATATAAGTAAAAATGTAATACATAGGTAATATAGTAGTAGGCTACATAAATTTAGAAAAACACTCTCTATAGCTCTTTTTTATAGCCAACTATAACGTGCTATCATATGGTCATGAAATGGCTTTCCTGAGGTAACTTAGGCTAAATGTTATGTGACATAATTGTTCTCCAGCTGTTTTATTGACCTCTTTTCGTGGTTGAAAAACACTGATTGATCGAGGAATATACATTTCGGTAAGTTTTAGGCTGCCCTACTTCATCTTTCAACATTGTTCATTCGTGTTTATTTACTATTAGCTAGAGATGATCGGTTCACGTGCCGCTATAGGGATCTGTCATGTCACATTTACAAGCGCCAACGGTATTTATTGTTTGATTTTCGTAATAAAATTGACAGAATCTGAGAGCTGAGATTTTTTTAAAGCATAATAACGTCTGTCTTGTCTGTTTCCGTGTCCTCTCTTTGGTGCGCGATTTTTCTGTGCGTGAGAAAATGGTTGTGTGACGTGAGAGCGCGTGAAAAGTTACAACACACACACACACACACACACACACACGCACAAGCGCGCTTTCTCTCAGACACACTCACCGACTCACGCACACACTCCTGGATGCTTTGCATTGATGTGGTACTTAGAGTTGACGAACTCCGTCAAACAATGATCCAAGCAGCGCGTTCTTGTCTCCCTCCTTTTTACACGAATGGTGGCTACGGCTAGAACGGCTCCGCAAAGGTCAAAACGGAATGGATTAATCTGCGTTATTTTTTTTAACGCGTTATTTCTTCTCAGATTAATTAATCGAAATTAACGCGTTATTTTGACAGCCCTAGTTTTGACATTTTGAGGGTGTTTATGTGCATACCCATTGGAGCAGGACTGTAAGAGGCCATGCAAAGATGCTGATAGAAGAATACAGAAGAGATAAGGAAACAGGTAGGGATGCAAAAACTGTACTGGTTTGATTTCATCAGACTAAAGTATTTACATGGCATTTAAAAAAGATACTGAAATTGAATTGTAAACATACTAAGTGTGAAGCTGGAGGACAGAGAATCCTACAGAAATAAAAAAATAGAACGCAGTGTATGAAGAACATAAGTTTACTAGATCAATGAAATAAATTGCAAACATGTAGTTCAATATCTGTTTCTTTACCTGGAGCGCTAAACTGTCGTACTGATGTGGCTCTGGTCTTGTCGTAGACTCTGGTAAGAGAGCAGCCTTTAGAGACTGTCCATGTGCTAGACCTGCTGTCTCTCTCCTCCACTGTGTCATATACCTCCATGTGGGGCGGCCGCTCAGTCAGGTTTTTACTGTAATGACTCAGGCCATACTGAGCTATCTGGATAGCATAGAAATACCCTTGAGGGCCCCATTGGGTGGATAAAGGAACTCCTATAGGGAAGAAACAGAAGTAGAGATATGAGAGATAACTGGGTGTTAAACTGAGATGAGAGAAAAGTAGCAAATTTATATACACTTTTTACAGGGTTTTTACAACCGTTTTACCTTTTTACTTTTAAACATCTGCTGCTAGTAATCACAGTGGTACTCACATTGATATTGCCAACAAACAGAGTATCAGACTCAGAAGTATAATGTGATGCACATAATAAAGCAAAGTGCCTAAAAGTCCCCTTAAAAAATGACAACCGCAATATAGACCCAAATACAGCATTGGACTCCAACAAAAACCAACATAAATAATGATTTCTCTGAGTAACATAGGTTATTAGCCTTTAGACTTCTTTTTCGGTTGCCAAGCAACATTAGCAACTTGCCTTATTAACACAAAATTCAACATTCACAAGTGTACATAAGACAAATATTAAGCCTAAAATGGTCAAGCTAAACAGTTGGTATAAGATGTTAACCGTTTTATAATAATAGCTTTACTGTTGAGTCTTTCTTTTTAACTCAAGTCTGATAATGTGAAGCAGTGGTTTCTGCACTGAGATGCCATCTTCATTCATTATAAATAATCTTGTTTCTGGTTTCATGGCTTCTAAACAATTTTACTGGCAAGTACTGACAAGTGAAAACATAAACCCTTCAATTAGCCAGAGATATACAAAAGAGCGGTGAACACAGGAAGGACAAAGCCACTGAGGCAAACAGTCTTCAGTTAGTATCAGTTACCTTGATCTCAAGCATGAAGTTGTTCTGTCAGAGTTATAGGTCAGCGGGCTTTCATTAACTCTCTCTCTCTCCCTTTATTTTTCCATTTAACCACAGCTCATCTATTCTACATCCTGACATGACAATAATCAAGCCACAGGCAAAACACTGCGACCGCACTGCTGGTTTATTGCTGGCCTTAAAGCGTCTATTCACAAACATACACATAAAAAACCACATGCAGGGTTAAACACAGACATAACAAGGCAATATAGATGACAAACACACCAATGAGACTGCCTCCTGCTTTCCAGGATGCACACACACTGGCTCTAAGTGGGACCTGTATCAGGAGGCAATTGGGCACTCTGGAGGCGCTCTCTGGCCTAGATACTATTCAGAGCACTCTGATCCTCAGCTAAAGGAGACGCCATCCCTCAAACTGAAGGAGGAGGAAAAAGGATCTCTCTTTCACTGTCACCATCCGTACTCATCTCCTTTTCATTCCTTTTTATTCTCTCTCTCTCTCCTTCAGTAGAGACTGATGAGTCTGTCTGCTGTCTCTGATAATAGGCTCTGCTCTAACACACTGCCGCAGGCTCATGTGGGTTATTACCTCGGAGCTCAACACACTGTTTTTCTGTCTCTGATGCCCGGGATTAGAACGAGGGGAACAGAACCTCTAATTAATCTTTGTTTTGTGCATTTGCAACACCTTTAAAAAATGAACATATTTCATACTACAGTGGATTAAATCTGCCGAGGAGATCAATACCTCTTTCTGTTGCCGTAATAATTTGGTGCCGGACACTGTTAAAAATACATGCTAACAGATTACCTTAGTGAGATCAAAAAATGACAGACAGAGCAGGTCGCACAACCTTCTCACCGGCACCTTAACAATCCTTATACACTGGACTCAAGCCTGAGCTTAAATGTCACACTTGCACTTTAAGGCTGCTCTCGCTTTAATTTTCCATGGATACCAGAGGAGATTCAGAGGCAATGCTTTAAACCTCAGATGATTCCCTACAGGCACCTTCATTCCAACATAGTCATTACTGCTACAGAGCTTCTTTGTAGCGTGCAGAACAGAGAGCGGTTCCATGTAAACAGCCTCTGAGTAATGGACAGGCTCTTGGTTATGGAGGAGAGGAGCCTAGAAAGAAAACAAAAGGGGACTGGTACAAACTCCATCGTTTTTGAACTGCCACAGACATTGAAGATTTCATCTCTACTTACAGACAACCCAATTTTTCCACCTGACACACAGGAATATGGTATGAATGTGCTTCTTTGTGATGCTACAAAAAAGGGGGTTCTTAGAATGCGCACATGGAACAAGGTCCACATGTTTTAAAAGCTTTCATCAGAAGAGTTGACAGTGGTTTAATCTTGAATGCTGATCAATAACTTTTAGCTGATCTAAACTTTCAGTATTTTAAGTACTGTAGAATGCTTTATTTATTTTTTTAAGCAAGTGTGCAATGGTTTGTTCACAAGCTTGTCATTGGTTACATCGACGTACTCTCGCATATGCAAACAAACAGACTCAGTCTGCTTTTTATTTGATTAATTTCCATTTCTTAGAAAATTCTCCCACTTTGTTTTCCATCCTGTGAAGCACTGCGAGAGACTTCACCGTCTTTAGTGAATAGAAATGTTGTGGTTTGGATGGAGGGCATTCTTTATAGTCCAGTATTGATCAGACCGACCTCATTTTCAATACTTCCTTAAGAAGTGATTTTTTCATTACCCAGTCTCATTATAAAAGGAACACAGAAGAGTGAAAGGCACCGAATGAATCTCTATTCTCTTCAGAAAGCATTACAAACTTTGTGTTAATAGCTTTGATATGATGGTGGTGGTAGCCTGATGGTCAGAGATCTGAGCTCTTAACACAAAGCCTGCAGGTTCAATAGCTTGTTTTCATATGACGTCACGCCACTGCGTTGCCATGGCGCGAAATGCAAATGGAGGGCAGGAAGTGATTTGCTATATTTAGAAAGCACTATAACAATCTCAAAATGCCTATGTTTTGCGTCGTTTATGGTTACTTAAATCAATCAAACCACGAGGAGTTTTTATTGTGTACCAAAAGTTGTTGTTCATAAGGGGGGAAATGCAAGAAATTGACCGAAAAACTCTGGGAAAACGGCTTGCAAACCTACGTCTGCGGTCGGGAGGAGCCGAATGGGAAAATGCCCGTGTGTGCAGTGATCACTTCGTCAAAGGTGAGTTAATACAACTTAAGTGGCTATGTTTGTGTAACGTTTCCGAACTTTGTAAAGTCAAAGTATGTCTGTAAGACGAGGTAGTTGCTGATATCTACCGTCTCGATGGCAGGAAAATCTTTCAATTCAGTTGAAAAATCGCTCCTCTTCATAACGTAAGGATCACGTCCAACATATGTTTGATTTTTTGTTTATATCTTTCTCTTGTAATAGCGTGTAAAGTAGTACAGTACGGACTTTCCTCCATCTCGTCAATTGCGCTCTTCACTCCCTGCCCTCCATCTGAATTTCGCGCGTCATCATAATCACGTGACTGAAACCCAGCTATTCCAGGTGATCCAAGAAATGCAGTGAGACTGAGGTTAGCTCTATCACTGTGATGCCTTGAACAGGGCA
This sequence comes from Rhinichthys klamathensis goyatoka, assembly GCF_029890125.1. NCBI lineage: Eukaryota > Metazoa > Chordata > Actinopteri > Cypriniformes > Leuciscidae > Rhinichthys > Rhinichthys klamathensis. Next base: position 151,147 of record NW_026606597.1, read on the forward strand.
CTTAACCCTGTCTGCTGAAGGACAGTCCTTACGAAGAGATAGAGAGATGGAGAGAAGAGTGAGCCAGCAGGAAATGGTTGAAAGTAATCTGTCAGGGCAGAGAAACAGTGATGGATCACTGACACAGCGGAGAGACAAATGTGGTTCCTGGACAGTAAAACGCCTCTGAAGGACAAAACCCAGACCACCATAATCAGCTTTTTCTCATCAAGGAGTGTCATCTCTCAGTTCATTTTAAAATGCTTGTCATTTAGGTTCTTTTACAAAAAAATATATATATTCTGCTTTAATTTGATTTTGCTTTTTCTCATTGAGATTCACTAGAAGACACATGGGAGTCTGAGTGCAAAATTATTCTCCATTACGTCTAAGGTCATCAAATCAGCTCTTGTGATTCAGTTCTTGGCCGAATCAATCCCACTTTCATTTGCTTAATGTAAAGTCCATTGAGGGTGCATTACTCACTAAGAACCAGACGTAGATCATTCAAGCCTGGCTTCCAGGAAACTCCTCTTGGACTGCACTAAATGACTATTAATGGCCACTAACAAGTTGTGTTAGAACTGAGGCAGGTCGCTTTGCCTCTCACTTCTCCCAGTGTGCCACAATTAAGTGCTGCTTTAATGTGACATGCATTTAGGTGAATCTTGATGATGAGAGAGAAAGTAACTGTGATTTTACAGAGACACATTAGGAGAGCCAGTTAAGAGTAGGCCCAGGCAGAATATGCTGACATTTCTCACATTTTCTGCTCTAATTATGAAGGGTAAAACCAGCAGAACAGATTTAAACATGGTAAAACGGGTATGCTGAGAATACTATACTTTTATTGGCAGCTGAATACATACTAATGACCGAATGTATAAGGTGATGATACACAGGGCAACTTTTTTGAGCAATGTTGCCAGGCAATGTTGCTCGGGCACTTTCCCATTGAGAATGGGCAACAAATTTCTACCTGGATATTTTAGATCGGTCGTTGGTACTGTGTCTCACCTGGATGCCCGTTGACGGCAACATTGCCCAAAAAGTTGCCCTGTGTATCATCACCTATAGCCCAAACAACCGATGGCAACCTAGCCCACATCTCTGAGATGCGCCAGATTACGTCATCATGTTGGAAAGGTCACACGTGACATCGTTAAACATCCAGGATATGCACGCGTAAGGACCATTTTAAACAATAAACTGACACAAATAAATGTGTGTCATTCAACATACAATAACTGTGAACGGTCCTCCTACTCCAAACTTGTAAACACTGGGTCGGTACTTCTGACTACGTCACGTATGACCTTTCCAACGTGAAGACGTTGCAAGACGGGCATTTGTGGTTAAAAAGTATATAATTTGTATTTTTTTTAGAAGATGACCGATCATTTCGCTAGATAAGACCCTTATTTCTCGACTGGGATCGTGTCGAGCCTTTGAAGCTGCATTGAGACTGACATTTGAACCTTCAAACTGTTGGTTGCCATTGAAGTCCATTATATGGAGACAAATTCTGGAATGTTTTCCTCAAACACCTTAATTTCTTATAAACTGAAGAAAGAAAGACATGGACATCTTGGATGACATGGGGGTGAGTAAATTATCAGGAAATTTCTATTTGAAAGTGAACTACTCATTTAAGATCCATCTCAGGTGGTGAGATCACATGGGAGCATTCTTAAGTACTAATCAAAAAATAAAGTTTTGGTAATTACATTTGGGTAATTGAACCCAGTATGCTGTTCAGGGTTTTGTTTTCTAACGTTATAAATTAAACCAGTCAAAGTGAAGTTCTTCAGGAACTCTGATATTTCATCCAAATTTTTTTTTACAAAATTGTACTTTTAAATTGCTACTCTACCATAATTTTTGGTGAAGTGCGTTCACACTGTTGACATGGTTTACTTCTTGTCGCTTAAGTTGTGTGCATGAAATAGATAATAAAACAGTCAACATTCATCATCACAGAAGTGCTAATTAAACATCAATTAATTATATGATTTTGGTGCTCCAAAACTTTCATCCGAAACAGAATATTTATGTTTCTGCTGTTTTAGTCAAATATTTTCAGCTGCCAAAATTGATGCATCACTATTAAATACAGTTGTAAACAGTGCCTAGGTCATGCATAGGGCCACATTTGACAAATGTTAATAGACACCTCAGCATAGCAATTCTAAGCAACCATTATCAGATAAGACCGATCAAATGTGAAAAGGTATCACTATTAAAACAAAACTCACCTTCAACTCCACTAATGCACTTGACTCTGTCACGCACCTCCACGTTATACCCCTCAAATGACATGAAGACTCCGTTGGGGTGGTACTGCTCTCTCTGGGTGTATACTTTAGAGTAACTGTGCGAAAACTCAAATCGATCGTAGCCATCGTACTGCACCACCTTCCCGTAGACCTCAAAGTACTTCTCCATCCAGCTGAACGGCAGGTATACCTCACTACCTTCTCGACGGCCCTTAATGGTGACATCGTCGTTGATCAGGCAGTCAATCTCTTCGTAGCGTACTCCGCCGACCACAGGTGGAGGTTCGGGGGGCTGGGCCTGCTGCGGATGGCTGTCTACTTTCGGGCTGGGAGGGGGCTGGGGGTGCCGGGGCAGAAAGCGCAGCGCTTTCTCACTCGTACACTTGTTCCACAGAACGACCGTGAGCAGAGAGAGGAGAGCGCAGATCACTATCAGGGTCTTGTAGTGAACACGGGCTGCCAGACAACGCATCATCACTGCTTACCTACAATGTAAACACAAACGTACATTAACACACATTCTATGGAAAACCCATAGCCTGAACTGCAATGACAGGCAAACATGCAATAAAATAGTTACACTCCCCCCACTACACCAGTGACATTTTAGATTTAAGCTATCGAGTAATCAGTAATCCAGTCAGAGGAAATTTTATGCATACCTACATGGAATTAATCAGAGTTTAAAAGGTCCAATCAATATTTTTCCCTCTGCATGAATAATCAAATGCAGCATTAGAGCAATTCAATATCTGTCTGGATGACTGTGTACACGGTTTTGCATATTGCTTTTAAAATTCATAGCAGCAGGGGAAAAGTATTTATTTTTTGTTCTATGTTTGTTTATTGTTATGGGTATAATGTGTAGCCTTCGTCAAAAAACATGCACAATGGAGACTGTTCAAGTGCCTGTTCAAAGGCACAATAAGTTTTTAGTTTCAATTTAGTTTTTTTAGTAAATTAAAAAAAAAATTTAATTTCAGGTAGTTACAGTACCTAGGCAAAATTTAAGTATTGTAAGTTAACGTTATATTTAACGTCATTCATAAAGTTAACGTAATATTTATATTTTATTTTAGCCTTCATTTAAATGAACAAAAATTATTTTAAGTTTGGTTAACAATAACAACTCTGCATTCGAGTCAGTCAACAATTTCCATTCAAGAAAATCGTAATCACACAAAAATAATCTGAATAAAGCTCATGAGATGATATATAATGATACTGGTCTGATAATATTTTAATTTAAGTATAGATTATTCATTCATATAACCTGTTAAGGAAAAGTCACATGCCTTTTTAAAAAATGCAAATCTAGAAACTTATATGTGTTTCCACTTTAGTTTATGTGTTATTACAAAATAAAAAAAGGTATCCATTCCATATCATGAAAGCATAGAAGTTTTTTTTCTTTTTAGATACTTTTCACATTTTGGTTCCATCATTTTTTATGTAATATCCCAAAATCTGCATAAAAATATAAGGATGCAAAGCCAAAAGGTAGTTTATTGTGTCTACTGTTCTTGCAATAGTGACAAGTATAACAGGAAAGAAAGAATTCAATATTCTCTACACATCTTTCCTCTTTCACAAACCATATTGTGCTTCTGCGGTTTCTGTACTAGGGAGAGAATCACATTACTTCGTAAACGTAGCTCATAACGCAAATCAGCAGCCTCTCACTCATATCATCTCTTCTCTCTTTGGCAATAAAAATCAATACGCAGAACAGCACTGCCTCTCACCACAGCTAATTACTGTGCTGGGTTTAGCATGGACAACACGCCAATGCCATCATTAGCAGTCCACACCACTGTCAAACTACAGCTAAGACTAAGGTCAACCGAGAACGAAAACGCATCAATCCATCAACCCAAACGAAGTGCCAAATATTGCTACACACTCCATATTTAATGAACCGAGCAAAAAGGACCCAGACGTGATGAATGGTAGCCGTACATACAGGCCTTCATCCTGGCCTACATGTGTATTAGGTGGAAACCTTATTTCATAGTTCTGAAAAATTCACTGCTATGGAAGATCAGAGCAACTGAATCATTCTGTCTTCCAATCTTCCCGTTTAATCCTCTTTGCAGAGTTTGCACTTGTTTCACAGACCTGCGCTCCATCTCTTTCTAATCTCTTTCCCCTTTACTTCGTCTTCCCCACGTCGTCTCCGCACCCTCTGTTCAGAGCATGCAGAGCAGAGCAGCGTCTGACTGCATCGTGAAAGATAAGCAGCTCATCTTGTTTGCTGAGGCTATAAATAATTTGATCTTTTTGGCTTTCACAGGCAGAGTTCACATGCCGTTACTCTGAGATTCAGGGACATACTCAGAAAGTGCTGTCTGAATCCTACCGCAAAGCACCTGATCAAGCCTGCCTGATGGAGCATCTGGATCAGGCGGCCCAACGCAGTGCAGGGTGCATCTGTGTACAAGGATAATTTGCATTCAAATCCACTAATATGCTGGAGATATGGCTGAGCTCTGTATAATCCAGAGATCAAACTAAAAACAGGAGGAACATGGTTGTAATCCCTTCTCTGAACAAGTGGCATAGCGGACTTAAAGGAAGAGTACACCACGTCCTAGAGAGCATCATACCACGCTAGATTTAAGAAAATGGCTTTTCGTTGAGGGGCTTACAGCTGGTAATAGGAGTCAGGGATGAATGCGGTTTAACAATGTGCCATCCCCATAGCCACAGCTGTGGCCGATCGGCTCCTTCTAGGAGAATAGAGCTGAGCTGACTTATTAAACGCAGTGCTCTTAAAAACAGAATTCAAAACAAGCACATCCATCTCAGCAGAGCAGTCCCCATTAGAATGCGCTTAGCGCTGTCTCAGTCGCAGCGACTACCTGACGCTGATCACGCCCCCTCTGAATCCACATGTTGATTCATGAGCTGCTCTTTCATCTAATGCAGGCTGCTATCGATTCTCCGCATCTTCAGTTGTTTCCTGCTACCTGGATCACGACCTTGACACACACAGCTGCCCTGGTCAATCCAAAAACAGCAGTATAACTGTAATCTTATAATTAATCAATATAATGGTATTAATTAGTGCAAAAGTATCTTCAGATGATGTAAAATTTGAGTTACCAAAAAAAAAAAAACCCAAATAGTTATATTAAGTAATATTTTAAACAAGCGAACGCCAAAATCCAGAACTGATCAGGATCAATTGGTTCACGGAAATTGGTGGTCTTCTTTTTAATATGTGGCTCCAGTATAGCGAGCAAAGCATCAAACTGTACCACTGACATCCTGAAGTAAACTTAGAATCGCTCGGGATAATCCCACAGCTCGTTGTTCTTGATACTCTTCTTCCTCTCTATGAAATCTCAAGATTGGACAGACCCAATATTTCCTCTTTCTTTTTCTCATTTTAAGAAGAGAGAGGACAACAAAATCATCCTCACTGCTTGAAGACTCCATTTTGCACTGTTTTGCGATTTTTTTCCGCAACGGATTAATTAATATGCATCTGGCTCAGTGTGCAAGGTTTCTGTGTGAGACAAATTCTTAGTATCACGAATGAGAAAAACGCATATGAAAAATTCAGACTCAGTGTGCAAGAAACTTTAATAACAAAGTCTTCCTTGTCTTGATCTGTTTCAAAATTACTTTGTTTCATATGTAGCAGTCTAGCCCACTGATAATATATCTACCACGGTGTGAAAGACAGTGAAATCTCTACTGGTTGACATGTCTACGATCGCATGGTATATACAGCCTTAGGCCGTGTGTCCACCAAAGCGTTTTTCCACGCGCCTGGCGTATGTTTTCATTTGTTATCAATGGGAGCGCCGCGTTTTCTAAACGCCATGAGCGTAACGAGGCGCTGAGCAGTTTTTTCACGCTGAACCGCTGAGCGCCCGGCGTTTTTTACTGGTTGCCGAGATTGAAAAATGTTCAACTTTGGGTAAAACGCAGCGCTCATCACTGTCACTTTTGTCCCAGCCGTCCAATCACAGTGGAGGAGGGGCGGGACTAAACCACACTGACCAACTGTCACAACATTCTTTCTGTACAAAGACATCAACCAGCAGAGCTAACCGAACAAAATGGATGAAAAATATTTTTTTAGTATGAAACAAATTATCTGCGAAATCAGTTACAAGTAAACTGTGCTGCGGATATTCTGTATCAACGAAACGTCTCAATGGAAAAAACGCTGCGCTGCCAGAACGCTCTCAAGCGCCCAAAGCTAGGCGTCTTCAGCAGAGCGTCTAGCGTTTTCAGCTGGCTAAAAACGCTTTGGTGGACACACGGCCTTAGGCCGCACCATCCCAGGCTGCTGTCCTCTGCTGGCACCTTGAGCTCAGGAACAGTGGGAGGTATTGTTGACACATGAAAGGCCATCAGTGAAGGGGGGACAGGGCTGGCACAGGAGAGCTGGGTGCAATGAATACCAAGCTTTCAGCTCATTTGTCACCACAACCCACACAGACCTGCTCCTGAGACTGCACGCCTGTCCTCCCTACTCCGGCCTGCCACAGGCTCTTCATGCAACACCAGACAATGCAAAGAGGAGCTGGAGCCCCACTGATTATTATTATTATTTTTTTTTACATTTATACTACATGTTATAATGAGTAAGTTATGGTAATCACAATCAATTGTACTAAAGAGAATGAAAGCTTTAAATGTTGGCTTTAGAATTAGAAAATCTTACAATGGGGAACAATGTGACAAATCTAACCACAGGGTATTTACTAATGTGCATGTTTAATCCACTATGAAACTTCTTTCAAAACTGAAAGGTTTTGTGACAAGGGTTTGGCAGTGAAAGAAACAGATAGCGAATCTAAGACCTATTTAAGGAAACTTAATAAGGGTTAAATGGTATCCAACCGCATTTTGAAATGCCACAGGGAATAGGATTTCCTGCTCTATTACACAACATATTAATCACAGAATACCTCAAATATGAGCCATTGTGCTGGCTCGTACATCTCAAACCAAACACAGGAAAGAAATTACCTCAAGTCTCCTGAGGTAAGATTTTGATCATACCCAATATGGCTTCTGGAAAAGAAGAGCAAGACTCAGATGGGCTGTTACACCCATGTTGACGTCTTTTGTCATTCATTGGCTGGTTGGAGCTGTAGTCTACAATTTGCCAACTGCCTGCAAACAGCTGCACAAAATTGTTAGCATAACAGAAATCCCTGGCTAAATTGGCAGTCAGAATTCAGCCCTGGATCATGGCAACCTAACTAGAGGTGAGTAGCCTAGAAATCTAGACGCACCCTAACGGCAGCAAAAATTATTTTGCAGCCAGTGTGGTCTAGCAACTCTCCGTTGGCTTTCGAAGTGGAAAAACCAAACTCTGGTCAGGCCAATCACATCGTGTATAGAGTTGGTGGGCGGGCTTAACACAATGACGGCAGAGATGTGACGGTTCTGCGCCGTGATTTCCCTGCTACTTGAAAACAAACAAGATGCTGCTGGCGAACAGTGGTCTTTCGAATCGGCTTTGGCCGCGACTCTGGAGGACTTGGAGTTAAGAGAACGTCACTTAAGTCATTCTTAAAAAAGGAAGATGTGTTTGGAGTTGACGACCAGATACGGCAAAAGTTTAATATATCAACTAGCTCCGCTGGTGGGAAAACGCATGGGACTCAGTCAGCCACAGCCGTTCGTTGCTCTGGTTGCTTGTAGCGCTATCCTATTTCGTGCAGAGGGATATTGAAAGACAACCGTTTATCCCGCCCCTTTGGATTGAGGTATGCCAATTGTGAGTTCCCAGACCTAACATCTTGATGTAGGTCTGGCTTGCCAGGCTAAGAGGTGAGCGCTTAATGACCGAATTCTGTCTTTACAACTAAGAACAGTGGCGTGCACAGGGAGGGGTGGGGGGGGTGCTCAAGCCCCTGCCCCTTTTGTCTTAAAATGTATTGTGCCCTTTTCTGATAATTGTAAATAATAATAATTATTATTATAAATATTATAATAAATAACAATACACTTACACACCCTTGCCACTAACAATAATAATACAAACAAATATTATACATAAAAAAAATTTGGCGGAGAAGTGGTGGGCGGAGTTTCCTTTACAGCGCCTTGTACGCATTTAACGGTTCTGTTACGCACTACGCAGCAGTTCGCGCGAGTCTTCAAACGAGCAGCAGGTAACGTTAAAGCTAATACAGAAAATTACATTTATCCTACCATGCTACTCTAAAAGTTGCGGCAGCATGCAAGTTATACTTAACTATAATAAAAGTATAACTCGATTTCAGACGCATTATGAGTGATAATGTCATTCGTTTTTATCCAAGCCATAGCAAGTGTTATTAGCTTGGGGAAATACATCTAATTAAATGAAATCTTAAGTCCATGTCCAACTCTAAATTGTAAGGAATTTATATCTTTGATTTCATAGTAACGCTTTACAATAAGGTTCATTTGTTCATTTTTCATGTATGAACTAACATGAACTAACCATGAGCAACACATTTGTTACTGTATTTGTTAAAGTGTAAATTGCAGGTTAACCACCACAACCAATTAATGTGTAAATTAAAGTGCTCGATATGTATATATTTAAACATTTCTGTCTTAAAATGCGTTAAAATAATATTTATTGCGGTTTCTTCAAAGGTAGCATGTTTTTTACAGTAACTGGGTGATGACGTTATAAGAGGAAGCGCGGGCGGTAATGCACTCACTCTGTGTGTGCCGGTTGAGGGAGAATAAAACGATTCACGGGACTCCCGCAAACTAGAAATATCTATGAATAAAACATAAAAACTAATACATTTTTATTCATCTGTTGCAGAAAAGCAACAAGAACAACTAAAACAAAATAGAAACGATTTACAGGCCAGACTTTCCATTTATAACATGTTTGCAGCATTGAGCGATGTAGCCAATCACAGACATATGTGTTGATTTCTTGAACGCAATGGCCAATCAGAAGCATTTACGATAGACTTCCCTCACCACTCAAAACGGACTTTTTGTTCAGTGATGAATTCTGTATGCTGGCAAATCCTCGAATTATAACAAACAAAGTATATATTATGTATATATTATGAAAGATTCGTTGATAATAACAGAGATGTGTGAGATCGCAATGAACTGATGTCAGCTTTTTAGGAATTATTATGGGAGCGCACTTTGCGCGCAGTCATGCCAAACCATGCATGACTAAGTTAGCCTGCTTGTTTTTATGTTATAACAGTGTGGTTTGTGTGTTAATGCATTGCTTTAATAACAAATAATTTATCAGGAGTATTTCTGCTGATGTGTATGGTGACGACACGTAGGCTAACTTGAAAGTCTTTGGAGGTACAGAAAAAAAGTATTTTTGCTGGCGGGAGCGGGACAAAACAAATGTTGCGGGCGGGAGAAAGTAACATAGTAAGTAGTTGAGAACGTCAGTTATAATAATGACCCACGTATTAAAAAATGGTCGGGTTTAAATCGGGCTCGGGCTCATAATTACAGTTAATGTGTCGGGCCGGGCTGGGCTCGGACACAACGTGCTCGGGTAGGGTCGGGCTTGCATACCCGAGATCTACCTTACAGGCACGAATCAGTCGTTTGTCCTTGGGGAACTTGTGGAGCCTCTCCCCCGTTTTTGATGTATTCGTACATCCCGCACAAACACAATAGTTAACCATTTTTGCTAGCTAGGTCTCCAATATAACTGCTAGCCTACTTGCCGTTTAGACTAACGGTAACTCTAGGCTTGGAGCATAGACCAGGTATAGACAGTAAAAGCTTGAAGTCCCTTTTATGACGTCACGCCCAGCCTAGTGGAAGGCGTGCTTAAAACCACTGTAAAACGTACCAACTTTTCATATTATATGCAGCATTTTGGTATAAAAAAAACATAAAAAACAATTGTGGGCGGTTCTTATCTTTATGTTTAGTAAGCACATTGCATTATCTTCGTGAAAAATTTAACCTGCAATTTACACTTTAATTTTAGTTAATACAACTGTTAATTGTTTATTCATGTTATGTCACAGTCAGTGCATTAACTAATGATAACAAATACAACTTTTGATTTTAATGTTTTAGTAAATGCTGAAATTAATATTAACTAAGATTAATAAATGCTAGAAGTGCAGTTCATTATTAGTTAATGTTAACTTATTTAACTAATGAAACCTTATTGTAAAGTGTTACTGATTCATGATAGCTAACATCAACAAAACAAAAAAATGAATTTTCCATAATTACCTTCTTGATTCTCACTGTTTTGTTTGGTAAAGTAAATAATATTTAGTAATATTATCATCATTTCCCTATTTTCATTTGATGTGTTATGCATTCTAATTGTATCAACATATTTTCTTAGAATGCCAAGGAAAGAAAGAATAAAAACAAAAACGTTTAGTTCCCTTTTTGGTCCCTCTGCCCCTGAGGAGGTCTGTGCACGCCACTGACTGAGAACTAGAAAAATGTTAGCTGATGTTTTTTTTCAGTATACACAAACCATCATTATTCCCTTTAAGACAACACAAATCTACATATTTATTTAATGCATTTAGCTCTAAAAAATTTAGATTGTATGCATTTGAGTAATTTATTTTGGCAAAACAGCCAGATTTTATCCATCAGGATTTGATTTAATATTTTTGTTGATTAGTTTTTCCCCATCCACGTGTCAATTTAGAGGTGGTTAACGACGTTAACACATTTTGATGAAAAAATTATAAAACCATTTCAGAATAATGCGCACTGATGAATTGTACACAATAATGTTTAAAGTCAATAAGATCAAACGTTCATCTTATCTTTAAGGAAATTTTAAAAAGCGTAGCGAAATTTGCTTACACTTTACTGTAAAATAAGAATATTCTGTAATGTTCTTGAATAATTTCCTGCAAAACTTACTTCATGGCACAATGGTCAGGGTAAAGTGTTGGCGTGCTCCTAGTCGAGGACATAGTCTGATCTGCCAACAACAGCAGAAATAGTACAAGTCCAATGCCAATGCCAATGTGTTGCCCTCTGGCCAGCACTGAGAAGCGAGTCATGTGTTTGAGCTCAGGTGTGTCAGATCCAACTCTGGACATTTCAACTCCTCTGAACTGCTGATCAGCCTGGGGACGAATCAAGGGCAATCAGCAGCTTCAAAAGGAGCTTATTACTGATACCAGACCTGGCATTTAAAGGATGGGTGAAAATAAATGAAAGAAGTAAACCAATGAAACGAAAACACACCGATCCCCTTTGTTCCAGTGTGAAACAGCTACAGTACATTATTAGGCTCATTAGAGAAAAAAATACTGCCAGAGGGACATCACAGGGATTCCCCCCTGTGTAACAGATGCAGCCCATAATAAGCACAGTTGACAGGCTAATAATAATGCACTGGATGTAATTTAGTCTAATTCTCATTAGAAAGGGAGCATGGAAGAACTCCCGGCAGTTGTAGAGGACATGCACACATAAACGTACACACACACACACACGGCATCTGGGATCAAGTCTTAAAATTACACCTTCACATTGGTGTAATATCAGGAGAGTAAGGCTCAAGCGCAGCCAATCAGAGGCACTAGGACTGAACCTCATTGCAGGTTTGATCTGATATTAGACAAAGGTACAGTGCCATTTACTATCCTGCTACGGTGCAAATCTAGAGTTTATAGCTGGAAATGCAAGATGATCAAAGAGCAGATGTTGCAAAGATCTCCTTCTGGCTGTGATTCATGATCTAATCAACACACCTGTTCATCAGCACCATGAAGGCCCTGAGAAAAACAACTTTGGCTAGTAGTAAGTACATGAAGTCAATTAACACTGGTTTCTACGTGAATGCAATTAAGAGCAACACTAAAGACAGCTTGAAAGAGCTGAGGTGTGCAACTCATGAAGATACCTGACAGACAAGAGAGATGGCTCAAAAACTATTATTCCCCTTGTTTACTCTGTTTTAACCCTTGAGACACCAGAAATGCAGATGGGGTCATGGACAATTTTTATGAATCGCATCTTATGTATGCCGTATACATTTTTTTTTTTTTTTTAAGAGCTTAAAGGGGTCATATAATGGTACATGCACTTTTACAAGTTGATTGTACTGAAATGTGTGTTGGCAGTGCCTGTACACAACCATCATATAATGATAAAAATCCATCCAGTGTTTTTGTTTTAATCTCCTTATATGTTTTCCCCTGCCTCAAATTGAGCCGTTCGTTTTTGTGACGTCAATAAAACGGACGCCCCTCCCGCGATTGTTGATTGACAGCAGTAATTCAACACGGACCCGCCCTCGCTCGTCCTGTCAATCATAGTCCGCGCGGATCGGCGCGGTCATTGTTGATATGCTGGAGCACTGTCTATGAGCAGAATGGCGTCTAAGCGATTGTGGTGTTCTGTTCTTGGGTGTAATAACGAACCCAGCAGTCATTTTAATGTTCCTAAATCCGAACCGCTGAAGACGCAGTGGCTGAGTTTGTTTTCGAAGGGAATATTCCCCACGAGCAACGTCAATGCTCTCATGTTTGCCGAATCATTTCTCAGTGGACTGCGTTATAAACGAGGATCAGTGTAAAGCTGGTTTTGCTGAGAAGCTGCACCTGAATAAAGGATCGGTAGTTACCTATTCGTCTTCCTGCTGAACCTTCAGAAGAACTAAAGTGAGTGTAACGTTTGATTAATCTTTATATTAATATTTATATAATCTTTGCAAATCGCCAGCTGCACGCTTCACGATGAATGCGTCGGTTTACACTCAGGGTACATTACAGCATGTTTTCTATGTACAACGTTCTCAATATAATTCATAATCCCACGTTTATAATGAACAACGCGTGGTTATTGTGTTACAAACGGTGTATGCGCAGAACAGAGGGGTGGAGTGAGCAAAGCTCTATTTCATTTAAAGTCATATGCACTGAAACGGCGTGCTGAAAACAGAGCTGTTTTTGACCAGGTAAAATAAGTGTTTTCTTACAATACTAATGAGAATTTTTAATTAAAGTGTATTACAAACTTTTAATTTAGACCCTAAAGAATCATATTAGCTTGTACAAAAATGGCATTATATGACCCCTTTAAGCTTGAGCTTAATATTCAAACTTAAAAGGATACTTCAGGATTTAGCATTAAGCTTTGTATTAGTAGACAACCTGTAGTATTTTCGTATTACCGTGCTTTCCACCCTCATATCCCCCTGAGACGAGAGATTTATGTATTTTTTGTCTGGAAAAAATCCTCCGATGACGCAAAAATCATCATTTTGCATCTTCTGAGGATTTTTTGGCCAGAGGCTAAAGACTACAGTCAGCAGTGGGGGCTGTCCCGCATGTTTTCAACCCGCCCATAGAGGGTGGGATCTCACTCACAGAATGTACACATAGTGTCAGCCATCTTTTTTTGGAAGCTAAGCTGGCAGGCTCTTGTTCTGTGGAGAAAGCTGAGTAGTAGGGGTTACCATCCTCTTTTTCCCGGACATGTCCGGCTGTCGATGTCCGGGATTCAGCTTTTGCTTTCTGCAGTCGCCATTCATTGTTTACATGCACACCTTTTGTTTCAATCTAACTGAATTCATTCCGATTGGTGAAACTGAATGTAGTGTTTACATGAATGCTAAACACTCTGTTACCGGTAGGCGTGGCCTCCTAGGGCAGCGAAGCAAGTGCATTCTGGGAGTTGTTGTCTTTCATCCACATAAGCCAAAACTACATTTTCTGGCTTTTCTCAGTCTAGAAAGCTCCAAATTCAAAAATAATTTCACATTTCTTCTACATAAATGACCCATTTTAAATACACATTCATCTTTCCAGAGGTGAAGTATCCCTTTAAAATATGCAGCTTCTCTTGTGGTCCACATACTGTGAAATGGAGGCGATTGTTGTGAAAAAGAACACTCCAAGGACTATACTCCTGTTCATCCCTGGAGGAAAACTGTTTGTTGCAGTGTCTCTGAGGACCCTAAAACCAGTATTTTTTGCAAAGTGTGTGCTAATGAAGCCAATGAGATCCTGAGGAGTATATCTCAATTGTATGAACAGGCTTTTCCCCTAAATAACTATTATTTCCATTTAATTTCCAGTTGCCATTTTAAAAAATGATTTAAAACAAGGGCCAAGGGCCTTACTTAAACTCCAAAATAAGGTAAGACATATCCTCCAGTATTTCTGCTATAATTATGACAAAGCTCATAATTATAGCAGAAATACTGGAGGATATGTCTTACCTTATATTGGGGTTTAAGTAAGGCCCTGTTTACACCTGGTATCAAGATGTGTTTATCGGGTCATAAATAGATGAGGGAGACACATCCTCGTTTACACCTGGTGTTTTAAAGGATAATTCCGGTATTTAACACTTTGAGTCTATTTTGTAGTTTGTTTTGGATGAACTAGAGTGGTGGACTTAGAAATTTTGACGATGGGTCCTGTCTCGACTTTTTGACTATTTTAGAATTGCCTCTGACCGCTTCAGAGTGGATGTCTATGGGCATGCTCAAACATGTCCTTAAAACAACCCTTAACGTTCGTTTTCAAAACTGTGCAACTCACTGAGTGGTTAGTGGTGTTTGTTGATGATTAGAAACAAATATATCGGCGCAATGTATGCTTTCAATCCGTGTTATTTGCTATAGTGGAACTATTTTTTCAGATACCTCACAACCGCATATAAACTTCCGCTCGATATTTGAGTCTGAAGCGTTAGCACACTCCCGGCCACTTGATGGCGACAACCACTTTGCCGCAGTTGCTCAGCTCACGCTAGCCTTCTGAGAGACGGAGAACCGAGCGAAAAGACTACAACCAAATGTAAACAGACCCCTTTCCGTTTCCGGTAGCGCAGTAATATCAACGAGCACTGAGACCTCCAGCAGACATCAATGCGATTTTAAAAAATGGCAAATAAAACACGACAGAAACTGTATTTCGCTACGCTACTTGTTTTGGAACATCAACGAACACCACTAACCACTCGGTGAGTTGCACAGTTTTGAAAACGAACGTTAAGGGTTGTTTTAAGGACATGTTTGAGCATGCCCATAGACATCCACTCTGAAGCACTCAGAGGCGATTCTAAAATAGTCAAAAAGTCGAGACAGGACCCATCGTCAAAATTTCTAAGTCCACCATTCTAGTTCATCCAAAACAAACTACAAAATAGACTCAAAGTGTTAAATACCGGAATTATCCTTTAATCAGTCTCTTTTGTATTTTGTGGACAATAGTCCACTTTCAACCACTTCTGTCCTGATTTCTTTGAGGGTAGGGGTCTATGGGCGGGTAAATGTATAGGTTTTTTCAGATCTTTCTAATGGTAGAAATTAGCTCAACCAATTTACATATGAACGCGACCTGATCCGACAGAAAAACACCCAGAGCAGCAGTGTGGCAAGCAGGGCAGTGCAGAACCGTGAGAGAGAGGCGCGAGGCTGGTGGCCTGGCCTGATTGATGAAAAGTGCCACCTGCGCGCTACACTGGTCTCCTATCTCTCACGGAGGAGCTTCGAAAGCATAGGAAGAGGAGTGACGATAATAAAGGATAAGAGAGTAAAACTATTTTATGTTATGTTTTGTTTATGAGTGTGTGGCAGTCATCCGTGAGGGGCTGCCATTTTTACTTTTGTTTTGTGTTTGTTTATTTTATAATAATTAAAGTCTTTAAATGTTCACTGTTTCCAGCATCCTTCTTCCCCTGGACAACTAAGCTCGTTACAAGCAGCTTTCGTTTCTGCTCTGATAGCTGCAAGACCACGGCGAACACGGTGAACACCCCGTCACTGCAAAGTTATTTTCCGTTTTCTTCGCTTAGGGGTAAAATGAAGTTCGAAATACATGACCAGCGATATATACTATAACTGCACATGCTTCTTTAAATGCTAGCTATGAATCTAACCGCTATAGACCAATGGTAGTACAAAGGTATTATTCACCAGCCGTAACAAACTTTTCTGGGAAGTTCGCTTAGGCAAGGGGTTTCGAACTCTCAAAACAAACTTCGCTTTGGCCTGATTTTGTTCGAAATGACGTCACAGCAGTTTTGTTCTTCAGTTTTGCTTGAAGTATATCAGGGCCTTCAGTGCGTGTTAGAAATTAGGAATGGTGAGATAAAGTGTTTGTTACATTTTTCGTCTTCAAATCAAACTTGCGTCTTCAGCCGACAAAGCTTAAATCCCTTCTGGCTAGTGCGCTTCTCATAATGTTTACAGATTATATCAGTAGGCGGAGAGTAGGTCATCCACTTGTGAGCCGATTGTCCAAAACGCATCGCAATGCGAGGTGTAAACAGGGCCTAAGTGTTGGACAATAGGGGGCCTTCTAAGTTCTAATCAAAAAAGTTCAGAACCACTGGTCTATACATCACTTTATGG
Organism: Rhinichthys klamathensis goyatoka; assembly: GCF_029890125.1. Lineage (NCBI taxonomy): Eukaryota > Metazoa > Chordata > Actinopteri > Cypriniformes > Leuciscidae > Rhinichthys > Rhinichthys klamathensis. The sequence continues at coordinate 167,719 of NW_026606597.1, forward strand.
GAAGAAAGTTCTGTACATCCCAAAATCCATCTATTCTTGTTTGGGGGAACTGAAAAAAAACAGGGTTATTAAGGACATTTCCAGGATGACAGTATTTTGGTATATTATGACTGCACATTATTTGGTATCTTTAATTTTTTTTTACAAAAAACTAAAATAAAACAAATGCCCTCACCAAACCAAATGCACTAGTCAATGGTCTTTAAACTAGTCTGTGTGATAAACCAGTGTTTCAAGGCATATCTCTTCTTGCAGTGGGTGAGCAGAGAAATTGCTTTGGAGGTAATGCCCCTCATCAAATTCATCAGCAGTCAGGGGATTATACCGTTATATTACCAAAAAGCTTACGATCTTACGGCCAACGGAGGGATTAAACACTTCTCATAAAATGAAGACAGGAGAAGCAAACCATCTGACCGAGTCATTATGACCCCATACACAAACAGCACTAGCAAACAGACTGCAATCACTTTTAGGGGCTGTTCACACAGAATGTGTTTTTCCATTCCACTGGACTACTTTTCCATTGTTTTTCAATGTAAATGCGCTAGACGGGCATCTTTAACTGTTGTACTCACATCTTGTGTCTTTTGCAGCATCTCACAATAAACGACCAAGATTGCAGACTGGACACAGGCTAGATATATCCTGCTTACATCTATTAGTACAGAGACAGCAACCTCCAGTGATTTAATCACTGTTGGTGTGAACGAGACTTTATGGGTAGAAAGGCTTAAATTTACATCAGACCACCCCACATTTACACACACTTAATTGTGTGTTGTACTGACTGACTGAGGAGGTTTAAAAGTCCTTTTCTCCACTGACTCCGTGCTAAATCCACTTCTGCTTCATTTGTGCAAAGTACCTTGTTATGTAGCTTAGATCTGTAATATGTAAATTAAATGTGGGCTTTGTCTATATTTACAACAAAGTAGTGTACAATACAACAAAGTAGTGTACAATACAAGTCAGGGCTCTAGAGTGCGATCAAAATATGTAAGGATGCAACTAAAAATTTTCCTAGGTCGCACCGGTGCACCTAACATCCTCGCATCCGCTGCCTCTCCACGAACGAAGCGCTTGTTCTCCTTTGACGAAACTCACACTCATGTTTAGATCATATCGTGGTCTAAACCAATCAGAGACAGAGATGGGACGGGTCTTTGCCTCTGATTGGCTGTGGTCCAGATATTCCTGTAGGCCTACACTGCTGCTCGTGCTCCATGCTGTGTGATTGAAATTGCAACCTGAGCACCAGAGAATCAGGCCTCGTTTAAACTGTCAGTGAAATGTGACCCAATTCCGATTTTTTGCTATGTGACAGATCGGATGCGTTCTAAGACCGTGTAAACAGGAAAAAAACGCATGCATTCAGATATTTCGAGATCAGTTTCAGGCCTCGTTCATATGTGGAAATAAATCAGATATGTGCCAATGCGACTGTCATGTAAACAGGCAGATCGGATTTTCTGAGGCATTAGGCTACGTCTCCGCGGTTTAATGACGAGAGCAATCGCATCTGCAAAGGGACGGATGTCCCGACGAAACGCTGTGTCGTCGTAGGAGAGGAAATGTGGACACACGTTGACAACATATCAAAGGTTGGCTTACTCATCCTAAAATTTCGGACCCACTGCTCCTTGTTAAAGCCCGCCACGATCTCATGAAAGTGCGTCTATAGCACGAATTTTATTTATCGTGCCATTTACGCCAAAAATTGTTTTTGATTGCATATGATACGCACTTTATGGCGTTTAATACGCACGTTCACAGTGAGGCAGTGAGCTAAAAATTATTTTTGCCGTATAAATGGCACGAGAGATCAAATTCGTGCTATAGATACGCACTTTCATGAGATCGTGTTGTATGTTCCCACCAGTCCCGAGATCTCTCTCGCTGTGCGTTCGTCCATCTGTGCAAGAAGGACCCCCTTTAAACATGCGCGATGTTTCAGATCTATGTCAAGTGTAAACACATGAATCAGATATTGGTCACAATTTAAAGAACGTGTAAACGGACGGTTGAAAAAAATCGGATACAGGCAACAAATCAGAATTGGGCATCAAGACCTCCAGTGTAAACGAGACCACGGCAATCAGCATCAGCAAAATAAACGCAAGAAAACAGACAACAAACAATGAAAAGAAATAGACACAGAGTTTTTTCTTTAAGAAAAGTAGGCCTGTTCCCCCCAACACTCTCCCCGGTCAATGCTCCGACAACAGCCCAGACATGGAGCTATTTCAGCCATCAGTTGAGGGAAGCACTTTTAAACAGAACCACTTTCTATTTCTATTTTGAAACGCTTAAAATGTTTTTATTTTAAAAAAAAGATCTTTATTTTTATATACAGTATAATTGTGCTTCAAAAAAGAAAAGAAAAAAGTATTTACCTACACCTTATTCTTGTTTAAAATCATTTACATAATATACACTCACCTAAAGGATTATTAGGAACACCATACTAATACTGTGTTTGACCCCCTTTCGCCTTCAGAACTGCCTTAATTCTATGTGGCATTAATTCAACAAGGTGCTGAAAGCATTCTTTAGAAATTTTGGCCCATATTGATAGGATAGCATCTTGCAGTTGATGGAGATTTGTGGGATGCACATCCAGGGCACGAAGCTCCCGTTCCACCACATCCCAAAGATGCTCTATTGGGTTGAGATCTGGTGACTGTGGGGGCCATTTTAGTACAGTGAACTCATTGTCATGTTCAAGAAACCAATTTGAAATGATTCGAGCTTTGTGACGTGCATTATCCTGCTGGAAGTAGCCATCAGAGGATGGGTACATGGTGGCCATAAAGGGATGGACATGGTCTGAAACAATGCTCAGGTAGGCTGTGGCATTAAAACGATGCCCAATTGGCACTAAGGGGGCCTAAAGTGTGCCAAGAAAACATCCCCCACACCATTACACCACCACCACCAGCCTGCACAGTGGTAACAAGGCATGATGGGTCCATGTTCTCATTCTGTTTACGCCAAATTCTGACTCTACCATCTGAATGTCTCAACAGAAATCGAGACTCATCAGACCAGGCAACATTTTTCCAGTCTTCAACTGTCCAATTTTGGTGAGCTCTTGCAAATTGTAGCCTCTTTTTCCTATTTGTAGTGGAGATGAGTGGTACCCGGTGGGGTCTTCTGCTGTTGTAGCCCATCCGCCTCAAGGTTGTGCGTGTTGTGGCTTCACAAATGCTTTGCTGCATACCTCGGTTGTAACTAGTGGTTATTTCAGTCAAAGTTACTCTTCTATCAGATTGAATCAGTCGGCCCATTCTCCTCTGACCTCTAGCATCAACAAGGCATTTTCGCCCACAGGACTGCCGCATACTGGATGTTTTTCCCTTTTCACACCATTCTTTGTAAACCCTAGAAATGGTTGTGCGTGAAAATCCCAGTAACTGAGCAGATTGTGAAATACTCAGACCAGCCCGTCTGGCACCAACAACCATGCCACGCTCAAAATTGCTTAAATCACCTTTCTTTCCCATTCTGACATTCAGTTTGGAGTTCAGGAGATTGTCTTGACCAGGACCACACCCCTAAATGCATTGAAGCAACTGCCATGTGATTGGTTGATTAGATAATTGCATTAATGAGAAATTGAACAGGTGTTCCTAATAATCCTTTAGGTGAGTGTATATGAATGTATATGGAGCGTGATAAAAAGGTGACCTTGAAATTGTAGCGTTAAAGGCAACGTGAGCAGAGGAAAAATTTGGGTGTACCTAAATTTTGTGCTGGTGCACCAGTGCAACCAAGGCAAAAAGTTAGTCTGGAGCCCTGCAAGTACACTACTGTTCTAAAGTCTGGAGTCAGTACAATTTTTGTAAGAAATTAATAGTTTTATTCAGCAAGGATGCATTAAATAAATTTATAATGGAAAAAATGTATCACAGTTTATCAAAGGAATCAAATACATTCAAATACTTTAGAATCAAATAAATTGAGCCTTGCTGAGTATAAGAAACAAACAAAACAAAAAACTAGATTTTTTTTTAGAAAAATGACTGACCCCAAGCTATTGAACAATAGTGCACTGAAACTATTTAGTGATTTCAACCATTTCATATGGCACAACACTAGAGTGAATAACTGATCATAAGCAGTGTCTAACAAAAGTGAATGGATAACACAATAGTGATTTAGCCAGTTGCTAACAGGTTTGTAAATGGCAATACTGTTTCTTGTTTCTTACCCAGCTCCAATCATCAGTGAACGTCTGACTGTGCCGTCATTGTGCTCTATGCCACAGCTAGGATACTCTGCTCCGATTCATTTAGGGATCTGCTTCACAGAACAGTTTGTCATACCTGAAACAGATGAAATAGAAACAGAAATAAGGTGAGCTGTGGAAATAGAAAAATAAGAAAATCTTTACAGAATAATTTGACCTTTTACTCAAGAAACTCGTTGCCTAATCCATGAACATTCCTGCAAGCAGGACACAGTTTCTTCTGATCATACTCTTGATCAAATATCAAAGATCAAGGACAAAAGAGTATGGTCAGAATAAACTCTGTCCTGCTTGCACGAATGTTACAGCTGTATACTGATTGGGACATTTTTACACAGTCCTGTGGTGATGATTTGGATTCACTGGTGGATGTAACATGCTCATATGTTGCTTTTTGCAGGGACATGAAAATTCCCTGTAAACATGTTAAATTACATTCTAATAACAAACCACGGGTTACTAAATCTGTTAAGTCCTGCTTACAAATTTAAAAATAAAAAAAATAAAATATATTAGCCTTTAAACAGGGAGCAGCCTCCGATTGCATATGGCTACAAAATAGTTGCCAGCAGCCATGTCACCCTGTAGCCCAGGACTGGTTGCCCACTGAAGCTAAAGCAGCATTGAGCCTGGTCAGTACATGGATGGGAGACCTTCTGAGAAAACCATGTTGCTGCTGGAAGAGGTGTTAGTGAAGCCAGCAGGGGGTGCTCACCCTATGGTCTGTGTGGGTCCTAATGTCCCAGTAAAGTGATGGGGACGCTTTCGCACCGGAGGAGCCTTTTCATAGTTTCTAGAACTATTGGCGGAAGCACCCGGATTTTGCCGCGTTCACACCGCAGGAACTAGGAACTATTTTAGTTCTAGGAACTCTTTTGAAGGAACTAATTTAGCTCCTAATTCAGAGTAGGGTCTAAACCAGCGCTATAGGAACTATCCGTCACATTAGTGTACGCAAAACAGTGATAGATGGGCCTCTTAACCTTTACGTTGAGGAGAAAATCCAACGCAACTTTGAGCAGACCATGCGAAACATGATTATGTATTTCTGCTCAGCTAGCATCATTGGACATCAACCACACGGCATACTCTACTAACTTTTCATTACTGTCTAATTTCTATAATAGTTCTATCGAATAAGATATTAGACAGGACTGTTAGACAGATCGTAAACTAATGAACACGGAGAATGCAAGCATTGTTTGTTTGCTCAGGATCTGGCGTTCTCAGCCCCATCAAAATAAAGGTCTGTCACGCCGTCAAAATAAAAGTCACAACAACAAGCGCGCCTAACGTCACTTCAGAGTTCCTACTTGGCGGTGCGAATGCAACCAGAAAACGTTCCTAGGGGAACCATTAGTTCTCAGGGAACCATCCTGGTGGTTAGTTCCCAGAACTATCCGGTGCGAAAGCCCCTAAAACTATCAAAGAGCACCGTCCTTCGGATGAGACGTTAAACCGAGGTCCTGACTCTCTGTGGTCATTAAAACTCACAGGATGTCATTCGGAAAAAGAGTAGGAGTTTAACCCCCGCATCCTGGCCAAATTTGCCCCTTGGCCTCTGTCCATCATAGCCTCCTAATCATCCCCATATATACTGATTGGCTTCATCACTCGTCTACTCTCCACCAATAAGCTGGTGTGGGGTGGGCGTTCTGGCGCAATAGGGCTGCCGTCGCATCATCCAGGTGGATGCTGCAAATTGGTGGTGGTTGAGGAGATTCCCCCTTCCTTTTGTGAAGCACTTTGAGTACCTAGAAAAGCGATATATAAATGTAACGAATTACAAAAGAGTTGAAGATTGAAAAAAACTAAACAAAACTACAAAGTAGAATTGGAGAAAAAGAAAATTCTGGTTCAGCTTGGGCAAGTATGAAAATTATAGCAGGCCTTCACAATTTAAACAGCAGCACTGTTCACAGTTATGTTAGATGGTTTTAACTCGGATATTGCATTTGCAAATGCTCTAAATAGTTTTTATTGTTGTTTTTGATAATTTTGGATTTTAGCAAAGAAATTCAGGAATTGAGTCTTAAACTTATGGATACATTGATCAACATTGATCTTCAGTATCAATGCTTTTAATTCAGTAAATGTGAACAAAAGCCCTGGTCCTGATAATATCTGTGGCCGGTTACTTAAATCATGTTCAAAAGTCCTGTTTTCATGATTTGGGCTATATTACAGACACAACATGTACCTAACCTCTGGGAAGATACTGTGGTTGTATTTCAGTCCAGTCATGTTGACTTCAGTTTTAATGAAGATTTTTGAGAAATTGGTCAGGTCCGAGATCTTGAGGCAGACTGAACATGCACTGGACCCCTTGCAGTTCGCATAAAGGCCACAGAGGAGTGGAAGATGCAGTAACATTGCTTAATTTGCTTTTTAGACATTTGGATGGAAATGGGACACATGCCAGACTTCTATTTATAGACTTTTCGTCGGCTTTTAATACAATCCAACCCCACATTTTAACCAGAAGGCTCTTACAACAGTTTGAGTTAAGTAATAATCTGGTGGGTTGGATTCTTGACTTTTTAACCAATAGGACACAGAGAGTGAGGGTCAATGGTATTTTGTACCTCAAGGGTGTGTGTTGTCACCTTTAATATTTATTCCCTACACAAATATGTGTCAGAGCAGTTATGACAATGGAACCATCATAAAATATGCAGATGATTCGGTTATTGTTAGTCTGCTTCCAGAGAATGAGATCAGCCACTGCCCACTTATTGATGATTGTGTACACTGGTGTGAGGAATCTTACCTCCAGCTGAATATATCAAAAACTAAATACTGTATATGGTCATTGATTTTAGTAGGAACAATTGCATGCATGAAGCTACTGAAAGGTCAGACCATTGAGTATGTGCAAACCTTGGGACTATTATTGATGCAAAATTTAACTTTAACTTTAATTTAATTTATTTATTTATTCTCTTTTCATGGTAATGCAACACGAAATGCCACAACAGCAATTTAACAAATCCAACAAACACAACAAAAATACATTCCATGACAAGAAGAACAGGAGTAGGATGAAGAAAAAACAATCTTGAAGCTAAAAATCTTGCAGCCGTGTGCAAAAAGGGTCACCAGAACTTAAATTGTTTAAGGAAACTATCACACTTTCATATTGACCAAATGATAATGAACATGTTTTATCATACTTTTATTGAATCGGTTAAACCACATTTTAAATGGTCTAGTCGATTGGTTGGTGAGTCACAGTTGTATCCAGCATCCCTGTATACTAGACAGTTACAGACGATGGCTGCTTCTATTTTAAATGATGTCTCCCATTAAATGATGTCTCCCATCTTTGCACAGTGAGTTTCAGCTTCTTCCCTCTGGATGGAGGTTTTTAGTCCCAAGGTGCAGAACAAAGAGGTATAAAAACAGCTTTGTTCCTTCCGTTTTAACCTTGTTGAATAAGCGGTAGGGGTATTATGTGTGTATATTTGTATATGTATATGTATATAGACCTGCATGTATATAACTATATTTTATGATACAGTACGCCTTGAGTGAGTGATGGAGTCTTGAGCGAGTGATGGAGTCTTGAGCACATGTATCATGTTATTGTTATTTTGTTGTGATATATTATGATTTTTATGTGTTTTTGAAAATTGTGTGTCAAGAATGGATGCTATTATCATCATGTCATTTTACTCCAAAACAAATTTACCTGCGGGTACAAATAAAGTGCCCTAACCTAACTTAACGAAGGAGCTCACTAAAACATTTTCTGCAACCTGAAGACTAAGTTATCACTGTGTGCTTATGTTTACTGGTTGTCCATTTACGTCGATGGCATATCCACTTCCTGGAATAAACATCTGATTGCAAACAGCTAGATTAAATGTACTATCAAATATAGATGGTGTTGGCGGTTGTTTGTTGACTATTCTGTAAAAAAAACAAAAAAAAAATGTTCAGAGGAGATCAACTCCAAGCTAATTGGCCAGTTATCCATAAATGAAATCTGTTGTGAGTGAAAATTAAACTGGCACAGCACATTTGGCCTAGGCGTTAAGTACACTTTCACGTCAAGGAACACTGAGTTACAGTCTTTAAATAGACCATAAATGATGGAGAAGAAACAAATACATATTAGTAATTGCATTCATGATGAATTTACAGGCTTGTCGACAGCCTGGTCGTTAATGTAGTGACGATCCATCAACCACAGTGAGTGGATAGTGACTGTAACTTCACCCCACAATTAATCTCCGCCATAACAGTTTTCCGGCACCCGAGGAGAGGCTTGTTAAATTAAAAACTGCAGTAAATCACACCGTAAAAGAAGGTAGTGATCATTTTTTATAAAATGGGAATATTGACGAAGCACTTAAATCAGATATTTTCTAGTTTATAACATTCTGTTGTATACAAGGCTCATTGGCAGGGCTCCCATCCGTCACAATGTAACAATGTTATGGAATATAAAAAAAAAATAGATTAGATACCAGGAATGATTAGACATGATGTAGATAATTCATGACGATTCAGCCAAGTAGGGTTTTAAAAGGCTACATAAGCAAGCAACACACATTTTCAAGGTAAAATGCATTTAATGCTTCTCATTGCACATCACAGATGCTGATCTTCAGGGGGGGTGTCTTGGAGTCACAGCAGAAAAATCTCAGCATATCACTGCTAGTTAACACCTAATTTACGTGCGGCTGCCTGCTGGGCATTGTCGACGGTTACTATTAAAAGCCTCGTCTTTCATGCCTGCACCTAAATCACAGAAGCTGAAAGATGAAATCCCCGCAATTTAGAAATTCCTTCAGGTCATACTCTGATGGACAAGGAGGGGGGCTACAAACAAAAGAAGTGTGACCTCACGTATCAATGAGTACCTTGAGCTAAGCTCAATGTGCCAGGTCACTTCTAGCTACTGATTTACTCTTTTGAGCATGATCTTTTCAATTAATCAGTTTATCCCATTCACAAATTCAGTCTGAAAAATCAGTTCACGAATCAAACATTACTTATAGAAAGGCTATAGTGCAAATATCATAAGTCTTCAGTGAATAACAACTTAAATTTCATTCTGTTTCTCATACAAAACAATCAGATGACTTCAGAAGATTTGGAAAACAGAAATTATGATTTTGGAATGAAAAGAGGGTTCCAAGTAAATTTCAAAATTATTTAGCTCATATTTAATTAGCTCAATACTAGGCCTTTCAAGTCAGCACAAACAAGAAATTGTGAATGCCGTTTCCTTCCCTGTTGTGGCACATCTGAGTGAAACCACTCAAACGAGAAAAAATGTAGGGTGGGATTTTGTCCATCAGGAATCAATTGAATTGTCATATTTAAATTTTTATGATCGTTTCATGTAAGAGACAGGTTGTTGGAGGGAGGGATTGAAATTTGTCGAGCTATTGGACAACTGTTATGACCAGCCCTCCCGCCAATCTACAAGTCATAAATTGCAATATTCCATAAAAAAGAAGATTGACAATTTTGATTTCATGGTGACATTAAAGGGTTAGTTCACCCAAAGAGGAAAATTCTGTTATTATTCACACCCAAGTCGTTTTCTCATCATTTTTGTCCCTCCTCTGAAAGTCCAAGCAACCAAAACTTAGGTTTGCAGTACACAGTATAGACAAACTTTCTCCATTGTTTCATCTACACACACAAACTTGTTATTCATTCATGTTTGTCAAGATATGAAGGGGGGAAAAAACATATCAAAGTGAATGAATGATGCATTTAAATACAGGTTGTCAACCCTGTCCATGTGGTGCGTTTAATGTTTTCCATACACCAAATAAGGACGTACTTTAGCTAAAAGCCCTAGAGGGTTAGTTACTGTTCAGAGCACATGCCATATGCTTGAGAAAAAGAGAGAGAGAGATGCACTCATTTACGTGGCAGCTCCCTCAGGTAACGTCTATCCCTAGAATGAACTGAGGTTCTTCTAAATCCAGCCACCATCACACGTCTGCACGCACAGATACACACTCTTATGAACAAAAGGCAATTAAAAAGCTAACTGAAATTAGTCTGAGACAAATCTCAAAAGAAGAGAGTGGAGTTTAAAAGACTAAGAGAGGAGGAGATTTTGAAGAGTTGAGATGTTGGGGGCGGGAGAAAACAAGAGTGAGGTTGAAGAGTTTATTCTGAAGAATACACAACAAGCTTCTTCAATTCTCCTTTTGTAGAGACAGGAAAAACTATCATCAACATTAGGGGTGGGCGATATAAACAAAATCTTACATCACGATATGAGAAATTGTATTTTTTACGATATATATCATGATACAGTTACTTTTGCTATAAATAAGGTTTTGATACTAGGGCTGTAACGATACACCAAACCCACGATTCGATTCGTATCACGATTTTTGACCCACGATTCGATTCGTATCGCGATTCTATCACGGGGTGGGGCTTGAGGGGGCGGGGCTTGTGGTGAAAAAAAGAGATTTTGAGAGAAGAAGAAAAAACCCGGTATTTTTATTAAATAACATTAGGAAAAACCTGTATAATCTAAACACCAAAGAACAATAATAACTATGCAAATTATTAAACTATACTAGGCAGTGTAGGCTGCTGCTTTTGGGCTGTGTTCTGTACTCCAACTAAATTGATTTCGGGATGGTGCCGTAGGATATGCATCTGCATGTTGGACATGTTGCCGGTCAATTGAGGATTAATTTAATAGAGGAATCCCCCCTTTAGATGATTCTCATGGGGAGGATTTTTTTTTTGTTTGAGGGGGAGAAAGGGGGGGCATTTTTTCCAAACAAAATTATTACATTTATCTTGCCTAAATGTTTGCGCTCATTGCATTTTTACAATGGGGTAATATTGTTGTTAAGAATTTACACATCACAAGGAAGCTTGATTTAAATTGTTTAATTAAATTGAAAAAAGTAGCACAAATAAATACAATAGAATAAAGATACAAATAAAGACAATTAAAGAGAAAAGTTTTTGAATAGGTCTAACACTAGTATTCATATACAGATACTGAATAAAGTAATCAAATGGAAAATAACACTGGGTAGTATTTTAGTCCTGAATAAATTAAATACATAGGCTATTAATTCTGATTCCTTTAACTTAAAGCCATCTTTTGTTGTTTTGACAACAAAATTAATGACAGGCACATATGGCTGCCGTCACTTTAAGAGCTAGTGCACGGATCCTGTTCATTATACTGGCATGCGTTTTATGCTTATTAAAGACAAAACCGACTATATTTAGAGTATAGCCTACTCACAAAGACCGAAATTGACAATTTTGCGTGCTAAAGCAATATAATCCGCGAAAAATAGTTACTGGCCAGCTGTTTTTGAGGCGGATTTTCTATGAATGTGCGCATAGAAAATAATCTCAGAGAGCGCGCGAGCACTGATTAGTTTAAAATCGCTTGAATGTTTAAACTGGTAAGACTTGGTAAGACTTAAAAAGACTTCAGTCACGATGCACTGCTGGCCCGATTGTGCAAGTGAATATTCCGTCGTGCCCCGACCTTACAGTCTATGGTCCCGACTCCAAAACGCGAGTGTGTATTATCGCCGCAGCGCTTGATGCTTGCCTTGCACAACACATTATGAGAAGAGATAGAAGAGCGCGCGGCACCGCTGAACACTCACGCTGTTTGTGAAATTGCGTCTGGAAGATAGTTGTTAAAAGAATGATTTGATTTTATTATCTGTGTGGATTACGATTGCGGGAATTTCCCGCATTATAAATGGGAGACCTGCGGGAATGATTAGAATTATGCGCAATACCCGCGCCGAAATTCGAGCCCTGGTTCTGGACAGGAAGGATAACTCTGGGAGTTGGAAGGGGTGTGATCGCGATTCTGCCTTCTCACATCGCGATACAGGATCGTGGACCTGAGTATCGCGATTTCGATTTTATATCGCGTATCGTTACAGCCCTATTTGATACCATTGAAATTTCATAATTCTTGTCACCATTTTCAATATCACAAAAAACTAAGGGTGTATTCACACCAGGAAAGTCCGATAGTTCACTTGCTTTGGTCCGGACCAAATAATTTATTTTTTATGTTTTTTGGTACGGTTCACTTTCACACTGCTCTTTTTGCAAGTGAACCAAATTTTGTAAACATAACCACACGTGTGCTAAGGTCGTCCATTCATTGGACAAGGATTCTCAAGTAGGGAAATCAGGAAGTGCAAAAAAGGCTCAGCATGGAGATATTTCGTACTGCAATATTTGTTCTTTTACTAATTTTGTGTTATTCTGTACAAACGCAATATGAAGAAACTGCGCAGAAGACGGATAAGGTATAAAGTTTTCATTCATAGAGAGGGGCTATGTTCACACATTCAAATAATGAGATTCTTATTGTATTTACTGCTAACAAGTGCTGTCAATGTTAACGTTTGCGATTAAGTTTGTCCAGTTTAACGCAGCATCATCCTTGTATTGTAACTATCGTTACATTATATGAACTGCAAAAGCTTGTTTTGCATCTATGCGCGATTAGACTAAAGAGAACGCTCTGTATGTGAATGTCCTGAATGCACACATTCATTCATTCCATTCCAATGATGCACACACACGACGCGCAGAAAGACGCGCAACAGTATCGTGTGGCCAGACAGCGCGCCGGAATGGAATTCTCTTTCGCACTTGAACAACAATAACAAACCATTATGCCAAAATCTCCGACTACGGAAGCCTGTTAACTCAAAAGCGCAGTGCTTTCTTGCAATTGGGTCGGTTCATGTTCACACCGTAAACGAACCGTACCAGAGTTCGTTTGGAACCGTACCGAGACCACCTCTTCAGCTGGGTCTCGGTTCGGTTGTTTGGTCCGCACCCGAGTTCGATTGCTGTATTCACACCTGCCCAAAAGGTCCGCACCAAGGGGGAAAACGAACTAGAGTTCGATTCAATCGAACCAAACAAGGCAGGTGTGAATACACCCTAATACTAGTCTAAGTAAAAAAAAAAATCTCAGTCTTACTGAAGACAAGTAAACAGTGATAAAGAAAGAGCAAATAAACTAATTACAAGCATATAGGAAAACAAACTACAATAGAATACACATGAAATAGACCTACCTGAAAAACTTCAAGAACTAGAAATAAGAACATAAATTGTATAATGTAATTAGATGGGAAAAAAACACTGCATAGTCTTCACTGTGTAAATTATACAATTATTCTTATTAAAGTTACAAAAGTGATTTGGCACTTGAGAGATTTTCTCTTTTTGGTGTTTGATGAACATTAATAATGACAGTAGGTAAATTGGATGCTGCCACTTTAAGACCGACTGCACAGATCCGATACTTGTGCGCTTTCTTTCTCAACTGTTTACGTTTACTTAAGACATAAATGACTGCGTTTACTTGCAAAGACATGGTCACTTTGACACATAAGTATGTGCATTAAATAGTTCAAGCTCAAAGCACTCAGTTCAGTTCTCACGCGCTTTATAAGCAGAACCTTCATGTTCAGCATGCGCATAGAGCGAAATAAGTTGTCTTTCGCTGCTTACTGCGCTTCAACGGTTTAAAATCACTTGTTTTTAAAACGCAATACTTAAAAAATGCATGCAAAGATGAGCTTTCATGACAGCTTAGCACAGCAACGTCATGTTAGCCTAACCACGATAGAGACCATAGTCCAAAAACTCTACCGGTTAATCGTGTCTACCGGTATATCGCCAAGCCAAAACCCCTACTTCCAGCTGCAATATATGGTAAATTTCCCAAACATAGCAATAGAGACTCAATCAATGGCTCTCATAGAGAGGTAGACATGCATTGAATATGAAAACAAAAAACACCTACACACGTCTACGCTATAAAAGCAACTATGATGTTCTTGAGAACAAGGACATATCCAGGAGTCCTTGTCAAGTACGTTCACAATGTGCAGAAGTGTGGAATCCATTAAGAGTGAGAGTAACGAGAGTCAGCACATGGCCACATTCAGGGGAAATCATCTCACACTTCATCTCCCCAGCTCTGTCTGCGTAGACTGTGTTCAAGAGTAATGGAAGTTTCAGCTTCAGATGATAGAAAGAATAAAAGCGGGGAAGGTGGGAGTGCGGTAGAAAGAAGCTGAAAGAGGAGCGGAGGATAAAATATGGCCAGTTATCAGATGTGCACTTGAAAGCACCCCATTCTTAACTTACTGCAGGCTCGCAGATTCAGAGGCCTGTGAGAATGGTTTGGACAAGAACATCTTAATATCTAAATCGGAGGAGCCTGGAAGCGGTCAGCCTTTTGTTCAAATAGAAAAAGAGAATAAACACTTTCAAAAACAGTCAGAAACCGACCCCTCCTTGAAGATTGCCCAGCATCCCTTTACTTCGTCTTGCCCCATGTATACCACGGACAACATTAAAAACATTAAGCGAGCCAAAACAACAGCAACAAAAGCAACATCAAGTGTCTCAAAAAGGAGAAAGACCTCTTTGTTTGACCCTGTGGACACATACCAGAGCCCCAGCACTTTTTTGTGGCCCTATAAATGGCCCGTGTGATCCGACAGCCCCTCCTCCAGTCAGGCCCTCTCGCAGTGGAAATGCGACCCTCACCGTCACAGTGGATTATGGGAACAAAGAGAAGCTGGGAGTTTGAGTGTCACAATAGGGGAGATGTGTGGGGCCTGTCATAGTCTCTCAGGGATATGGTGCTCATCTGTAAAATTCCAATGGCTCTTGAAGAGGCTTTGCATACATTCTCCCGTTATCTCTGCACTGCCTCCTGGGATTCTTAGTCTCATCTCATAGTCTTTCTCAGGGTCCAAAATTAACTTCTTGCCACACGTGCTAACAGCGGGTAACTGGCTCTCTTATCAGCTATGAAAATGTAGTTTACATTGATTTAATTAACAATACACACTACTGTTTAAATGGGTGGGGTCAAGAATTAATGTCTTTAAAAAAAAAAAAGTACTGTCAATAAGATTTTTTAAAGACATTTATACTTTTATTCAGCAAGGATGCATTACATTGATCAAAAGTGAAAGTAAAGAAATGTATAATTTTACAAAATATTTATATTTCAAATAAATACTGTTCTTTTGAACTTTCTATTTAAAGAATCCTGAAATGCATCACGGTTTCCACAAAAATAATAAGCATCACAATCATTTTCAACTGTGGTAATAATAGGAAATGTTTTGAGCACCAAAACTTCAAATCAGCATATTAGAATGATTTCTGAAGGATCATGTCATGTGACACTGTCATGCATCTCATGTTGAAAATTCAACTTTACCATCACAGGAATAAATTAGATTTTAAAATATATTTAAATAGAAAAACATTTATTATATCTAAAAAATATTTCACAATATTGCCATTTTACTGTAGTCTGACTTCCGTACTTCCGCTCAATTTCAGTTCGCTTCTGTACTCAGTACCTATCTCTTAGTTTTCCTCCGGCCTGAAAACAGCCGGCCAATCAACGAACAGAGGGCGGGCTGAGAGCCGTGGCATAGACGCTAAGCGCCGAGTTTAAGGTTGTATTTTAGGTTAGGGAAATCGAAAACAACTGTGAATATGGAGACATGGGATGCAATTCGCTCTGTTGTGGAGAATATTCCCGGCATTTGCAAACTGAAGCCCGAACAAGAAGAGTGTTTGTTAAACATTTTGAATGGAGGTGATGTTGTGGCCCTACTCCCTTTGGGAAAAGTTAATTTATCAACTATTACCCATCGTCAGCGAGAAACTGGGGAGCCTTTTGACAGGTCAGTGTCTCCTTTCTTTTCCAGTTCTTAAATATTGCCATGTCATGCTGTAATCTTGCAATTAAGTTGCAGCATTTCCGACAGACTCGAGATGAACAAAGAGCTGTGTTTAACAGAACTAATCCTAACTTTGACAGTTGGCTGCAAATATTTTCTTGTTTCTCTCTACTGTCAAATATTAGTTTAGAGGCCCTGATTGTACCATGGATGCGTAACGTTAGATTTACTTCACATATTCTGCAAAAGTCGTTCACATCCATGTTCACTCCGGTATTTCGCTCGATGGTTTCGTTTTCGCATCATACATGTTTATTTTCCTGTTATCTCTGTGAAGCTGCTTTGAAACAATTTGTATTGTAAAAAGCGCTATATAAATAAAGGTGACTTGACTTGACAGTGGAAGTTCGATGCGGCTGAGCTGGCGCATAACACACGTCATAACCAAACGTTATGTGATTGGCTTAAGGGTAACCAATGATTTTATACTTCAGACTTATACTTTAAAAGTCTTTTGATAACCCATTTGTACTCTTGTGCTTTTAAAGGAGCACTCCATCCATTTGCATTAAGCTTTGCATCGTTAGAAACCCAGTCATATTTTTGAATGGTCGTGCATTATTCCCTCATTTTACCCTAAGACGGGAGAAATACGGATTTCAGTGTTGCAGTTCCTGCTTATAATGATGTAAAAATCGTCATTTTGCGTCATTCTAAACAGGAAGTCCCATATCTTTGTAGAGGGGTTGAGACTACAACATTTTTTTACAGGGGGTGGAATCCACTCACGCTACAGACCTATTACAGATAAGTGGGTGGGACTTCACTTGCAAGAAACTAAAACTAATATCCGTCATCTTGTTTGGAAGCTAAGCTAACAGGTGCTGTGGAGGCAGATGTAAAGTTACGACAATGGCGGAAGGTATTCAATATGATATGGAAGAAGAGGATTTCGAAAGTCTGATGCTCGAGTCAGATGTTCGTGGCTACCTTTACGAGCCGCAATATAGCTAAGAGCAGCTGAGGCTGATGGAGGAACAGGAGGCGGCTGCTGCGACTTCTGCAGTTGAGGCAGAACACCTGCATGTCGCGGACGAGGAGCCCGGACTGGCTCGAGCTGGGGCAGACTGGACACAGAGATAGAGTCGGTCTTTTGCAAAGAATTTCAACGATGCCAATTTCTCCTGGACGAAATCTCTGAATCAGACGAGGACATGGACGTTTGTGTTGTGAACCATCCTAGTTTCTCGGTGTTCTGGATTAGTGGGAGTGGCTTGTGGAGCTGTGCAATGTGGTGCATTGTTGGAGTTAGGGATGTCACGGTACCAAAATTCCAGTAGTCGGTACCGATACCGTTAAAATGTTACGGTTCTCGGTACCAATTTCGGTACCACAGCAAAATCAGTTTGAACTATTTTTTTTTTAAATAATTTATTTAACTATTTGAAAAAATATATTTATTAAATTAAATTCAATGACTTTATTATTTATGATGGTAAATTTATGAAAGGATTGAAGGCTACATGCTGTTTAAACGAAAATATTGATGATATTGAGAAATATTGCTTATAAAAAAAGTCAAGTGAAAAATAAGCAACCTTCTATGCACACATTATTATTATTATTAGTAGTAGTATCTTTAATTAATGGAGACGTAGTTAAATCTATTGTACAGTAGCCAAATCTATTGTACAGTAGCCTAATATAATTATTTCTGTCAATTTCTTTAAGTTAAACCAAACTTTTATTTTGACGGGTTGCCGTGAAGACCTTTGAGTTTCTGTGCGTGTATGATATGACGATAGTTTTTCTCAAATGAAACGGTAAAATACTTATTAAGTGACTCTCGGAGATGAATTTAATCATGAATCATGTCACCATATCGTGAGGCAGCAGAGACTGAAAACAGCGCGAGCGTCACGTCGTGCTTCAGTGTGTGTGAGAGGTAACGTTTAATGAAACCGCGCGTCTGCGCCGTTCATTCACACAAGCAGAAGATGAAGGGTTCATATTTAAATAGTCTTTTTGCAGTGTAATATACACAGACACCACATCAGCAGCGCCGCCGGTCGCCATGTCAGCGCTTTCATGAAGCGGACGCAACTTCACGCCCTTCGTGCATGCATGCGCATCCAGAACCGGGTTTGACTGGGTACTCGGTACCACCGGGACTTGGTACCGTGACGTTTACAATTTTTTAGTACCGACTTGGTACCGAAATACCGAATATTTTGACAACACTAGTTGGAGTTGTTGTTTTCCATACAAATGCGCCCTTAAGTTACTTTCTGTCTTTCCTCTGTCAAGGCACCAAATTCTAAATTTACGCTACATTGACTACATATATGACCCACTTTCTATAAAGATTAATGTTCCCATGGGTGAAATGCTCCTTTAACGTCGTGTGAATGTTTATTTTAATTTTGGTTTTAGACCTAGGCAATTTTGTACAGCACTTTTGGTCAACCAAGGTTGTTTTAAATGTGCTTTATAAATAAATTAAACTTGAAACTTGCATTTTGAGCTTGCGAATGTTAATTTTGGACTCTGGTCTTACTCTCTTGCCATCTCTCCATAAATGGAGAAGGGAGATCCTCACTCTGGATCGAAGGCCTGCGACACTTTAGCAGCTGCTTCATAAGTGCTTCCCTGCCGAGTGTCTCAAAGATATCTCATGATTTTCAGCAACTCTCTCTCACAACCTCCCCCTCTCATTCATCCATCATTCTCGCCTTCTGCAGATTTTGTGGTAGATGTTTTAACTTAGTTTCTCATAACTGTGATCTCTCTTTCCACTCATTATCAAATCTCAGGGCCCTGTGAGAGTTAGGCAACTTCAAGTGAGAAGAAGTGTGGCATAGAAGGCAATGGAAAAGCATTTTCCCTTTTGTTTCTTGACATCTCGCACTGTCACAATCAAGTTCAGTTGAAGTACAAATCAATTCAAAGCAGAGTCATTCGATATTACAAGAGACCTTTTCCGCAGCACCACTGTGAACTGAAGACCCAAGGCATTCTCCAGAAAGCTCTTGCCATGTAAAAATAACACCCTTGAAGGAAACTCTCTTGGAGTGCTCAAGTGCAGACATGGCTCAAAAGGAAGCTTAAAGGCTACTCACACCAAAAGCAAACTTGGATTGCTGACAAGTGACAACTCATTAGTAACACTATCTACACAGAGTGCCAGGGCTCCAGACTAACTTTTTATTTTTTTACGAGCACTAGGCTATAACCCCTTACTGAAAATGTAGGGGCACACCTTATATCAACCTGCAACAAAATTATTCACATTTAGAGCTTTGAAGGGCTGGAAAAAGTTGTGTAGCACTTGCAAGTTCTTGAAAAGTGCTTGAATTTCACTCTCAAAAGGATACATGTACGAACCCTGAATTGAATGTAAATGGTTACAGTTAGCGTTACTACGTTAAATCCATGATGAATGGGATGTGATATCCATAGTCATGTGTTGAGTGAACTGACTGAATGAGAACAATGAAGTATTTATGAGTGAGTCATTGAATCATTCATTCAAACCAATTTTTTTTTTAATAATTCATTCAGATTCATTAAACATTTTAAATAGAATTAAATAGAATACAATTATCATATCAGAGTCACCAAAGCCCTCAAATGAAAAAAGAAATAAGTACCTTTTTAAGTCCAGACTCGATCCCTTACATATTAAACAGTTGCACTGAGGCTGAGATTTCAAAGTTCTGGTTTAAAGGGAGGCTGTTTCATCCTCCTTACAAACCAAAGACGTGGGATCTCACAAATAAAACAAACAGACGTTCGGTCAGACGGCCGTGGGCTCGTGCCTGGCTGCCGGATATATGTGCGATTATTCACTGATGACGAGTTCAGATGGGCTAATGCTTCAGTGACAGCACCGAACAGGCCCACTCGCAACCCACCAGCCCGAGCAGAGTGTTACTCATGGCAGCCTTCTGCCGATTACAGAGATACGAAACCCGAAAACACACAAAGGCACAGGAGCATCTCATGACCTCCAACCCTTGTGTCAGTCCTGAGAGCGGAAGTAGGCTACGTCTTCCTGCTGTCAACAAAGAGATAAGCGCCGCATTCTCTGCACCTTGTTTGCTTATGAAAGGAACTTTCATGGAATATTTATCAGCTGATGCTTGAAATCAAAAGCCTTTGAGCGAAGAGTGCTTCAAAAAGCCAGGGCCATATCACAGCATCTCTGTAAGGGTGATATGAGGGCAAGGACAAAATGCACTGCAGCAGAAAGAGCTTCTGAGGAGCAGACAGGAAGAGGGAGAGGATTATTCATCCATATCTGAACTTTGAATAAGCGCCAGGCATTATTTACTAATCAAAGGCTTGGTATTCATATCAGGATTTATAATTCATACTCCCCATGGGAAGAGACTGTCACAGTGGAGAGAGAGAGAGAGAGAGAGAGAGAGAGAGAGAGAGAGAGAGAGAGAGAGGATTTATAATTCATACTCCATGGAAGAGACTGTCACAGTGGAGAGAGAGAGAGAGAGAGAGAGAGAGAGAGAGAGAGAGAGAGAGAGAGAGAGAGAGAGAGAGAGAGAGAGAGAGAGAGAGAGAGAGAGAGAGGAGAGAGAGAGAGAGAGAGAGAGAGAAAGAAAGAAAGAAAGAAAGAAAGAAAGAAAGAAAGAAAGAAAGAAAGAAAGAAAGAAAGAAAGAAAGAAAGAAAGAAAGAGAGAGAGAGAGAGAGGAGAGAGAGAGAGAGAGAGAGAGAGAGAGAGAGAGAGAGAGAGAGAGAGAGAGAGAGAGAGAGAGAGAGAGAGAATGGAAGAAGCAGTTTCATAGATAAAGATGATGATGATCTTCAGCGAGCATGTGGAATCAAGTCTTCCCATCAGTCTCTCCTGAGGTCTTTTCAGTGCAGCAAATGGATGTTACCAAGCCTGGGGCTGACATCACACAAATCAAATGCTTGAAACAAAACCCCAAAAGCACAGAAGAACTGTCGAAAATTCTTATTCTTGTCATTGTGACAAAGCTTCTCTGCACAGAGGCTGCAAACGACAGCTGGAAGTCTTCTAGCATGTCTGTACTGTTTGTCAGTTTCTTAATGCTGTTTTTATGCAAAAGGCGGCACACAGAAGTCTTGGTTTGGTACGTACCTCAGTTTTGGGGTCACGGTTCGATACATTTCTGATTCCTGATGGCACAATGCCAAATTAAAAATACTCTGTCCTTATGGTCATACAGATACGGTAAAGGGTCTTTGAGGCTTTGTGCAATAAAGAAAACAAACAGGATGCCGTTTTCTGCCGCCCAGATTCCTTACTTTAAAGTTAGTGGAGCGCATCGCAAAAAAGTAATCGTAACTCAGTGTATAGGCTACTAGCAAGCTCTTGCATGCCATCTGAACTCTTGTTTTGGGTTGGTGCATAGACTGTCTCTTCTTCTTCTGCTCTTTTTCCTGTTGTGGCGGTTAGCAAACAGCGCTGCATTACCGTGCAGACCCGCTTCACCTGTGACTGACTACATATTCATTGTCTGACTGTATGCACCGAATTGTGACGTCCATACTAGGTGTGTAACGGTTCAAATAGCTCACGGTTCGGTTTGTATCACGGTTTTAGGTTCACGGTTTCGGTACGGTTCGGTATGTGCTATGTTCAGGGGAAAAAGGACTACTGTCAAATAAAAATAAAGAAAATAAGAACAAATAATCTAACTACAAGTAACAGCACAAATAAATAAAATAGAGCAAAGATACTAATTAAATTTTGTGCATTTCAGGTTTTTCAGGTAGGTCTAACATTAGTTTTCAGGTACATAAATTGAATAAAAGTAATCAAATGTAAATAACATTACATATTTGACTGTATAAATTAAAGATTAATCCTCACTAAAGTTACAAAACCAATTCAATCAAGAGCAGTGAGTGATTTCCTTGTATTTTGTTTGATTACCATTAAAAACACAGACAGCAGGAATATTAGGCTGCTGACATAACGCACATATCCAAAATACTGATAGCCTACTGTTACATATGTGTTGTCTTTCTCAACTGTATAAATTCACTTATGGCATAACGGACTATGTCTGATGGGATAATCGAGACGGGCATGTTGACACATTTTTTGTGTGAATTTGTCTGTTCTAGCACAACACTTGAAAGAGAACTAGCCTACTTGCGCGCTGTCTAAGATTTGCGTGCTTCGGATGAGTGTGCACACAAACACACACACACGCACACACACAAACACAGCGTGAGCGAGTTCTCTTTAAGTCGTGCGCTTAAATGTTTAAATTGGCAGGGTTTAAAAATGAGTTTAGTTTTAAACACAGATAGAAACATGTGCTGTGAAGGTCTCGCCTGCGTTCGCGCGCTATGAACACCCGGGTGATGATGACGTAAATGACTGGTCATCTTCAAGCATACGGCACTCTCATTGAACAAAGTTTACAAAGAGTGACTGCTTTGTGCACATTTTTTTGATTATCGCTGTTGTAATGTATTATTGGGGAGCCAGCATGTGCACCATTCGAAAGAAACATACATTAGCAGAACTGGCTGTTATAGGCTTTGTTATTTTCAACAAACCATATCAGATCTGAGATGAACCGCGGTGCAAATGCGTACCGAACCGTGAGTGGAGAACGGTACGGTTAGAATTTTTACAGAGAACCATTAGTCCATACCGTGACGGTTCGGGACAAATACCATTACACCTAATCCACTATTTACAATAGAACAACACTAGTACTTTGATCGATACCAAAACCTAAAATTACACAATGTCAAGGTTAAAATATAAACTAGATTAGTAAACACAGAAATGCAGTAGAAAAAAACATAAATAGGGGTTTTAGTAAGTGCCTTTGTTTATATTATATGTCTTTGTTGTTAAGTCTATAACAAAGAATAATATAACATAGCATCTGTAAAATAAAAGAACAAAGAGGTTGGTCATTTAGAAATGTAGGGTCCTACAATCATGTGCGCAAATTAATTTGATTAAATATAGGCGGCTTATTTTACATATTAGACCGACACTGATAACAATAAAAGTCACATTTAGAGAGCAATACTGATAAATTCCTATATAATATAGAACACAAATAAAAGGCAAATGAAAGAAGGTGGAAAGGAGCCCTGTAACAGGAGGCTGTAATAACTGCACATTAATATGAGGTTAGGTATGCAAGAATTCACACATTCAGAAACAAAAATGCACAATGTCAAGTATAATATTTTATAATAGGTTCACTGCGTTTTATTAATTTTCTCCTTCCTTCTATGGACATTTAAATCATCTTAAATTAATCCCAGAGTTGAGATGAATGTGTCACTAAAATCATTCCCAATTCTCATCATAAAGCCAATTCTCATCATTGGCAGCTCAGACTCCGTTTTTTTAACCGATGTAGAATCAGGAAAGAGTTCAGACACAGACGTTCAGAGGACCGCCACGGCTTGATTAGCCAAGCTTATCTAACAGCGACAAAAAGAAAAACTACTGAACAAAGAAAGTCCTTTCTGATGGATAAGATGAAGCGCGTGACAGAGGGTGACATTTAGGAATTATCTTTAATCCCAAAGCAGGGACTTGCAACACTATAGCCAGCCGTTTCAGAGCTTTTCCCAGTGTTTTCACAGAGCTTACTCAAACAACCATTATGACTAGTCAGAACCACTCAAAACATTAATTAGAGACGACAAACTAGCAAACAAAACAGAATTAAACAGCGCTGACACATCAGAGTCTATATAAAGTCTTTGGTATGCGCTCAGACAGCAGCATATGGCAAGTTCTCACAGGCCGAACATGAGTGACTGCGACAGAAACCATGAGCACAAATGCAAAAACATCAACGCATGGAGGCTAAATC
Organism: Rhinichthys klamathensis goyatoka; assembly: GCF_029890125.1. Taxonomy (NCBI): domain Eukaryota; kingdom Metazoa; phylum Chordata; class Actinopteri; order Cypriniformes; family Leuciscidae; genus Rhinichthys; species Rhinichthys klamathensis. The sequence goes on from NW_026606597.1 coordinate 191,527, forward strand.
TGCATTATACTTAGGTCCATCTCATCAAACTCTCTCAAAAACACTCCCTACATGAAATGTATATAAATATTCAATTTATTCAGGTTTTCTTTCTGCGAGCTTGATTAGTGTTTCAGATATTTATACTTGACATGCCAACATTTAAAAAAAAGAAGAAAAAAAAGTGGAATATAAATTATCTATTTTTTTAAGACATTGAATATTTTATATATACACAATCATTTATTTGTAATTTGCAATAACAACAGGCTATTTCACACTCATAAATGAAACTCCATGCCAGCTATAAAATTAAGAACTATACTTTGATGGAAAACTATACGTTATGTGGTGCCAATAATGGCCCATTTATAATGATCAAATATTTCTGATACTTGCATGACTACAACTCATTCTCATGCTCAAAAACAAAAACGATGACAGTCTAGAAGATAATGTTAACTTCTTACAACAAAACGATTTAAAAAGTGTTTCATGTGTTCCAGATGTCTTGGTTATCAAGGACTAAAAACCACAGTAAATGATTAACAAATCACAGGAACACAAGAACGCAAGTACAGTGAGTTGAGCTACAGCTCCGTCAACTGGGGCCAGTTGCATAAACAGACTGTGTCCTAAGAACTAGTCTGACCAACTAGAAATAAGCCAAGGGAAGGGGCAAACAGTCTTACAGTAAGTAGCCTATAAAATAAGACCAATCTACATTTTTATATAACTGACTAGTTAAAAAGTTTATGAACAGTCTAACATATATATATATATTTTTTTTATGACTACTAACTTGTAAGACTAGTCTTGGAAGTTTTTGCAACCAGGCCTTGGTATGAAAGTTGATATTAGTTTTGATATTAACAAGGAGATGCTAAAACATTCCTGAATATTCATAAAACAGAATGCAGATTTCTTCTTTCTGTTTGTCTCTGGAGCAGCAATGAGCTAAAGGTGATCTAAGGAAGCCGCTTGACTTCTCAACCATACTTGTCTTCTAAACCTTCTGATAAAAGGTCCCCACCCCACCCCCCATTGCTGAGCTCCCAACCTGGCATCATGACAGTCAACAGGGAGCAAAATCCTCTTACTGAGCATGCGAACAACTCTGTTCCCTAGTGAGAGAGCCCACATGGGCTCCCCAGCCCCCACTCTCCAAACAGGCTGAAATATTCCACAGGCCTGCAGGGAGAGAGACAACTAACTAGTGCAATGGGTTTCTGAGAACGCGTGTGTGTGCCTGCAGTAAAGCACTATGAGGAGCAAAGTGAAGAATTTTAGTGCATGACTGAAATACCGTGGGTCATTTGAAGGTGAAAATGTGCTTTAACCCCTCTGAACCTGGAATAAACTGGCACGGTACAAAATACAAAAACTCACTCTTGTCTGCACCTAACGGCAAATTAGAAAGACAGGGCCAATAAAACGCTCTATTGATTATTAAAACAATTCTGACATGATGAAATCTAATCCTGAAAAATCTCAGCTGTATTTTAAGGGCACTTAACGGGAGAGCACAAGGACAGCACAGCAAAGTAATCATCCACCAATATGAGTCATATCATCCTGCGTCCACAGAGAGCTTTTTCAGATTTCAGAGCGTTCTTTGATGTAGACTGCTGGAACTGAATCTAAACTTCCTGTGGAAATGACATGTTTCAGTCAGAGGGCTTTCAGGGCACTCACCACATTAACAGATTTCTAAGCTGTTGCTCCTCTTCAAAGCGAGCACAAAAACGTATTTGCAAGGTTTACGATTTCCATGCCCGTGTGTTTCTCTGCAAAATATCTGAAGACAGGATGCACAGCAGGGTTTATTTCAAGGCTGTCTGCTTGGAAAATACTTCATGGTGAAAACTCTGTTTTCTCAACAACTCTATTTCTTGCCAAAGAAAAAAACAACAGTCTTATTTTGAAAGCAATCATCAAATAGAGACAATTCCGTTTCCGATCATTATCGCAGCTGGTAACTTTGCAAACTTGTTTGAGAGTTGCTGTTTTTTTAGAAAGAGGTGATATAGGATGTTTTCCCACAAAGTCTTAAAAGAATCAAACTCAGTTCAGTTCAGTTCCTTTAAATTTTAAAGGAACTGAACTGAAATGAACCAAAAAGTGAACAAAATGAAAAAGGTTTTTTATTACAGTCACACTGTTCCACACCTTGCCTCAAATCTCATTTTTGTTCACTTGCTGTGACAGGGCCTCAGTTAATTTTCCTTTCATCATTTTTGTGAATTATGATGATGATTACTTTTATTTTTTATTTGAGTTAAATAAGGACAGTCAAAAAAAAAAAGACAAAAAATTTTATTCATGCTGGTTGAGCATTTAGGGTGCTGGTTAATCAGCACCCTAAATAATGATCACCAGCACAGGTGCCCATCTTTTATTGTTGCTTGGCATCAAAATAATCTTTATCGTTTTATTTTCTAAAACCTAAAAGATAAAATGAAAGCCTTAAAATAAAACACAATATATTTTAATATAGAGGCAAATTCAATCTTGTTAGATTGAAATAAGTGGCTTTACTCTTTGGTTTTGCATTAAGAAAACATGTTAGAAGTGAATCACACTTTCGCTTCACTTACAGCAAACCATACTCAGACCACTGCTTGAAATTGTCAGTTCGGATCATTTTTATTTTAGTTTGAAGCATTCAAGTGAGTAAAAGTTCATATGAACTGCTCTTAGGGATACAACAAGCCGACGCCAAAGAACTAGCACTGATGAAAGCCGACTGTGGCGTTGTCTCGCGTGCGTCACCGGCGTCAGGGCAAAAAAGTTGAGCTTGCACAGACTACGGCCAACTAAATTCTGCGCCTATGCGAGAGGACATAACTCTCCCATATCAGCAGGTGGCAGTAGTCTGTATTCAGCATTCAAAAAGAGAAACCGGAAGAGCTAGAACTGTGGATATACGAAGCAAGCAGCGCTTGTTTTTACCATTGTTTACAATGTCTCGTTCATTACAGAAGGATTCGTGTAGCTTCGACATCTTGATTCCAAAAAGCCATGTTATTATTAAAATCACTTTTCAAATGAGACGAAATGACAAGATTTTGTACTGTGTTCTCTCTTTACTCCGTCGTTTGTTTGCTTTCGTCAGTTCCTTTTTTTTTCTCGCGCGCTGATCGGTTAAGGTGAACAGCCAATCAAGGTGATCTCTCTCACTGACAAGATTCACTGCCGATTCATCCAACTACAGCCAACGGTGCAGAACACTAAGCCGACAAGACACTCAAAAATGGCCCGACATTGCCCAACGCCCTTTAGACCCTAACTGTTCCTCTTCTCTGCAACAGACTGAAGGCTGCAAGCAGGCTAATACTTGGACCTCATGAAACAGGACTTACTTTTAGGCAGGCAGCAGGCTCAGGGATCCATTTAAGCATAGCTTCAAAATGCTAGCTAAATGTCCTTTTCAAGAACTCTCCTATAGGTTTCACTAAAGAAGGCCTGATAAATAGGCCTAGTGGTTCTCTTGACCTCAAAGCACTCCATCAGCCAAAGAAGACAAAGCAGCACAAAGGACGCTTAAAAAAAGAGCTATTATGCATGCAGAGAGATGGGCAAATAAGTGCATACGATTGAGCTGTGCACTTTGAAGGGATTTTTCCGAAAGCCCCTGTGAAGCACTGTAAAAAAGCATTACTTCTCCCTGTGGAAAAAGTGTGTTTAACTGCCAAACTTTATAAATAGAAGTTTGGAAACAAGGACACATCAATTGTCATAATACAGTCTTATTGCAAACACTGAGGGACTCAGGCAATGATAAATAGATTTTTGAGATCAATATCTTTATTCTGCTAAATGTGATCTTATGTATATTTAATGCACTAATATCTTGGATAATGTCAGGATAATGTCATCAGTTCTTGTAGACTTTAAAACATTTAGGTGCCATTTTTTTAAGTTGCCAAGAACATAATTGCTTGATATAGTTGTGGTTGAATAGTTTGCCTGTTAAAAATGTACAATGGAAAGGTTTTTTTTTTATAGAAACTAAACTCATTTAACTGACTCTCTAAATGAACTGGTTCAAGAGGTGTTTGTGAGACCTAAACAGTGTGTGGAGCTACTTCATCTACTTTCTGCATCCCTTCCTTCAATAACACTATAAGGCCCTGTTTACACGAAAACGATTCCGGGTGAAAACGTAATAATATTTTATCGGATGTGCCTTTCGTTTACACGGCGACGGCGTTTTTGGGGCTTAAAAACGCAAAAAAGTGAAACCACCCTCCAGAGTGGAAATCTTAAAAACGCTCCACCGTCGCGTTTCCGTCTAAACGGGTAAAAACGCAAATCTGCTCATGGCGGCTCTCGTCGCGTACGCATTTACGTCACAGGCATGCGCTAGTACAGGAAAATAACAACCAACATGTCGGATTATTTCCATACGTCGGACCTTCAAGTTGCCCTAGCAGCTCTGATAAACGTCCAAGAGTCTTTTCAATTTCGCGCTACTAGGGAGAGAAGTAGAAGGAAGGTTGTACGCAGGCGCACGGACTTGTTGTTGTTGTGTGGCAGTGCTTCACATTGCCACCTAGCCGCCTGGAGTGCATACTACATCGCATTTCTAACACTTTTGCGTCTCCATATGCACGCAGATGTCCCCCCCATAACGCTCGTCTAAACGCAGAATAAAAAGTGAAAACGAAACGCCACTTTTGCGTTTTCTCTACAGATCGTTTCCGTGTAAACATGGCCTAAGACTTCAAAGCTTTCCTCCAGTACTCTTTACTGCCTTAGTCTGTTAATTATATGGCTAGAACTATAAAGGACAAATAAGTATCATCCAGAGGATAGATAATATAGGAAGGGAGGGAGTTTTCTTGCTCTTGTCACTGGGGGGTTTAAAGCATTGATCTTTCTAAATCTGCTTTCAGAAAACATGCATTGTGAAAGGTGCAATAACAAAATTGAATTGACAATGTCTGGACAGAACTGTCCTTTTCAGAAATGCAGCCTTTTCAGTCAAAACAGGCCAACGTCAAATCTAGCACATCAAAATTGCACTACAGATTTGTGAAACTTTCTTTGTATTATCTGAAATCAAAGGGTTCATGCTTGTCATAGACACCAAAGCTCTCATGTGACAAGCCTTTGATGGATTTTAAGAAGCTTCAAGATAATCACCAGCACAATATTTGCTGAAGATCAAAGCAAAGCTCTACACAGTTGCACCTTGTCTTTCATAGACATTCACATTCTTATTCTCTTCATACCTGCAAACTATTGAGAGGCGACATGGCGTGAAAGTAGATCCTTGTAGGAGGTCCGAGGACAAAATATCTTGGCTGAAAATTGGAAAATTACAAGAAAAAGTACAATGTTTTCTAAAGAAAAGAAAACCTCTTCAAATCTTCAGGACTCTTTTAGGTGATATACTTTGGTTTCAAAACAGCAAATTTTGTAACAGCAACAGCTGTGCAGGAGTGTGACCTCAACTCAACCGTCAGTGATGCCTCGACTAGCTCGATCAGACATACGCTATTAAAAACTCACTGGAGCTCTAGGGCTGGGCAATACGGCGAAATTATCTTATATCGTCGATGTCTTCCAAGTATCGCAATGTCGATTATAACAGACAGTTTAAAAAAATAAATAAAACTAGGAAGTTGCAAAATATATTTTACATAGCCCAATTGTTCCCATACACATCTATTCACATGCAAGAGCATGAATTAAATGTTATTAGTATGGTTGGGAATGGGGCTGGGTAACATTAAACTTTTTTCGATATCAATACCTTTACTACGATACAGGTTCCTGAATGATACTTTTTTTGATACCAATTTTATGAAATCCATTTTATCAAGATTATATTAAATATTATTACCTAAAAAAAACCTCATATAGGCCACTGGGGGCGTAATACACGCATAAAGTTTGCCGCAAAGCACTGGCAAAAGTAACCTAATGATTATGAATGCGTCTGGAAAAAATAGCGAGGAGACATTTTAATTGTTTATTAATAAACTAGTGTTTTCTGAGACAGTGTTGGCTGCAAAGATGAAGTCGACGCTGCTGACTCGTCATCTCCGCAGTATAGTGAACACACGCACGCGCCTATAGAGATAAATGCACCTTTCATTTGGATTACATAATCAGAGACAATTTGTTTTCGATTCGAATTGGTTCGTTTAAAAGTAGACATTTCAAGCTTTTTATATGCCTGGCTATTTCTCATATCTTTGAGGCAAGAAGTTTCGTCTCATTTGTGACGCGCTCCAGTTCATCATTGCAGTCGAAGAATAGTTTATTCCGTGCACTGTTGAGTAGGCTAGTTCATCAGATTTGTAGTGTTGCTGGTGTTGTGCCAAATTTCGACTCCCTGCCAAATTGTTACCCCCCTCGTTGAAGTCAGTACCTGATTGCCTGATCACCCCTAATCCTTAACCCCTCCCCCACAACTAATCCTAAAACTACCAATACTAGGGTGGTCAGAATTTGGCGGGGGGTCAGAATTCGACACAACACTACAGCCTCACATGTGAGCAACGTCTCTGGGCGTAACCGGCGTAAACTAGTGTTTTCCTTGATGCCTCACCAAATTTGGTACTGAACCAAATGAACTGTTGTCCTATTGTTAGTTTAACTGCTTCTATTGTTTTCATTTGTAAGTCGCTTTGGATAAAAGCGTAGATGAATAAATGTAAATGTACTGTAAATGTAAACCACAAGAGATGTTTTGATACTCAATGGTATCGAGGCAATTCGGTCATAGTCCTAGTTGGGAATCGAAATCTAGTTGGGAATCGAGAGAGCCGCCTCTCATAAAGTGCGCAAATACTTAGTCTTCTTGTGCTGGAACGGACAAATACACACAAAATTATATCAAAATATCACCGTAAACACAGCCGACTTTGTCTAAGGTGAACGTAAACAGCTGAGAAAGAAAGCGCATATGTAACGTAACAGTAGCCTATATTGGATCCTTGCATTGACAGAAGCCTATATTTTTTATAATATACCCACTGCCACCTGTCATTAATGTTAATGAAACAAACAAAAGAAAAAGAAAATCACTCAGAGATTTGTCTGTGAATAACTTTTGTATTTTAATTAGACAAATCTTTATTTTATTTGCCCGTTGTTTGGCGCTGACTGCTGTAACGACAATGTGTGTCTTTGTATGTGACTTTTAGAGACGCGCTGCGCTCCCTGTTAAATGTATCATTTATCCTTATTTTTGTAATTTTGTCAAATATTTCTTCATAATTACACATCTTGATTTGCTGGGTTTTTTTTTAAATCGCTAGGCCTTTAACATTGCTATCAATTTTTATGCAATTTATGTTTGTTCTGCAGACAAAGAAAATGAAACTGGATCCTATAAATTTGCCATAGGCTTTCTCCCATTCAAGTATTCTTCTATTTTGATCTGCAGTCTAATAAAAGTTAGGCTAAACAGAAATAAATGGTAGTAGTCTATGTAACTGCACCTGTTTCTACACTGTGCGTTCACACCGCCGGCGGCGAGAGCGTCAAAGTGGCCGGAAGTCATTCACTTTTAATGAGAGCCGGCGGCGAGCTCCGGCGAGGGCGGCGCGGCGCGTCTTGGACGGTGAGAGCGGCGAGAAGAAGTTGAAATCAGCTCAACTTTAGGGAAATGAGCTATGACGCGGTTCGGCGGCAAACGGCGGCAACCAATCGGAATGTAGATGTGCTCCGTTTGAGAGGATTCCAGAGAACGCAGTCAAGTAACAAAGGTTCCGACCACATTAGTTCCCAAGCAAAATAGAGGAGAGGTTGATCATTTGAATTTCATAAGGCGCGCAACATTATTAATAGGCAAGATATTCGTGCTAGAACGCTTTTTCAGCAGGAATGCAAATTAGAATAGCATTTAAACATGAACACAAAAGCCACACCAAACAAATGGCTTTTAATTTGTTTATTTCGTTATCAAACATGTCACTATAATTGTTAAGTTCTTTCCATCGATCAATTTTCTGCAAACATAACGATCGACATGCTTGTTTGCTTCGCGGCCCCTTTAAATAAAGTTTAAAAAAGATACGTCAGAGCATCAGAGCGTCCACGAATCTTTCCACGGCGTCGCTGACAGGGCGGCGAGAGCGAATTTTGCCGCTCTCGCCGGCGGCGGTGTGAACGTACAGTAAATATTGATTTTAAATAGGCTAGTCTACAGAATGAATTAGTTATCCTTTTGCTGCAGCCTAATAAAAAAAAAGGAAATACACAAATAACATTTTAATTAGGCTACTTATATTTCTAAATAAATAAAGTATTATTTTTTTTCATTATGAGCAGTCTTTACAGGAGACCTTAGAACTCTAGAACCAGATAGAAAAAAAATAACCTTATCCGTTTTTGCTCAGAACAAACCATTTCGTTTTTTAATCCCTGGTACATTATAGATTGACTACAAGTTTAAAACTAGTGCTACAAATGTTATAATTAAGAAAATTAAACGTATTATCATGAAATGTGTTTTATTTTTATGCAAGACATTGCTATGTGGCATCAGCATGCATTAATCATTCTTACAATCCCCACCAGAATGTCCACCTTCACCATGAACTTAACATTGGGTTCGGTTAAATTTTCTTCAACAGTTCTCCTCACAAAATAAAATTAAGTAATAAAGTAACAAATAAGTAAAATAGGCCTAGTTATTGTCTTTGTTTGTTTTTGACCCATAACTTTAATAAATAAGGTTGTGACACCAAAAATACTAGCCTAACTAAGAGGTAGTTAAAGAAAAGTAAACGGTCAGTAATAAAATAAAAACAAATCATAAAAATGATGAGCAACAGCACAAATACAACAAACATACAAATAAAATAAACACTGATTTTCAGTTTTTCAGGTAGAGAAAATTAATAATCAAATGTAAAATAGCACTGCCTAGTCTTCGCTGTATAAATTATATCTAGGCTAGAACGATGAGTCGACACAATCGATGGCGTAGATTTACGTGGAATGCGTCGATTCGTCACACTGTTTATGTTCCGCAATGATGGCGGCTCCCGGGCATAGGCCTACTAAAAATTATCCGTTATGATTATGTAAGGTTTATACCGTATAAAAGGTGCATTTCTCTCTAAAGGCATCGTCAGCGGCATCCTTGCAGCCAACGCTGACTCAGAAAACACTAGATTAATATACAATTAAAATGTCTCCTTGCTATTTTTTCAGACACATTCATAATCATTACTTTTCCCAGTGCTTTGCGGCAAGCTTTATGAGTGCGCTTGAGCGCAAGGCATAGGCCTATATTCAAATATTTAAGTAATTAAATTAATATAAACGTGTGATTAGTCGACTAATTGCAATCAAGGATTTTTAAAAATCCAGTATTAGAATTTACTCAAGGAGTCGTGACAGCCCTTATATATTTTTTACATATCGCCCAGCCATATGGAGCACTAAAGAGAGTGAAAAATTAGAAGCTTGGGAAGGATCCAGGCCCTTGTATCTGATCTCAGCTGGCTGGCGGAGCAGGGCAGGTGGGGTGTGACATGTCCAACAGTCATGTCAATAGCTTGACAGCTTATTGGACAGCAGGAAATATAGCAGGCCAATAAGAACTCCTCAATCAAAACCCAGTGTGTGCAGTCTGATCACTTCCATAACTCTGACAACGTCACAAAGCTGGCACGCACTTATGAAGTCTGGCTTGTGGCTGCTTTGCCAAATAAAAATTGCTAGACTGGACCCCCGACACCCCCTCCGTTTGCTTTGTTCATTCAGCAGCTAAAACAATAGATAAGAGAAAGAACAACACCAGCTGTATTGTTATTAAAATACTGTTTTTCTTGATGAGTAGACAGGGCCCAAATTCTGTTGCATGGCTGGTGGGATTTGAACTATTGAGGTCAGGACAGTCTGGCATTACTAAAATATGAATGGGTGCGTTTGTGAAGCGAACTGGGCTGGAGGTCCCCGGGTGACACAGCAAGGGGCTCAACTGCCAGGACAAACAAACCCCCTCTGATGATCCACATGGACAATGAATGACGATGTAATGTAGCACAAAAGATGAGTCTACAGTCCCTCTGCGAGTTCAGCTTACAACACAAACGTTTTGTTATTATTTTTAGAGCCTACAAAGCAGAAAACCAAAAGAAAAACTTGCAGAGCATGTTTATTTTAAAATAAACAAAGAAAAAAGGACTTTTTCTACACTTGAGTACGTAGCAATTTAGTCAGGAATTGCTACTCAATTTGTGGTCTACAGAAGACAGCATTTCAAAGAGAAGCAAATCAGATCTGAAAGAAAAAAAAACAATGCAGCACTGCACTAAAACGGCTTCATTAAAGGCCTCTGACATACAGAGTTTGAAAGACTTTTAAGAACAGACCTTAAGGTATGAGATGACTGTCATTTACCAAACAGACGGAAATTATCCAGCATTGACTGCTAACACTGGCTGTAGAGCTAAACGGACGAAAGACGACCCAAGAGAAATACTAAGATCAAGGCTTGTCAATGCATATTTGAAAATGGGACATGAACGTGAGGGATAGTCAAGACGAAGTTTATTGTTCTTGCTGACCAGAGTAAAAGAAGAAATGAAACCCAGTTCCCCCAGTGACAGTATGCACTTTTAATTAAGCAACAGCATTGTTCTTTCTGTTTAAGAATACATTACACAATGTGTCTATCAGAAAAAAGCTCTCAATGGCGAGGCCAACTGTAGCCCATGTCGTGTATACATGCCTGATGAAGCCAAACTACAGTCCCATTATTTAGGTCTGATATTCCAAATTCGCAAAAAATTAACAGATAGAATTTCAGTCCAACCATAGGCTGGAATAGACTACACGACTATTAAAACCGTTTTTAAACACACTAGGCCTATGAGCTAGATTTACTAACAGCTTGCGCTAGCACAAACCCTTTTGGCATTAAAAAAAACTTCTGTCAGGATTTACTAAGAAACGCAGAGAAAAAACAATGCTGAAAAGGTGTGGACAGGGTTTTTTTTTGCAGCTGACCTTATTGCATATGCATGTGTAGGAGTTTCCCTTTTAGATGCAAAATTTATGGGAGAAGGGTATTTAAATGAATCATGCAAGGTGATTTACTAAGGTTTTGCGCAAGTCAATTTACTGGTATTTGCGCCATTATTTAAAGGGTCATGAAACCCCCCTCTATCAGCTCAAGTCTAGCTCATAATCTTTTTGAAAAATGCAACTTAAATGGGCGTGGATGGCTGTGAGAAGAAGGGAGGGAGTGGGTGTGGCACGGCAGGGGAGAGGGGGAACTGTCATCAGCCAGCAGTGTTGCCAGATGTACGATAATTATCGTATTTGTACAATAATTTTGACCTCTGTACAATGTACGATCAATAATGAACAATAATCTCAGAGTTTTCAGTCGTTCGTCCAAACACACATCCTACCGCTTCTCTCTCTGACCCCGATTCATTTCGCAGGCTCGCCTGCCTGCACGTACACACACACACACACACACACACAACACGGTATCGCCCGGCCCGCACGTCAACACTACACATTCACAAGTCTCCCGCATTAAGCATACAATTGATATATTATCGAAATATCTAAAATGTTCATAACGACCGCTTATTTAACAAAAGGCAAGTAAAATGACCAGGGTTACATTTTAGACACACACTCTGAAGGGATAGAAAAGTCCTCAGGACTTGGTACCGCATTACTCGCAAGACGTAACTTGCATTGGTCATCGACAAGGCCGAAGTCCACCATTCTCCAATTCTCGAAGCTCTCTCGGGTAAAATGTTTGCGGCACTTGCGTCCCATGATGGTCTCTCTCTCCTTTACTACGCGATATCACAGTTTGCCATGTCTGTGGAAAGATCCACGTGGTGTCATGAATAATTAAGAGACCGTGTCTTCTCATAGGATATAAAAACTCAGTCTCATTAATAATTATGAGAGACCGATGAGTCATCAACGCACTACACTGTGCACTGCCACGTCACAGCCTGCGATGAAGATTTTAAACCCGGAAGACGAAAATAGCTGGAAAAAACTAAAATTTAACCATTTTCGCTCTACTATTAAATCTAACAGATGCTAACATTGTCTTCAATGTTGTTCAACACACATACCTCTGTTAAAATCTCAGAAAATTTGGTTTAGGGTTTCATGACCCTTTAACGCCCAAAAAAGCGTCTTAAACCAGACGCTAATTTGCGCTGCTCTTGGTAGATTGCATTTGTCATTATGGAAATGATTCGGCTGCGTCTGTGTTCTTTAATTTGCGTGTCGCCAGTAGATCATTTGCAGAACTTTGCACTCCCATCTGCGCTTTTATGGGATTGCGCTCTCACACTAATTTGCCCTGTTTTGTAAATCTGGGCCTACACATCATTCACTTGTCTTTGCAGACTTTGTAAATTGTTACGAAGAAAAACTGGGCATAATACACTAAACGCGAGTATCACACACTACCAACCAGACTTTCAAGATGTAGAAACGATCAAGAAACATGTATGGAAGTAAAATAATGCCGTTTTTGAAGCCTGTTGAATTGCACTACTTGAAAAAAATATGCATTGCATTAACCATGTTTGCATTTTAATGCATTGTATTTTTAAGGCTTGCATTTTTATGGGCTGAAATTCAACATGGTTGAATATTTAAGCTGGGAATATTTCAATTCAAAACATTTCAAACACATTTGCATTATTAAAAATTCAATAATCCATATTCACCTTTCATATTTCACTTCCAAAATATTCAAACTGTTTAAAAATACAACCTATAATATTCAACAGGCAATTTTTGGTCCATTTTATCTCGCTTTGCAAATTCGCTTCCACAAATTCAGTGGTTCAAATTCGACAGTAAATTCAACATTGACATCCAGGAACTGCAGGAAAAGCAGTAGATTACCGAGCAGAATCTCCATCTGCAGGAGGTGCAAAAGTGTGTGTTGTTGACGAAGACCGAGCAACAGTTAGAGCAAGCCATTCATTCATAAAAACTCATTTACAGCAATTGTGAGCATGCATGCATTAAGTTTTTGTGATGATTATCTGGGTCAGTATATATGCGGAAAAGATGATAAAGACACAAAAGCTGTGTTTGTTTCATTCAATAACTTCATTGTTACTTTCCCTGTGTAGCCTACATGTTATCAGCTTTCCCTCAATACATCAGGATTCCCCTGTTGGACATTTAAAACGCTTAACGTAGCTTAATCGACTAATACAGTGATATAGCTAAAGGACCAAACTCGCAGGCAAGCAGATGGACTCAAAATATGAACTTAACTTGCAAAATTTAATGCTGAGCGTTTCCTAGTGATATAGGCTACTGGCATAAAGTTGGCTTGACATTGGACATTCACACATTTAGGGACCATCTCTAAAGTTACATACGACATTGGTACACATTTCTAACTTCAATAGCATTTGAAGAGAACGACTTACAGTCATAAAACCAACTGTAAAGTGTTCAGGTGTCAGGCATAATGTGCACATTTTAGATTTTTGATATTTATTCAAATAAATTGAAGTTTGCTATTGAAGTTAGAAACGTGTACAATAGAGACGGTCCCTAAATGTGCGGATGTCCAATGTCAAGCCAATTTTACATTTACATTTCGTCATTTAGCAGACGCTTTTATCCAAAGCGACTCACAGTTAAACTAACAATAGGACAACAATATGCAAGTGCTATAACCCTTCCCAGTTTAATCTAATGCAGTACATATAGGCATACATCTATCTATCTACATATACATATATATATATATATATAGCCTATATATATTGTTACGTGTTTAAAGATGTATAAGGGGATGATTACATAACATTTATGTGAGACACTGTTGCTGTGTGTGGATGCAGGAAGAACCACCAAGAAACTTCAATTAAACGTTAAGATATATATATATATATATATAAGAGAATAGAAGAGAAAACTTAATATGCGTGTTAAAGGTCCCGTTCTTCATGTTTTTTTGAAGCTTTGATTGTGTTTACAGTGTGCAATATAACATGTGTTCATGTTTCGCGTGTAAAAAAAAACCAGTATTTTTCACACAATTTACTTATGTGTATACTGCTGTTTTCACTGTCCAAAAAACGGCCCGATGACTTCCTTGTTCTATGAAGTCCCTCCCTGCAGCTTATCGCACGTTGCCCGGAACGGTCACGCCTCTTACCATAAATTGACCCTTCGCTAAGCCCCGCCCTCCTTAGTTACTGTTGCTACGCCTGTCAAGCTTTCGCGGCTGCCACGTCTATTACAGTGTGAATGCACCGGTGTCAGACATTCCCAAGGAGATAATTAGTCATTTTTGGCGAACAGGTGAAATATCTGAGAGAGCAAGACAAAAGGGACAGCAGTATGCATTCGAGGGATATATCCACGACATAATATGCAACCGATTAGAGAATAATTTCATCAAAAATTGAAGCTAAAGCCTATAACGTTAGGTCCCAGCGCAAGCAGCAGCCGCCTCCTTAGCAGGCCATTCACATGGGAAACACACAAATTGAACAGCTATGTTCATGCACAGCAGAGTAAGTGAAATGTGAAAATAATCTAATAATTACAAATCAAACAGCTTATCCATCAATCTAACACCGGGAGAGCCGCGATCGGATTGGGGTAAAGTTACAGGGGTAACGCTAGTAGGCCGTCGATTAACAAAATGCTGAAATATATTTTAAAGTATGTCAGTGAGCCTCCGTCTTGCCTTTAATCGTCTTATTTTACGTTCAAATATATGCATTAATAACAAAGAACCGCCATTATTTCCAAGCAATAGGCGTTTTTTTTTTTTCTGTCGACATTTAGTTATGAATGGGTCTCCACACTGCTTGATCCACGCCCAGGATTTCTCCCCTTTGGCTTTTAGGTTTCGGGAAGAGAAAAAATGCCACCCCACCGTCCAAACTTTTAGAATACCGGGTATCAGATTTGCACAATCCATACGCACAACGCGTCGGCATGTTTCCCTCGCTCGAAAGCTTGACAGACCACCCGCGCCTAGTTACGGTTGCTAAGCCACGATTGGCCAGTGGCGGTTTTCGGGCGTGGCTTAGCGAAGGATCAATTGGAGATGCATGCACTGCTGAAGTGCTTCTTCTCCGTAGGAGCGCAACAAGACCACGACCCCTTTTTTTGTGCATTCCTGTGGGCGGAGATTAGTCAAAAAACTGTTCTAGTTACGTCATTAAAAAAGGAAGTAGAGGGATGTAGTCCAAACCGGCCGTTCGCTGTATGCTTTGAAAGGGGACTTCTGTTAAATAAAATATTTCGCTAGGCATTGAACTTTGTGCTTTATAATTTTAGAGGTATTATTTATGCTCTAACAGCAACATACACACTAACTAAAGTTTGAAAAATGGAATCGTGAAAAACGGGACCTTTAAATTCATATTCTGAGTCCATCTGCTTGCCTGTAGCCTATATAGTACAGCCTACATCCCCAATAAGGTGCAAGTTTTGTCTTTTGTACCACTGTATTAGCCCATTAAACTACGTTAAGCGTTTAATCTAGATGGAAGGGGAATCCTTGAGTATGATGAGGTATTGAGGGTAACCGATTATAATCCCGTTGATGGTAGAGAAAGCTGATAACATGTAGGCTACACAGGGAAAGTAACAATGAAGTTATTGAATGAAACAAACACAGCTTTTGTGTCTTTATCATCTTTTCCGCATATATACTGACCCAGATAATCATCACAAAAACTTAATGCATGCATGCTCAATTGCTGTAAATGAGTTTTTATAAATGAATGGCTTGCTCTAACTGTTGCTCGGTCTTCGTCAACGAGATTCGAGATTCTGCTTTTCCTGCAGTTCCTGGACGTCAATGTTGAATTTACTGTCGAATTTGAACCACTGAATTTGTGGAAGCGAATTTGCAAAGCGAGATAAAATGGACCAAAAATTGCCCGTTGAATATTATAGGTTGTATTTTAAACAATTTGAATATTTTGGGAGTGAAATATGAAAGGTGAATATGGATTATTTCATTTTTAATAATGAAAATGTGTTTGAAATGTTTTGAATTGAAATATTCCCAGCTTAAATATTCAACCATGTTGAATTTCAGCCCATAAAAATGCAAGCCCTAAAAATAGCCTACAATGCATTAAAATGCAAGCATTAATGCAATGCCTATTTATTTTTTTCAAGTAGTGCAATTCAAAAGGCTTTTTTGTTTCAAAAACATTTGGCATTATTTTACTTCCATACATATGTCTCATTGCTAGGAGACATGTGCAAATGAAAACAATGTGTTCTAAAACCATATTGAAATATTACAGTTTTTTACAGTCGCTAGGACACATTTCTCAATATTTAGGTCACTTTTTCAAAACTCTTCACACAGTTCTCCTAACCAACTTTCAGCTCGGCTCGGCACAGCAGTTCGTTTCACATTCAAAATGCACTAAAACTACAGAATCACTTCGTACATGTCTCAAATCAACACATTCTTCTATAACACTAGCAAAGGTTGACAGCCAACAAACACACTTTGTCACCCACAAAACAATGACCTAAAAAACACTAACAACAGGAAACTTTATACAATGTTTTCCTCTGTAAATGCCTTCTTTCTTCTACCTCTCTACTGTTTAGAAATCACTGCAATATATGTTACTAGAATGAATTAGACATGATGGAGTTTTTGGAGTAATTCCAAAGTACACAAAAATTTGTATACACACCATCCACTGATTCAGATACAATAGGAATCAGCTGTGGTTGGCCCAAATGTCCAATTGTTTTTATACCATTTAATTTTTAGATTTGAAATATATTTCATTACAATATTACTGTAGAAATGTGGCAAAATGCTGTCTTATTCAGTTTTGTATTATGTTATTGGTTTGAA
The DNA here is from genome assembly GCF_029890125.1 of Rhinichthys klamathensis goyatoka. Taxonomy (NCBI): domain Eukaryota; kingdom Metazoa; phylum Chordata; class Actinopteri; order Cypriniformes; family Leuciscidae; genus Rhinichthys; species Rhinichthys klamathensis. The sequence goes on from NW_026606597.1 coordinate 208,340, forward strand.
CTTAAGTTTAACAGTTTTGAAAACAGTATGTAAGCATGTGCAAAATTGACCTGTAGGTACACAGAGTTTTGGCGGTTGTTGTGTCGAAGTGAGAAAAGAATTAATGTAATTTGAAAGATGTAGTCATTGAATGCATTTTGTGGCAAAGCAATGATAAATGCACAGTTTAGCCCACATATACTTCTGTTGTGCTCACTGTGTGAAGAGTTTTGAAAAAGTGACCTAAGTATTGAGAAATGTGTCCTAGCGACTGTAAACATGTTTGATATCGTGTGACTGGACGGAAACAAGAGTCTGTGCCCAACTGCCCATCATACACTATGCTATTTTCAGTAAAATCGTTCAAAAGTGCTCTAAATCTGCACACTGGCTCTGGCTTTCAGCAATAACTAGTGTCAGGCAGCTTGTCTAGAATGAAGAAAAAATCTGGGCAAAAGTTGTGTAGTGTATTCCAGCCTTATATCATTTGAATCTCAAAAAGACTAATTACTTGCGTCCGACAATGTTTACTTTTAAAGTCTAAACACAGGGCACTTATTGGTGCAAAAGATACAAAACAAAGAAAATAATTGAGTATCTCACTATACAAAACACACAATCTGTACATACAGCAAATGAAAAAGCTATTAAGAAAGTGAATTCATCTTTTAAAAGCGGCCCCTACTTCAATTTTTACACACCCTGTAAAAATAATGGCTATTATCTTTCATAGGAAACAAACAGAAGAACATACACACTGCTGAAGTACAGCCTTCTATTCCTCAATTAAGAAAAATGTCAATTTCAAAGCAAGCAACACAGTTAGCATATTGGTTACAAGAAAGCCATAAACCTTTTCTGTCTCCTGGTGTTATTGATCTCGGATGCCTGAAATCCATTAGCGCCCTTTACATACTCAGTGTTTTCTGTCCCAGTTCGGTAGAGCAAGCTTTCGCTCGAGTTTCCTTTAAACCTTCCTGTGTGGGGGGAGAGCGGCAGCGGTGGATTAGCGATGCTGGCAGAGGGCCTGCACCAGAACTACTCCTTGGCCAGCTCTCCAGTCATCAAGAGCATCCAAGTGATCCAAATTACAAGTACCCCCTGTGTCCAAGGGCTCAGGAAGTGTCCAGCCATGGGCCAAGTGGGACCACCTTCCCACATTTGACTGTTATTAGTCCCCACAGGAGGCCCTGGCCATGTGCTTGCTTACAACAGTATCACAGAGAACCATACATTAACAGACTCTGTCGTATGGCACAGACAATGCCTTCCAAATCAACACACTTTTTTTTTATAACAGGTGAATAGTGCTTTCTCAATAGAAGCCTGAATACTACTAACGGCAAGGCAAGTTAATTTATATAGCACATTTCATACACTATGGCAATTCAAAGTGCTTTGCATAGAGAATAAGCACAAAATACTAATAGTACTGAATAGTAGCCTGAAAGCATTCTCTGCAGTGACATTATGTAGACACTTCCCCACATGATGACTATGACAGTGCTTTATTGTTATGAACAGCTGAAGGTCTTCTTCCTCCACCCACATAACAATGCAGCCACAGAAGCTGAACACCAACATACTCTCAGCGGCCTTTCGAAAACCAGGACTCATAATGAGTTCAAGCTCTTGCCAATTTACTTGTCCTATTTTCTTACTACACTCTTTTGTGCTCCAAATTTCCCCCTTGGCCAAAATCAACTAGAATTCTCCCATGTACCTTCCACTATAATTAGTGTGACAAAATATCATATGCCTCTTAATCAAACTGAACTATAGGGGGTTTGAAGTAATCTCGTTAAGTTGTGATAAAAGGTTGATAAAAAAGACAAGTAAGGCAAGAGATCAGGAAAATTTAAGGTGGTGTTTTGTTATCAGAGGAGTAACTTGTTATGCTTATGTGAGAAAATGGATTTAGATTGTTTTAATTAATTTCTTTGTGCTGCATGTGATAAAGCTGATCAGAGACAGTGGAACGTGACATAGCCATTGAGAATTGTTTGCCTCAGTTACAGGTTACAGTACAGACACATTATTAAAGTCAGGGACACTCTCCCTCCCTATTAGTGTTGCACAATTAATCGAAATAAAAACGAAATCGTGATATGGCTTAGTGTGATTATCAAATAACAAAGGCTGTGAATTAATAAATAAATAAATGTACTGTGTTCTTAACATCTCAGAGCAACTCCATCTTTGCATCAGCTCTGAGTTTGGGTTGCTTATAACGTGAATTAACGCAACTGGGAACATTGGGAACGCAACTTGCGCCAACCATCTTTGGCCAAATTGTGCAGCCCTACAAACAAACACAGCAAACCCAGAGCTATTCTTCCCTCACAATTTTTATCACTAAATAATTTTTTTTTTTTTTTAACACACTACTACTACTACACAAATGCAGACATTATTCTAGAGAAACATTTCAAAGTTCGTTGAAAAAAACAACAACATCACAAATTAACCACCCCAAGGTTTACATCACATACGGTACTTGTGAAATGAAGACTTTACCTACTTTTTACTGCCCCACTGACACCCGAGTGGTGACTCCAGGCTCTCTACTTGAAGAAGAGCAGCACAGAATATGTATTTGTTTATTTCTGGAGACAGCAGAGCTGGCACAACCTAGAACTAAAAAATAGTTCCACAAATCTTACCTTTGTGGACTCTTTTCTGCAAGTGAGGCTATCAGATGGACAATTTGCCAATTCCACACAGCTCAAAAATGATGACTCTGTTCTGTCCAGTTTGAACATTTGATCCCTGAAACTATAACCGACCCATGTAGCCATTTCAGATAGCACTTAGCTAATGTAAAGCCCATACCACAGCCAATTTGTTACAGCTCCAGGTGTCTGCCATGCACAAATGATACTGTTAGCCCAGCATGCATACTCACAAATTGGGTGCTAGCTGCTATAGTGGCAATCTGAAACAATACACAGAACTATTCATAACATTCTTGCTATAAACGTCCTTCACTACAACACCTGACTCCTTTCACCAGAATGGTTTTGCACTTTATGGACCATTTTCACATTTTCAGGTTGAAAGGCTTAAGTATAGAACTACAGAGGTCTAAACTTCTATAGATTTATAATGGAGACTATAGCAAATAGCCTATTATTATTCCCATTCCCTCCAAAAGCAAACTTTTTTTTTTTTTTTATAAAAGTTGCCATTGCATTACTTTGGAAGTAAATAATATAGAGAGAGATGAGTTATACCCGTGAGAAGATAGGAGAATCATGCCAAATTTACAGTCATTCCTTCAGTAGCTGTTTTACAAAACTCACGGCAGCAGTGTTGACTGTTTTTGTAATTTAATGCCAGAGTAATATAACACAAAGTATAGTGTTACGTTTATAAAATATATATTTTTTGTGAAAATATATTTTAAAAATTTGTTCTATTTACGATGCAAATTTTTGCGGAAATTCATTAAAATAAAATATAAATATTATATAGATGGGAAAAATTTTAAGAAAATTAGAAATGTTGCCTGTAGGATGTAGGAAATGTAGAAAACTAACTGAAATAAGTGCAAGTTGAAGTACTAAAATATCTATAGTTAAATAGTTAATAATAGAACATTTTTAAAAAACTAATAGAAATGAGGACATAAAAATAGCTACTAATAGTTAATTAAAAATAAATAGCAATATAGTTTATCAATATATAATACTAAAATAGGTTAACACTTGAGCAGGTTCAGTTACCTGGATGAGTGGTCTAATTAATAGACCGTGAACGATAGCTATTGGAAAATATCTCACCGCAATTGACCAATATAATAAATAAAGAAGACGTAGTAGTATTAATGTAGTTGCTATGATCTTATCGACTGGCGCTGGTAATATGATGTCCCCTCATGGCGAATGCGTAAAAAAAGACTAATCTATAGTCTAGGTCTAAAGTCTTTATCACATATGTACACCTGTGTTTAATTAGATTTCTTGACTAAACTTTTTTTAATTATAAAAACAGTACCGTGTACACCTTTATAATACAATAGTAATCAAATAATAATAGTAATTCCATTTTCAGGTATGTGCTCATTCAACATGTAATCTCTGCACTATGCCAAGGACCACTTCAGCTGATAAAAGCATAAATAACCGTTGTCATCTCGGTGAAAAGCAGATAGTCAAACAAAACGTACTTATCAATGTATCTATACTATCTTGTAAACAAAACCATATGCCAAAACGAGGTAATCCTGCAGGGATTCATTATCAGTGAGAGAGCAGTGTCCGATCACTGATATAGTAGAGCACAAGCCACGTACACGCAAGACAAACACTGACAGACCGTGTAGAGACAGAAGAGCTCATTTCTGTTGTTCTGTCAATGTTACGGAGCTGTCATCACACAAATGTGAGCTTTAACTCTGTTTATTCCAAACTAGCACTGATTAGCAAGGGTACATGAACTTCTTTACATTCCCCGAGAGTCGCAAGGACATGCTGTCAAAGGGACCGAGTACAGTGATGTTGCTATGGGAACTAGAGTTGGTCGTTTATTGATTTTCAGCAATTAAGAGTTTAACGAACTAGAATGACTGAGACTAGCTGCTAGCAGTCCTGGTGCTCAACTGAAAGGCACCGCACTGTCGACATGTTAGCACTGCAAATAAATGAGCAAAAACACTCCTATTCGCCAAGAAGCAGTATTCGCTTACCTTTGAAACATTCAAGCACACTGTTCCTCGGGCCCTTCAAAAGTTAAAAGGCAATGTAAACAGTCAATGTCTCAGGTTGCAGTTCGCTTGAGAGAGAGACGGTGGCTCCACTGGCAGTCAAGCACCCACACTCAGCCCGCTACAGCGCTGCAGCGAGAGAACATATGCCTGAAATATCGCGATATCACAACACTACTGACGGCGCTGAACTGACCAATCATACTCAAGAAACGTCGTCCAATAAGAAAGCGGAGGGTGAGACATGTTCGGCATTATTGGTCCGTTCAATATGATTGACATCCTCGACATCGAGAGTAATTTATAGAGCTCAATCTTCTGTTAATTTGTTTACAGGATTGAGGAGACTCTGAGGGAACTGCAGTGTGTAATAGCCTGTCAAAGAGTTTTGCCAAACCAAACACAGGAATGCCGAAAAGCAAATATGAGCAAATTTGCAGACTTTACAACCATGTATGACAGGCCAGAGTGCGTTGTTGTGCAAGCCCAACTCTATTAACTACATTAATACTATTACAATTAACTAAATGAAATAATTGTCCGAAAAATCTCCTTTCCTTTTTTTTAAGGAACAGTTTATAGAACCTTTAGAAAATATAGAATATGCATTGAGGTTGATAGGGACATTTTCCCCCAGTCATCTCAATGGCAAAAAAGTTTTCCTATCAACCTGAATTCACCCTAAATTGTATTTTTTTTTTTAAAGTTTGCATATAAATTTTTTAGGCCTATATTTTATACATCAGGCTTTTATGGCTCATATAGTATGATATTATGAAAATATGGAGCTCACACGCAAGAAGTAAAAATTGTATTCAGAGGCTGAAACTGAACAAAAGCCTATACAATTTGGTTCAGTTGTTTTTATTTACCAGTATGTGGCCAAAATTATGGAATTCTGATAGCTTGTAAATCAATGAGATTTTTTATAACACTATATAGCAGTCTACTTACAATGCATATACATATCAGTTGTCACAATATCTCCCAATAATATGACTTAGCAGAGCTCTGTAATTTTAATCGAGGGCAAAACATATAATGCAATTCAATACAATAATAATAATAGGCTACAAATGTAAGATGTACAATAAACATTCCTCAAAAGCATGTTGCAAGCAAAAAATGGATTATGAATCACATAAAGATGTGTGAAGCTGCCGTCAAAGGCAACATATATATTTCAGTTCAATATGGTTCACAGTTAAACTATAAATATATAAGAGGTTAAAAATCATATGATTGAAATAAATAATGTCTTATGGCCAATAAATAATAATTTCATGTTTATTTCTTTTTGTTAAAAACTTTGTGAAAAAAGGAGGGAACTTATTTTTTGTTCCGTGTGGAAATTATAGTTTTGTTGCTATGAGGACGCTGTATGGGTGCACACGCTAAGATCAGAGAGATATGTGCTGCGGCTTACGAGCCTGTTGTCTGAAAGCCCCAGAAGATGGTAAAGTTATCCATAAGTTTTGTCGGTGAAGCGTGAAGATGAATACACCTAAGTTTACCCTCTCGGGTTCATGCGGCCTTTATTAAAACTCGAGGGGAGTAACAGTCAGAGCGACACCACATTCGTTCTTCAAGAAAAGGCTTTAGTCACAGAGAAGAAACAAGTGCAGTTGAAACTTTCCACACTGACATCCAGGGACACAGTCATTACAAGTCAAAAGCTATTTGGGCTACAAGTCAGAGGCTTCTACACATTCAAGAGAATCCCTCTCCCAACGACATACACAAGAGACTTTATCCCTGCCAATTTAAGTCATCTTCCCACACCTAAGACAGCAAGAGCATGGCCTCACCTAGAGAACCTTGCTGAAGAGATCGCTCCCATGATAGAGTGCGATATCGGCCTGCTTATAGGGGAAAACTGTTCGCAAGCTCTGCTACCCAGAGAAGTGGTGTCAGGAAAGGACAATAAACCATTCGCTCAAAGAACAGACCTTGGCTGGACTATAGTCGGCGGTACTGATCCCTGTGTGGACTATGGTGACGCTATAGGAAGCAGTCACAGAGTGACACCTTCTGTTCAGTCACCAAACCCCTTACCAAATGAAGTCATGTACGTCTGTCGTACACAAGTTAATCACACCACTAGATGTGATCAAAGTACTGGAGTCCGATTTCAATGAATGCCGCATGGAGGACTCTCACTTCTCCCAAGAGGATCTGCGTTTCATTTCCATAATGGAGGAAGGAGTGAAAATGAAAGCGAATGGTCACTGTGAGTTGCCCTTGCCCTTTAAGAAGGACAGACCAAATCTGCCAGACAAAAAAATCTGTGCCGAACACAGACTCAAATGTCTAAAGAAAAGATTTGAGAAAGACACGCAATACCACAAAGACTACACAACATTCATGAATGAAACAATAACACCGGGAGATGCGGAAAAGGTTCCACCTGACGAACTGGACAAAAGCCCCTTCTGGTACATTCCTCACCATGCGGTCTACCACCCCCAGAAACCTGGAAAAATAAGAGTCGTCTTCGACTGCTCGGCAAAGTACGAAGGTGTGTCATTAACCCTCTGGGGTCCAAGGTGTTTTTGGGGTCCTTGAGATGTTTTGACATACTCTGACATTTGTGCTTTTTTCAGTTGCTTATAAACAAATTACTGGCAAAGGTGTAATTACACTCTATTTAGCAGAAACAGGGCTACCATAATATGTTATCAACATGTATGTACATGTTTGTATTTTTGAGAGAATATTGTTTATGCGTGGTTGTTGAAAAAACTAAAACTTAAAGTTTCTGAAATAAGGCCACAAAACACATACTAAATATGTGTCCACAAGACTTTTGACTAATGGATGTTGTCGCCTAGAGTTTTTTCTTCAAAATGATCTGAAAATCATTCTGCCTTATCATTCACATAAAACAATAGATTGGTTTAAATTTAAAAAGGACACTTTTTGTTTGGAAAGGCAATATGCGCAGGGGTGTGACCTGCTGTGATTCACACCTGAGTAGACAATGAGCGCATAATGAGCGCATAATGGGGCTGCATACTAATGACCCTTTCATTCAGGTGTGTCACTGAGCCACAAGAATGCAATGACAATGTATATATATAGGCCTATATAATACAAAATTGGTTCACAGTTCCAATTATTTATTTATTTTTCAAATTGTGCTTGCAAATTGTATAATATCAAATGTAAACATTTCTAGTAATTGTGCAGTTAATTCTCATACTGTTTTTACAGAAAGTTTGGGAATATATCCCAAATGTGTCACTAATAAAACACAATACAAATAATTTAAAGAGGAGGCTTATATTGAGCTTTTAAGATTTACCTAAGATTTATTTATATGTAGCCTACATATATTTTTGCTATTTTAATAAAAAGGTTACAATTACAACAACAATTAAAATTAACTATATTTCAAATGTAATCTTTCTTTGTACTACTAAATTGTACTACTTTCTATGTATACTAAAGTATACATTTTATCATACATATTTCACAGTTGCGGATTAATTAGTTTGAATATAAAGACGCCCAAGAATTCTTCTGGACAGATTAAAACGTTGTCTTAGGGTACATCAACAACGACGCAAAACGGTTTCATATCTTCGTAGCTAACCGCATACAGCGCATCAAGGAAAGTACAAAACCAACCCAGTGCAAATAGGTGACGTCAGAAGACAATCCAGCTGACCACACATCACGAGGGCTTAAGGCAAAAGAGCTCATTGCTTCCAATTGGTTTAGTGGTCCAGATTTTCTCTGGCAGGAAGAGCTTCGAAGCGGTGAGGTTAAGGTGAGAGAACTTGATGCCAAAGATCCAGAAGTGCGCAGGGTCATTGTGCACCAGACCTCAACCACAACAGATTCGCTCACTAACTGCTTCCTTAAGTATTCAAGCTGGACAAGACTAGTGAAAGCAATCGCCAGACTCCGAAGATTTCTCAAGGAGTTTAAGGGTACAATACAGAGAACCAATGAAGCCACAAGTCTCGAGGAAAGACAGGATGCGGAGCTTACCATCATGCTCATTGTACAAAGGGAAGTCTTCTCCAAAGAGATCAATGATCTTTAGTCACAAAAGGAGATGACCAAAGACAAAACCAGTAGGCTGTACCGACTCAATCCCTTCTTAGACCACAGGGGCATCCTTAGAGTGGGAGATCGATTAGAGCATGCTACCATGCATCCAAACATCAAACATCCAGTCATCCTACCAAAAAACAACCACATAACAAGGTTACTGATCGATTACTATCACAGACAAGTGCAACATCAGGGGCGTGGCATGACCATAAACGAGTTGAGATCAAATGGCATCTGGATCCTTGGATGTAGTCAAGCTGTGTCATCCCTCATCTACCACTGCGTCAAGTGCAGAAGGCTTAGACGTCGCACTCAAGAACAGAGACTGGCAGACCTGCCGCGTGAGAGAATGGAGACAACTCCTCCCTTCACATATTGTGGAATGGATTGTTTTGGTCCGTTTTACATCAAAGAAGGTCGAAAAGAGCTGAAACGTTATGGACTATTGTTCACATGCTTGTGCTCTCGTGCAGTGCACATATAGTTACTCGATGATCTATCAACTGATGCATTCATCAACTCACTTTGTGACTTCATTGCCCTACGTGGAAACGTTCGCCAACTCCAATCAGATCAGGGCACCAATTTTGTTGGAGCGAGGCATGAATTCCTGGAAGCAGTAAAGGAAATGGATCAAGAATGCCTTAAACAGCTAGGATGCGAGTTTGTCATGAACCCTCCCTCTGCTAGCCATATGGGCGGAGTTTGGGAAAGGCAGATCCGGACAATCAGAAGTGTGTTAACATCCATCCTGGATCAGTCATCCCGAACACTCGACAGTTCATCCTTACGGACCTATCTTTATGAAGTGATGGCAATCATAAACAGCCGACCTATGACAGCACACTTACTCAGCGACCCAACAGGTCCTCAGCCTCTTACGCCCAACTTACTTCTGACAAGGAAATCCTCAATAATTTTGCCTCCACCTGGAAACTTCGTAAAGGAAGACCTCTACCTCCGCAACAGATGGCGTAGAGTCCAATATCTTGCCAATGAATTTTGGCACAGATGGAAAAAGGAGTACCTATTGAGTTTACAACAAAGACAGAAATGGCACGAGACAAAGAGAAATGCGAAAGTCAGTGATATAGTAATTTTACAAGATGATACAGCACCCAGAAATGAATGGAAGCTGGCTAAAGTCGCCACTGTGTATCCAGCTGAAGATGGATGTGTGCGGAAGGACCAGTTACTGATCAGCGACTCAGCATTAGATGACCAAGGAAAGAGACTTCGCAAACCAGTCTATCTGGAGAGACCTATCCACAAGACAGTCACATTACTTGAAGCTGACTAACATAACTTTAACTTACAGTAATCACTCACACATAGTTCATTGGTTGAAATCACAAGTGATTTGGTGGGAGTGTAGCTGCCGTCAAAGGCAACACATATATTTCAGTTCAATATGGTTCACAGTTAAAATATAAATATATAAGAGGTTAAAAATCATATGATTGAAATAAATAATTTCTTATGGCCAATAAATAATAATTTCATGTTTATTTCTTTTTGTTAAAAACTTTGTGAAAAAAGGAGGGAACTTATTTTTTGTTCCGTGTGGAAATTATAGTTTTGTTGCTATGAGGACGCTGTATGGGTGCACACGCTAAGATCAGAGAGATATGTGCTGCGGCTTACGAGCCTGTTGTCTGAAAGCCCCAGAAGATGGTAAAGTTATCCATAAGTTTTGTCGGTGAAGCGTGAAGATGAATACACCTAAGTTTACCCTCTCGGGTTCATGCGGCCAATGAGGTATATTTTTATTTACTTGTCATTTATTTGTGGTACGTGACCAGTTCTTACGGCAATATGAAAATGTAGCAATACAGGAACATGTAAGGACATGTTTGAAGATTCTGTCATCAAATAAATGCCCGTTAAAACCCAGGAACGACTTGAGCCTTTATTAAAACTCGAGGGGAGTAACAGTCAGAGCGACACCACATTCGTTCTTCAAGAAAAGGCAGACGCTTTAGTCACAGAAAAGAAACAAGTGCAGTTGAAACTTTCCACACTGTCATCCAGGGACACAGTCATTACAAGTCAAAAGCTATTTGGGCTACAAGTCAGAGGCTTCTACACATCCAAGAGAATCCCTCTCCCAACGACATACACAAGAGACTTTATCCCTGCCAATCTAAGTCATCTTCCCACACCTAAGACAGCAAGAGCATGGCCTCACCTAGAGAACCTTGCTGAAAAGATCGCTCCCATGATAGAGTGCTATGTCGGCCTGCTTATAGGGGACAACTGTTCGCAAGCTCTGCTACCCAGAGAAGTGGTGTCAGGAAAGGACAATGAACCATTCGCTCAAAGAACAGACCTTGGCTGGACTATAGTCGGCGGTACTGATCCCTGTGTGGACTATGGTGACGCTATAGGAAGCAGTCACAGAATCATAGTCAAAGAAGTGACACCTTCTGTTCAGTCACCAAACCCCTTACCAAATGAAGTCATGTACGTCTGTCGTACACAAGTCAAAGAGTTAATCACACCACTAGATGTGATCAAAGTACTGGAGTCCGATTTCAATGAACGCCGCATGTAGGACTCTCACTTCTCCCAAGAGGATCTGCGTTTCATTTCCATAATGGAGGAACGTGGCGCGTTGCTAAAGAAAGGCGTAGTCTATTTCTGCTGTGCAGGCGCTGAATTAAAGTGACAGCGCATGGTTCGTGGTCAAACTGAACACGGATTGACATGAAAATATCGTACATAAACACACTTAATCAAATTAATAATAAGTAATGCATTGAATAATACGTTTTTTTTTTAAGTTTATTGGGTTTAAACGTGAATACGTCTGTGAAAGAGTGCATACTGCATACCTATCGGTATACAAATAGAATCACAATGTTGAAACTTTTTTATATTATTTTATAAAAGACGCTGATAATAAAAATAGTGATTTGAAATAAAAAATAGCTCAATGTTGTGTTTGTGGTACAGACGTAGATCAGTTGCGCACTGCAAACGCAGCATATGTGAAAGCACAATAGTGCGTGCTGCTCCTGGGCCGCAAGCGTTAGTAACAGCAGAGCAATATGGGCTTTGGTAACAGTAAATGGACTCTGCACGAAGCTCTTTTGAAGCTGTCAAATGGGGTCGCTATTGGACACTTAATTGTGATTATTGCTGCTCTGAGGTTATGTTGAACGTTTTATCGTTTTCTTTTCTTTTTTTTCTTTCTTTTTTGAAGAAGAAGAAGAAGCATTAGGCTACTCTTGCCTCGGAGAAAACAACACGGAAATAGCGACAATTGTGCATATAAATTACTACTTATGGGCTTAAATTACGACCTGTGGGCAATTTTCTAGATCCTTTTGTGAACTTCGTTTAACACTTGTATGCTGCACAGCGCATCATCTTAAAAGTGCCGTCGGAGCTACCAATCTCCGTATAACGGCCGTTGGAGCCCTCTGCTGGTAGGGAATCGTTAGATGGCCGCTCAAACACTTCCGGTGGCTTCAGTGCCTGGTGGCAGTTTAGAACGTCATGAGCTATCCAGTCATTATATAGATCAGTGGTCATATCACTTACTATAATCCCACCCCTTGCAAGGCTACAGAGTCCTCTGATTAGCTAGAATACGCCATAAACCTTCCTCTGATTGGGTAAGAAAAATATTCCTCCCAGCGGCAATTTTTCCATTGGTCTTTGTGCGTGGAATACTCCTAACAACATCGATTTCATTGGCCTTATACGCAGTGGTATTACACAACAAGGAAGTGTGTATACCATATACCATTGTTTTTAGCGGAATCTGAGGAAGACGGCAAAAAGACCGCACCTCTCTATCATTAATAGTTTTTAAGATAATTACACATTTGTAAAAGTATGCCATTTTGGGCGGTACCGCCCAATCTATCCCCAGAGGGTTAAGCAATTTTGAGCGTGGCATGGTTGTTGGTGCCAGACGGGCCAGTCTGAGTATTTCACAATCTGCTCAGTTACTGGGATTTTCATGCACAACCATTTCTAGGGTTTAAAAGAATGGTGTGAAAAGGGAAAAACATCCAGTATGCGGCAGTCCTGTGGGCGAAAATGCCTTGTTGATGCTAGAGGTCAGAGGAGAATGGGCCGACTGATTTAAGCTGATAGAAGAGCAACTTTGACTGAAATAACCACTCGTTACAACCGAGGAATGCAGCAAAGCATTTGTGAAGCCACAACACGCACAACCTTGAGGCGGATGGGCTACAACAGCAGAAGACCCCACCGGGTACTACTCATCTCCACTACAAATAGGAAAAAGAGGCTACAATTTGCAAGAGCTCACCAAAATTGGACAGTTGAAGACTGGAAAAATGTTGCCTGGTCTGATGAGTCTTGATTTCTGTTGAGACATTCAGGTGGTAGAGTCAGAATTTGGCGTGAGAACATGGATCCATGATGCCTTGTTACCACTGTGCAGGCTGGTGGTGGTGGTGTAATGGTGTGGGGGATGTTTTCTTGGCACACTTTAGGCCCCTTAGTGCCATGTGGCCTCGTTTAAATGCCACGGCCTACCTGAGCATTGTTTCTGACCATGTCCATCCCTTTATGGCCACCATGTACCCATCCTCTGATGGCTACTTCCAGCAGGATAATGCACCATGTCACAAAGCTCGAATCATTTCAAATTGGTTTCTTGAACATGACAATGAGTTCACTGTACTAAAATGGCCCCCACAGTCACCAGATCTCAACCCAATAGAGCATCTTTGGGATGTGGCTTCGTGCCCTGGATGTGCTTCCCACAAATCTCCATCAACAGCAAGATGCTATCCTATCAATATGGACAACCTTTCTAAAGAATGCTTTCAGCACCTTGTTGAATCAATGCCACGTAGAATTAAGGCAGTTCTGAAGGCGAAAGGGGGTCAAACACAGTATTAGTATGGTGTTCCTAATAATCCTTTAGGTGAGTGTATATTACACATTATAGGCAGATAACCGGCAGTAATTGGACTGTCCACGTTAGGGTTTGGGAAATAAAAAGTGTACTAGTCTTTTTCTCTAGCTATATGTCAAGCCGTGAGCTTGCACCATTTCAGGCTGGTAACCAGGCTAAAAATGCCACTAGCCTTGGGACAAGTTGGAAATTTGAATGTTATAAAATGTTGATTTGTGTTGTTTTTATTCTCTACAGCTGATCACATTCGGAACACTGATCCTTCCTCCCTTCAATGCTCCTGACACTAACTGTGAGGTGGCCTTTGCTCCAAAGACTGTTGGTCTGTACTTCGTTGTGTTTGCATTAGCCCTTGTATCTGTATATATATATGTATATATATATATATATATCCAGTGGGTTAGAATGTAAATAAATGTTTCTATTTTAAAATTTGCTAGAATACTGAACCTTTCACACAGCCAAAGCCCCTCAATGGAGTACACTTTAATATTCTAAGAATATAAATACAACGAAGGAAATTATTGTTTTTGAAAATTCCATACTATTTTAACAGAGTGTTTTCTACAAGATCTCCAGCACTCACTGAGCGAATCCTCAGGTGATGAGGCATCACTTCTTGGAACCCCAAGAGATCCTCTTCTGGCCTCTTCGAACTGGAGCACACGACAAAGTCTCATTTCCGAGAGGTGGAGGGCAGAGAGACCCCGTCTGGCACAAGAAAATGTGGCAACACACATCTGCCAACAGTGTGGGAGAAATCCAGCTGCTGTCCGATGACAACAGAGATGCCATGACTGCTGGATTCTTCCAGCCATTGCCTCCAACAACTTTCGTGGTGGACAAGGCTCTTTCCCATTGTGGTAACGTAAGTTCTGGTTTGTGTGTGTACAACAGTGTTGGGCAGTAACGTGTTACTAGTAACGCGTTACTGTAACGCAGTTACTTTTGACAGTAACTAATACTGTAACGCATTACTTTTTAAATAAATTAACTCCGTTACCGTTACCATATGGCGCGTTGTCCGTTACTTTTTAAAATTAATTATTTGCTGGAGCGGCTGAGAAGTGTGCGCTGTCATTACACAGTACGAGAGCACTGAAGAGACTGCTAGCATTATACAGAGCGAGAGGACACCCGGGGTCCTATACCATGAAGCCGGTTTAGGTGGCTAGCCAGCTATGTTTCAGCTTAGTGTCCGCCAACCCTGGGTTTTAGGTACTATGAAAGTAGCTCGGCTTTAATCGGTGTTCGTTGCCATGGTATCTTACGGCTAACCTGCTCCGGGGCAGGTTAAGTTCTGGATTCGAGATCTCAGACTGAAGTTTGACCAATCAGCTGTGAGCAAAGACACATATAGGTGACGTAACTAATTCCCAGTGTTTGTTGCAATGGCTTTACATTTTCTTTCAAATCCTGTGGACATCTCAGCGCAAATTGTTAGACGAGCACATCGTAGAGAAAGAGTTTTTAGCCGGACAAAATCCCCTTGCCTTTCCTGATAGTGTATGAAAGATACCGATTTTCTGCGGAAGGAATATCTTATCTTTGCGAACTTCTTGAGCCGCACATAAATAATTTAACACATCGAATTCATGCACTTACTGTACCATAAATGGTATTGCGTTGCGTTTTTTTTTTTTGCAAGTGGTAGCCTACAAACTTGCACGATCGGTGATGCACAGAATCTAGGGGAAAACACGGTTTGTCGAACCATTCGCAAGGTGGTCCTCGCTCTGCAGGAGTACATTAATAGTTTAATAGTGTTCCCCAGACATTTATTGACCATGTCCATAATAGAGGGTTTTTATAAAATTGCCGGTAAAATATATTGATAGGGTGACATCGGTTTTTTTTTTTTTTTTCAAAAAGCAAATTTCACAAATGTATATAATACAGTAGCCTACATGTTAAGCATTATTTTAATCTCATGATAGGAGTCCCTATAGAGTCATTGGAGCAATAGCCTGCACACATGTTGCAATCTCCACTTCTCTTGGAGAACATGAGGCAGATTATGTTAATAGAAAGTCTTTTCACAGCCTTAATGTTCAGGTAGAGATTATGTGAACATGTGAAATTATTATTTTCTGTGAGATGAATCTTTAAATTAATAGTAAAATTAACAGATAACAATATTTCCGTGAGTATGTTGTGTCAGCGCTTTGAGGAAAGCTAGTTAAATTTGGTACAGTACAAAACACTGTTAATTTGAATTGGGACAGCAAAACCTACACAATAACCCCCTATCATGACCCTCATGTGTCAGTAAAACCATAGTAAAAGTTAGAGATGATCTTTGGCATCCTAAAGGCACGTTTCAACTGTCTTCGGCTAAGTTGTATTTTTAAAACTAGTGACGTGATTGATTGCTTACATTGATGTGTTCATGCAGCCGACATCAAGTCTAATCAAGTGTTCTAAAATTTAAGCAAATAAAGTGAAAGACTGTACATGTAATATAGGTCTACATTTATGTAATTTTAATGCTCTGGCCTTTGCAGATATTTAAATATGGCCATCTTCTTTAAGCTTGAATCATATAAATGGCAACACTTTACAATAAGATAACAATTTTAGCATTAAATATGGTTAATAAATGTTGTAGAAGTATCATTCATTGTTAGATGTATTTGTATCTCCTTAGTTAATGTAGGCCTACTATGAACTAACAAGAATGATCAAGGTACAATTGTATTGGTCAAATATTAATTCATGCAGTAAAACCCACAGTGGTAAAAACGTATACTGTCAGCTGCATGAACATATCAATGTTGAGAAAGCAAACAAGTCACTAGCTTTAAAAATGCTTGTTTTGTTATTTCAGAAATCCTTGATATATTCAGTTTGTGCTGGTCTGACTTAAATAAAATAGTGTTTAAAAATTACTTTCTATTTAAGTCAGTTTTGTGTTTGTATAGACCATAACGCATTAAAGGGCATTAATGGGAACATTTAAGAACTTTCTTTAAAAAAGTAACTAAAAAGTTACTTTTAACAGTAACGCATTACTTTTTGGTGTAAGTAATCAACAAAGTAATTGAGTTACTTTTTGAACGAAGTAACTAGTAACTGTAACTAGTTACTATTTCTTAGTAACTAGCACAACACTGGTGTACAACATATATCTCATTCTCAGAATAGTTAAGCTCATAAGCTTTGCTATTATGATGCCTTTTTGTCTCTTATTGTTTGATCTTGAATTTATGTAAATACCCAGTCAGTCAGCTTTTTGAGCATATCTTGTGTACTTTTTCAGCAATGTGCATCATTACCATTTATCCATTTCAATCTTATATCACTCAGTCAATACAAATTATCATAATTCACATGTATGATCTTTTTCAGTGCAGCTTGTACCTGTGGAGATGCCTGACAAAATCTGTGGTTGTTCACCAGAGTCATTGAGGGTCAGTCCAGAAAAGACTGTTGCTGTGGTCACAATGAATGGTAAGAATGTGAAGAACTTTATTTTGTTCTGTTTGAGAAGCATCTTAAAAATAAATATCTATCCATATGCGACTCTGAAAATGGACTCATTGTGTTAGTTTTCAGAGTGAAGGGTACACTGTCACTGTACTGCATCACTACCCACGATCCTTCTGGAAGCAATCCTAATGACCAGCCCCATGACCCTTATGAGTTCCCCAGCAAAAGCATGCAAGCTGCGCCATCAGTCACAACATGTTGTGATTATTCACCCACACACTGTTCCTGCACAGAGTGCTGTGATGTTGAATTAACTACCTCCTTTTAAAATATGCTAAAGTTAAGAAACAAAAGCCTTTAGAACAACTTTAAAAGCCTAATCTTCTATCTTGACAGCTCTCTCGGGGAAGTGTGGGAGTCTATTTATTTCTGTGTTCAGCTGTATTAGTTAGACATATGTCATCATAGCTACTACAAATAAATGGCCTTAGCTATTGTACTAGTTTTTTTTTTTTTTTTTTTTACATGTTATTATGTTATTATTATTAAATAAAATATTAACTTTTATAATAATAAAACATTTATATATATTTTTTTTTTTACTTTTTATGAACCATGGTATGGTCCAAGGCTTCTTTACTTGTTAGACTCTAGTCATGCAGCTGCAAATTAGAATGCGTATGAGATTTAATATAATTTCTATGAAATCTGTTCCCCTCTATCAATTTGTTGAATGCCAAAAACAATCTTGAAGACAGGGCAGTCTTGGGTCTGGAAAATGGTCCATTCAGAGTCTTCTTGAGTCACCACAGTCAGTGTAATCCTCAGGGACTGCAGTTTCTTTGCTCTTCCACCGCTGCAGAAGAATTACAAGTAAGAGGAAAAAAGCAGTTTGGAAATGCTCAACACAAAGATGGCTGATGTTATCTTAGTGTGTGTGTGTGTGTGTGTGTGTGTGTGTGTGTGTGTGTGTGTGTGTGTGTGTGTGTGTGTGTGTGTGTGTGTGTGTGTGTGTGTGTGTGTGTGTGTGTGTGTGTGTGTGTGTGTGTGTGTGTGTGTGTGTAGGAAAGTAGTGCATTGTTCTTGAGGTATTTGTAGTTTCAGTAATTTAACAAAGAAGACTGAATGACAGAGATAAGGTAGACCCTGGATATTTATAGTCCACTTCAGCTTCTTTCCTCTCAGAGAATGATGAGGCTCTCTTTTGATGCTCTGGTGTCCTTTTTTGATTATCACCTTAATGGAAAAGAAAAACATTCAACTTAGAAAAAGAGAGGGTTGTGGATAGAAATGATTGAAGGCAATAAATCCAATAACATTCAAGAATTTCCGACATTTCCAGAATATTGTATATTTCGAATGTGTAATTCTCTCAACGCGATAGTCCACCCAAAATGAAATTGTCATCATTTACTCACCTTCATGAAAAAAAAAAGGATTACCATTGACTTTCATTGTATGGACAAAAAACATGAAGACATTTCTCAAATAATCTTTTATGTCCCACAGAAGAAATTAAGCCATACAGGTTTTGAACAATATGAGATTGATTTGTGGGTGATCTATCCCTTCAAATATAATAATTACAGTTGTGGTCAAAAGTGATGTCCGGCCTAGTGTTACACATGCAAGCTGTAGTGCCCATGATAACCACCAGAGGACACTCCTTCCATCTCTTTTACCGCTTCATGAACTACATTTCCCATATCCCATTGCCTGGACACAATATGTACGGATTACTGCCACCTGTTTGTCATTATCTCGCTTATGTTTTCCAATTTAAACCCATTGTTTAAACCCAGTGTTCATTGGCTCATTGCAAAGTCTTGTTGGTGTTGCACTGCATTTCTGAGTGATACTTCTGGTTTCATGGTCATGGTCTCTTGCCTGTCTCCCTGTGCCTTGGACTTTTATTATTATATGGATGGTTTGCTCTGTGGTTTTGACCTTATGCCTGTTTTATAACGATTATGGTTTACAATTATGGATTGTCTGCCTAGATTTTCCTGTCTGCCGAGATACGACCATGGACCGTTGGCTGAACGTCGGATATGGAACACTAACTGGAAACCCTTCAGGATGTTCAAAGTGGTCATCTGATTGGTCAAATTCTACAGGATGTCTGGGAGACGTGTTTGTTGGGTTCTTTTAACGGTCCGCCTGGAAACAAAGCCATTGTAACGCCAAACCCCCTTGTGGTAGAAGAAAGCCGTTGTGTTTACAACTGTGACAATGAGTGCTTGCCAGCCTCCATTGTTGCAGTAAACGTGCAAAATGTTCTTGAATGAATAATTTATTTGATGCATGCCAGTCTGTTATCGTAGGGACATCGAATTTACATTTTACACGACCCTGAACATGACGCAGAACAAAACGAAATGTGATTGGTTGCGTTACATGTCAGTCAAACGTCCTCTTGGGCGATCCTTGGCCAAGGAAAGCTGCGATGGAGTCTAGACCTTCTGGTTCTGCTGAATTTATCTGACTGTCTCCGGAGCTTTTGGACTGAGCATCGACTCTGACGTGGTGGCAATGACAGCTGAAGACTCTGGTGTTGCGGTCATGTTGTATAGAGGCTCTGGCATGGTGGCCATGACAGCTGGCTTCTGGTTTCCGTGGCATGGTCTTGATCTTTTGCCTGTCTCCCTGGATTTCCCTGTTTGCATTTGCCTTGGAGTTTTGTTATGGATGGTTTATTCTGTGGTTTTGACCTTCTGCCTGTTTTATGGATTACAATTATGGATTACACTCAAGGCTGCATTTGGATCTGGATGCATGTAACACCTAAAATTCACATCCTCACCATTTTTTTTCAAACTTTATTAAAGTTAAAGATTTTTGTAAGTACATATTGCGTAGTAAATTCTGCTATTTGTAATTAACACAATGAAACATGCCAAATTTGCAGACATAGCTAATCTTTGCCCAGGCTGTCATCGAAATTATGAATGCATGCAAACAAAGAGAACCAACAAAATATCAATAACTGATTATGTTGTAGTTAATGTGTGCTTTGTTCTGTGAGCCTTGTTTTTCCATGCATTTTTTTTCTTAAATGGTAAAATAAAACCTGTAGCTATGGTTTGCCCTTTGTTTTTTTTTGTCAAATTATTTTATCAGACTATACCTTAACTAAGTTTAGTGTTGTGTTATTTCCTCATATTTAAAATGCATAAAACATTTTACACATTTTTAATGGTTTAATCAAATTTGTATGGTCTTTAAAAACAAATATCCTACTGGACATCACTTTTCGCCAATTCTGTATCAAAATACCACACTATTTAAATAATGCTGTTTACATTTAATACTAGTGCTGTCAATAAAAAAAAAACAATAAAAAAACTTAGAGGCCCCATGAAATCATTTAAAAAGTACAGATGCATTTCCTGTTGACAAATTACCTATTGAATTAGGAGATTTGGGCAAAACATACCAAAGTGCTGATTTTATTTTTTAATTTTTTTTTGATGTATTTGTTTCTAAGAGAAATGCTGTTGATTTAAATTAAAGTTTTTATTAAATGTGTTCTAAAACTAAATCAAGTTTTAGTCAGTTTTATCTTATAATATGCCTCGAAAAACAGAATAAATGACAAAAATTCTGTTTTGATTTAATCACAATTAAAACACTAAATTTCAACAAGTAAACGCATTCAATTTATTTTTAGCACATATATTTTACTACTAGAATAATCCACACAATTAGCCAAATCCAGCTCGTACACGTTATTTTGTTTTCTTTCACATAAGATCTTTTCAGATGGTACGACAGGATTGCGTGAGCTTAGAATTATAAGGTTCTATCTCCGTAGGGTAGTTTTGAGATATTGAGCATCAAAGTTTTTACATCCCTGCTGTTTTGTGAGATGGAACCTTTTTATTTTATTAATAACTACTAACAAATTTTTTTTTTTTTTACAAAAATAACACCACACAGCCATTAATAAACACCTAATGGATAAGATTATGTCAAAAACTCAATTTCGACCAAAAGTGGAGATAGAACCTTATAATTCTAAGCTCACGATTGGTCTGCAGAGAGTGAAGGGGGCTGACAGCTGATTGATTTCAGGGTTGCTGTGCTTGCTGCAATCCATTGTTGTCTTTTATTGTCGTTGACCTCCAAAGCATATAAAAGATTCATGCAGAATGCTTACTGTGTTTGTTAATGTACTTCAATGCGCCGCACCACCAAGCCAGAAAGCATCAGCCGCCCCTTCATAAATATTTACTACGCCTGACCTCTTCTTCCTTCTGCTTTCCTCTTCTCTGTATATCTTTGCTTATTGCTGTCACACTCTTTCTGAGATCACGCTGCCATGAAGAGGCCAAAGTGACACTGGCTGAAAACTTGGCAATCTGAAAGGATGTAATGATGACAGAATGGAAAGAATGTCAGTTTATTTTTAGGAATTGTTGAGTATTTCTCATAGTAAGTAGGTTAGAGATTTGATCAGTTGCAAAGCATACACACTTAATTACACCCAGCAGGCTTATTTGTCAATGAGAAATAAATAAGCATAGACACGTGCACCCACCAAGACAGACATGCACACACACATACACAGTTTACAAAGCTCCTAAAGGAAAGTGAGTAGTTAAGACAGATGCGGGTCACTGCATGAGACATGCTTGCTGAACTCTTTAGGCAATCTACCTGTCACATCTGCTAAAACAAGACTGACATCGCCATGACACCAGCAGTAACAGACCAAGCACTCATGGCAATGTTCTTTTTGTCATCAAATCCACTACTGGTGTTACTGAAGCATGTCATTCAGTGGAAGTTGACATATTTTCAAACTTATAGCATAATGCACAATACAGTTTATATATTTTCCACCAATAAACAATTAAATGTATTCATTTTAATTAATGCAAAGTGACATTGTACAACCCCAAACCAAGAAAAGTTGGGACATTTAGTAAAATGCAATAAAATCAATAATCTGTGGTTTGTTAATTATCTTTCAACTTTATTCAACTGACAAGAGAACAAAAAAAGAAAGATTTCCAATGTTTTCACTGAAAAATGTAATTTTATTTTGTAAACAAATTTTAAAAGTTGGGACTGAGGCAAAATAAAAGTTAAAAGATTATATAATATACAAGTTAATCTCTTTTGAAACAGTCCACAATGTGAACTAATAGGCGAGGAATTGTCAATCAATTAAAAAATCACATTTCTCAATGCAAGATCGCAGAAAAAGGTCTTTCGTCATGTACCATACATAATATTGTGAAAAGATTCAGGGAATCCAGAGAAATCTCAGTCTGTGGGAGTACTTTGGAAAACCATTGTCATTTAACACAGTTTGACGCTGTATCAAGAAATGCAACTTGAATCTCTGTAATGCAAGGAGAAAGCTATACATCAGTACTATACAGAGATGCCACCGAGTTGTCTGGCCCCATCTCATGCTCTAAAAGACAGTGGAAATGTGTGCTGTGGTCATGAGTCCACGTTTCAGCTGTTTTTGGGGAAAACGGATACTGAGTTCTCATTAACCAAGACGAAAGGGACTATCCAGACTTTCATCAGCGACAGGCACAAAAGCAAACATCTGCCATGGTATGGGGGTGCATCAGTGCAAACTGTGCAACAATTAGTATACCAAACTATTAAAAACTAAACTATTAGTATACCAAACTATTAAAAAGTGTAAATATTTTCTTTGTCTTTTGTCAGAGAATTAACAAATCACTTTTATTTGTTATTAATTCATTAACAGACACAATTTTTACAAAATGTCCCAACTTTTCTTGATTTGGTTTTGTATTCAAATAATAATAATAATAATGAAAAAGATTCTGAATTTGTTAAACAAGGAACAAGTTCTTGCATTATATAATCAGTTATGTATGTTATTATTTGTCATCACTTTCTTTTCTTTTTTTGCCTTATTTTGGTTTGTGTTACCCTGATTATGTTTTGTCTTTGTGTATGACCCTGCATGGGTGGCTTACTGTGATTTACCTGTGTGGTTATCTGCACGTTTTAAGGTGCATGCAGGTTTAGGAAGTCCAAGCAGATTGGTATAAAAACATTATATCACTTAATGTAATGAAATATAAGTTTATTAGTTGTAAAATATGGCATCCCTTATAAATGGCATCCCAGTGGCCCCAGCTGAGCACTGAAGAGTGGGTGTCTAAAGTAATGAAAAAAATGACGTAACACAAAGTATCCCCAGCTAGAAAAAAATATGTGGCCCATTCAGATATTTTTTAGACCGTAAACAAACCTGTCGTCGCTACTACAAAAAGCTACATACATATTTAAAAGCTAGATATGGCAGGGCATTAAATAATATTAGGCTACATACATACATACCAGATATAAATACTTCTTATATGCACAATTTGAGTGGTTTTACCATGATTATCATGGTACCACCACCACCAAAAGCAATTAACTGTCTGCTTTACTTTATAAAACACCTCTTCACTAACTTACACTCATTGCGACCCGTTTAACAGATGCATAATTTGATGGTAAGTGAGAACAGCCTGAACTGCAACTGATGACAAACAATAACAATACAGTGAAATAATCAACTAACGACGACAAATTATCTAGCCCTCTAAACATGAAAGAAATATTTCATTACACCTTTAGCCTACTCAGTAGAGCTGCATTCTTCGTGTGTCAAATGTGCCAATCAAAATGTGACTTTCTGAAGCAGACTGCCCTTAACTAAAATGTTGCTATAGGAGCCTAATTATAGAAAGCTCATGCCCTTGGTAATTTTCTTGGCAAAATAGTCTATTTCATCATTAAAATCCATTTTCTCTTTAATTCACATTTTTGTCTATAGCCTACATTTAACAGGATAATTTTAACAGTGAATGTAAACATTTAATCAATTCAGACCCCTTTCTATAAAACAAGCTGTCTGCAATATGCCACACTGGAGCACACTGCATCCTCACCAGTCACTGTGTGTGTGTGGTTGTTTATATCTGCTGCATGTTAAGCAGATGTGCATTCCTCTCCTGGGTGACACAGAAGGATTGCGAGAGAAAGAGAAAAAGAGAGGTTTGGGGGTGAGGGAGCTTGAGAAGACGGTGGCAACAGTAACGCTACTACTGCTCATCAAATCTCCATCTTTCTCTCATCCCTCCCCGTACATGCACATACTCATTAAATCCTCTTCTCAGTGTCTATATGACAGCCAGGCTGTCTTTCTATTCTACTTTCTTACTCTCATCATGAGCTCCTCTCCCAAGCCTTTGCACAAATCCATCTATTATATTTCTGAGTCTGCCAGATCTCGGCTTCTTTCTTCTGTCTGCGTCTCAAAGACTGTCTCCTGTAAGATGAGCGACAAATTCTCTGCTCATATATACACAACATGCAAATGCACTCTAGTTTGTCTCTAAAGTGTCACAGAACCAAGGTGGGCAGAACGAACAGCTGTGTATGTCTCTGAACCTCAAAATTAATTTACTATTTTGCGGATAGAAAAACAAAATATGTTTATTTACAATATTAGCTGTGAATTATTAATAGAATGTTAATAGCCCAATAATCTGCCTTATAGTGCCTGTTTTCAGTTTCTAAAAGAGAACATGGTGGTGAAAACATAGAGAGCTTAATGAAACAATCCACAACAATACAATACTTATTTCACGTGAATATTTAAAATAGCTAAGCTATAGATAAAAACACAATCAATTAATTCATATTATATAATAGTCTGGGTTTCCCCATGCTGCCTTCCCGCAGCGCGATTTTATTCACGCTGAAAAGGCAGTATGGATAGATACCATGGTCCAGATTTTCGCCTCATTTAGGGAACCAATCACAGAACGGGGAGGGAGCAGCAAGACGATGGCGACCTCTATGCGACACACCGAAGCAGTTTGTTTATACTTATGGATCCAACATGGCAGCAGACGCGAAGTTACCTTTCGATGCAGCCTGGTCATTTCACACATAGATTTCACACCGCAAGCGTGAGCGGCCAATAGTATCCAGCTGCAGACCCGCAGCACCACCAGTTTCAGAACCCCAGCGCCAGAACCAGAAGTAAGGGGCGGAGCTTACGTTCTAACACCAGCGCTAGGACCGGAAGTGAGGGGCGGAGCTTACGTTCTAAACCGAGTAACGCCACCTAACGTTTTGGAGCGTAATTTGCTTTATACGTATTATAATGATACATTAAGGTATAGTACAATAAGCATTTTAAAACATTGATTTTGTGTAATATAATTCTATATAGTTATCCGTTTCATTGCATTATGAGAGTTACTTCCTGATCATGATGGTGAAAAATAATGCTTGAAACTTATGGTCATTTTATATAAAATATACTTTATTTCACAAGAACATGTGCAGCATGCATTTTTCTTTATATAAAATAATGTCAAAAATCTAAAAAGAGAGAGAAAATCCGGCCTTGTTTTAAAAGAAACAATAAAAATGTACCGTACTTCAAATAATAGCCAAGTCCCAAATAGACGATTGTCTCTACACGCCTGGTGTGGCTGCAGGTCTGGGTAAATATAAGGCCGGTCTCAAATTGAGGTCGGGTCTGTTTTTTAGTTTCAGGTTGTATTAAATCTTCTAAAACCCGTCAGATCGTCCGCTTTTTGGCGGCCGCCAAAGCAAATTTTTTGTCCCGCCAAAGCCTATTTTGATCGGTGAGAGATGTAGAATAGAATGACTGCTGAGCATGACCAGCTAGCACTGGCCGCGCGCGCGCACTCTCACGTCTTCAAACAACACGAGCGCTGTCTTGCTCTTTATTTGTCACATACCGGTTATAGTTCATACAACGAGCAGTGACTCACTGTGTAATAAAAACATACCCTAAATATTATTTAAAAGGTGCAACAATTTTAAATATTTTTAAATACTTGCAAAAATAACCGTGCTTGTGTCATTGTAAATAATTCCGCCCCTCCCTCACTTCCGGTTCTGGCATTGGGGTTCTGAAACTGGTGGTGCTGCGGGTCTGCAGCTGTATATATCTCTGAGCGGCACTTGAGCAGCGCGTCAGCGTAACTACATCGTCACTGCAGCTGCAGACGCGCGAGAGTATTCACACTGGAAGCATTTGTACAGTGTCACAGCAGCGGCTCCAAAGCTACATAATAAGCGAGCAATTCTTTACAAAGACAACTAGGCCTATACATTTGTTTTTAGAAGCTGGTCATTTTATAACATTGATTGTCTTGAAAGTTTGTAATGTTGTGGTGTACAACATTTGCATATAAGTTAAATGTTAAACAACAAAACAACCCAGAAAATGGCTCCAAACCATTAGTTTCAGTCATACTTTGTATGTTTACAAGACTGCAACTCCGCGGATAAAAAACAAAACACACAAATAAACCACACACTCGGGTTTGATTTGGGTTGTGCTAGCCTGTAGCTGTCTGTGTGTTACATAAACTAAAAGAACGCTTATATATAATATTTTGTGACTTGTTTACTTTAGTTTTATATATATATATATATATATATAGAGAGAGAATAGGCCTACACAACTTTCACCCAAACTGAATAATTAAAAACAAGTTTTTACCGGGTAGCCTACATCTTCTATAAATATTTAAGAGTCTTTATTTTCTTTTATTTGCCTACTCAAGTTCTTGTTAAAACTCACTAGATATGCTTATTCTGTGCATTTTGGGCACTTTTTGTGTGAAATCATATTTATTTTTGTCCATCAAAAGTGTGCTTTTACTTTAATTGACATGGAGAAGTGCAGCAAAAACCATAGACAGTAAAAGAAATGGACAGAGCGACCCCATTGATTTCAACGGAGAAGACTTGAAGCCCGATTATTGCACTTCCTGTCTGATGTCTGAGCGACTGCGCAGGCTCAAACTGAGCGTGACGACAGTCTGGCAGTTGAAAATCTTCTAGTAGCTGTGCCAAGATAAATCTGAAATCACCTAATTCCTCAAAAACGTTGTTGAAATATTTTGTCCCATTGCTTTTATGGACTCTCTATTTATAGGCTTCTTGACTTTGTACCTCCATGTCCTCCTGATTGCCTCATAGACAGTTAAAGATTGCCTGCGAGCTTCTCCTCCTGTCTATACGGTAATGTCTCTATTGTGCGACAGAAAGTCCCGTGGTTATGACGCAATCTTTAGCCTATTTAAAAAAAAACGGCTTCTACGGGGCTATAACGTAAGATACAAAGTAATGGAACATTTTATACATTGTCGTGTTTCTTTAGAAATTAAAGGTTCTCTAAGCGATCCTGGGTGACGTCACTTCTTGTTGACGTTCGAACTATTGTCAAACAAAACGGAGGCTAGCTAGACCCTCCCTCCTCCTCATCCGCACACTAACCCCCCAAACCACACCCCCAAACCCTTCTTGTCGGTCATTGGCTGGAACAGTTTGTTATGTTTTGGGGAGCGGGTCGCTGCAGTTTGTTTTTGGTGCTGTTTGTGAAGCATGGGCTGTCTACAGAGATCGCGTTTCTTTACAGTGTGTTCAGGGGACAGGCAGCCAGCGGATAGTGAGGAGATGTTTGCTGTATGTGACAAAAAATGTTTTGGCCTAAAAAACACATGACATCGCTTAGAGCACCTTTAATAATGGACAAATGAAGTCTTTGGACGCCTCAGATGTAAAGTTATTCGCTGTCAAAGTGACGCCAAAATGAATGGGAGTCAATGGGATGCTAACAGCAGGTGATGGTCTGCTACAATGGCGGCTCCCGCGAGGCTTCAACTTCCGGCTGATGGATTACCCCCTTGGCAAAAACAGATTCGACGCCGAAACCCCTGCTGCTCACGCGACGCTCCTGCTCGACCCACACGCTGCTCCTGCTCCCGGTGTGAATGCACTCATCAATTAACACACGCGCCGCTCACGGATGCGGTGTGAAACGCCCGTTAGATACACACCATCGTGTACACATAAATCTCTGACCCATCGTCTTCTTCCTTGTCTAATTTCTGTCGCTCTGCATACGTCATCTGGTATAATTGAAACAATTGGCTATGAGCTACATACAGGCGCATTGATAGACATTCTTGGCACCCAATAAACGGCGCCTCAAATACGAGAAAATGTACATGTGGTTCCCAGACCCAAGTCTCAACGAGAATGGGCTATATGCACGCATAACTTCCGCGTTTGATGCAAGGATGCTCTTGCATTTCCGGTTGGGGAGATTTAAAGGTGCTCTACGTAACTTTTAGCGGCCTCTAGTGGTGATGTTTCAGATTGCAACCAAATTTTACAAGAGCGCTCGTGCTCAAACTCATAGACAATACCGTCTATTACGCAAATATCTCGGCGAATACTAGACGGATTCGGCGAGCACCGAGCTCGTTGGGACCATCTAGTCGAGCTGAAAAGAACCATATAAGTTCCATAGTTTTTGGTGGTGTTTTCGCGGAGATATTAGCAGAAAACCATCGGGCGCGCTGCAAAATTGCGGACGCCGGTGACGTCACGATCTCAGAAGAAAATCGCTCGTATCTCTGGAACGCAAAGACCCAGAGAGCTCAAATTCGGGGGAGGAGGTCCCAGGGGAACCCTTGCCCGAACGCTAGAGTGGCGGGCCTCGGGGATGCCACCTACCGGATCGCCGTTCGCTGGGACCCCCGATTTCGAACGGCTATAACTCGGGGAGCCGGGCGAGTTGGACCTCGGGGGTGGGCTCGTTCGAAAGGCCCCGTCCAGCACTACGAACGATTAGAGTCTTGGGAATATTGATCAAAGATTGACTGAGATATAAGCCGAAAAACGTGCGCCTTTAACCGGACGTAACTCCTTGACCGTCTACAATAGACAGTATATAAGGAGAGAGGCTCGGGAGCGCGCATGCACGTCACATCCGTTGGATTTCGCGGTAAATCCGACCCGGAGACTTCACATAGAAATAGGAATACTGGCCTTCAGAGGTAATAGCAAAACCCGACAAGTGGATCATTGTAATGTGTGATTGCAACCCCTTCACACACAGGCAATAAAAAAAGGATTCATTTTAGAAGAAAAGTTCCATATAGCACCTTTAAAGCGGAGGAAAACCGAGAAAAAAGGGGTTATGGCAGAGTCTTCAAAATGTACTGTCCTCTCGTCTTTGAAACGAAACTTTAATACGTTTAGATGTAATTTTATATATAGTTATGTTTATTTAATATAATAAACAAAGAAGCATAAACAAAATGAGGGGTGTCTGTTTTGTCTGTTTTTGTGACTAACGTTTTTTTAGTATAGCAATAGAGTATAAAAACCAATATAAATTCTCGGTATAGCATTGGACTCTACGATCGGCGGAAGTAATCCAGCATCCTTAGACCTTCACCGGAAATACTGCCGTGCATAGAGCCCATTGGGTCTGGCGTTAGCCAGGCTAATTATATAATTAATTGGGTTTCTTTAATTATTCACACTTAACAGTAAAATTCATAAATGAATGTACATTCTGCCCAGGTAGAAGGTGACGTTCCCGCGACCATGGGTAACGTTTCCTAAAAGTTCTCTAAAGGTGACGAACATTCCGAACCTTTACAGAACATTAGGGACGTTCCTGAAACGTCCTCTTTTGTTAATGAAAGTGCTGCAGTTCAACGTTCCTTAAATGACTTTAGGGGGACGTTCCGTAATGGTAATCTTATGGTCACATAACAACGTTACAAAGAGGACGTAATCAAAACGTTCTCATATGAGTCTAAGTTGGTCCTATTATAACGTTCCTTACAGGACTTTAGGGGGACGTTCCGTAATGGTAATCTTATGGTCACATAACAACGTTACAAAGAGGATGTAATCAAAACGTTCAAAACGCGACTCTCACACACACACACACACTCACTCACTCACACACTCCAGCATTGCAATCTCAGATTATGTCCCTAAATAACCCGCGTATGAAGTAGTTCCGCATTACATTAATTAATTTGGACGTGAGTTTTATTTATTTTTATACTGTGTATATTCATGCACTGAACCGTGACGCCCGTACAGTTTCGGTTCAATGCGAATACATGTACCGTTCCTCTAACCCTATTCTTCAGTGTACAAATAAGTACATGCATATTACAGAAAGCACCGATGACTGTTATAAGGGGAACAGGAATTAAGTTGTGAAGGCTATGGCTTTTTGCAGATAGTCTAGCATCATGCTACATACATTCGCTATGATGACTACTTTTCCATTGATTGCACTTGAGCAAACGTCACCAACCCAATCCTCGACAAACTGATTGTACGCCTCCAGTGATTTCCAGGCTCGGAATTGCTCACATGTGTATAAAATACCAGATAATTGTAACGTTACACATGATAATACTGTATGAGGCAAAGCTGCATAATCAGTGCTCGGTGCTTCTGCTTCCTCCACACCATTTATGACTGAAATTTTCGCATTGTACCTCTTTCTGTCTTGCGTTAATAGTCTCTTTATAATCTCTGCCACTTTGTCTCTTCATGATTTTCGTAACATTATAAATCGAAAGAAATATTCGAAATTTGCTTGTAAAACGTTGTAAACAGAGCAGCTTATGCCCTCAAAGATGGCGTCTCCGGGGAGGTCACGTGACATGAATTGGCCTGTGGGAACTATATATTATAACGTTCCTTATAGGACTTTAGGGGGACGTTCCATAATGGTAATCTTATGGTCACATAACAACGTTACAAAGAGGACGTAATCAAAACGTTCTCATATGGGTCTAAGTTGGTCCTATTATCACGTTCCTTATAGGACTTTAGGGGGACGTTCCGTAATGGTAATCTTATGGTCACATAACAATGTTACAAACAGGATGTAATCAAAACGTTCTCATATGAGTCTAAGTTGGTCATACAATGACGTTCTTTATGTGACTTTAGGGGAACATTCCATATTGGTTATTTTAAGGTCACATAGCAACATTACAAAGGGGACATAATAAGGACGTTGTCATATGGTTCTCTGTTGACCATATGAGAACGTTTTGTGACTAACTTAATGAGAACATTCTCATATACATCACGTTTTGTGCGCGGTGTCGTGGGACGAACCAAGGTTTAACTTCCGTTAACTTCTGTCACGTTTATCTGGTTTGTCTGCGGGCTGGACCCTTCTCGGACGGACATCTGACAATTCAAGTGCGAGGGTCTTTAGAATATGTTTGTATTATTTTTGTCTCTTTTCTTTTATTGTCATTTTTTCCATATTATTTGGTAAAGGCTACACCACTTTTCCATGGGAAAAAAGTTGTGGTGATCCCGCTATTTGGCTCGTTGATGTAAAACAGTCTTTTACAATTGTTATTATAAAATCAAGAATGCAGACGTTTTAAGCTCAGCAACAATGGCAGCAAAATGTACACAATATATTAAAAAAAAACTCCTGTCACACACACAGAGCCTGCAGATCAGTTTGAAGCGGAGAAACATCAGCTTCTTATTCTTTAAATATAACAGAAGACCTTAATAGGACAAAAAAATAATATTCTAAGTTGGTCCCTAAAAGTTCTGCAGGACGTTCTCAGAATGTTTTGGAAACATTGGATTTGTGAATTAAATATGGTCTTCTAAACGTTCCCAGAACGTCCTGAATGTTCCCTGAAGGTCCTCCAAATAACGTCCCAAAACCTTTAAAGAACTCCAATTCGTTACTGTCTGGGAACGTTGTGGGAACGTTACCAGGCGACTTCCTTGACACCAGCGGGACGTTCTCAGAATGTTTTGGAAACATTGGATTTCTGAATTAAATATTGTCCTCTAAACGTTCCCAGAACATCCTGAATGTTCCCTGAAGGTCCTCCAAGTCTGAATTAAATATTGTCCTCTAAACGTTCCCAGAACATCCTGAATGTTCACTGAAGGTCCTCCAAATAACGTCCCCAAACCCTTTAAAGAACTCCACATCGTGACTGTCTGGGAACGTTGTGGGAACATTACCAAGCGACGTTCCTGACCCCAGCGGGACGTTCTCAGAATGTTTTGGAAACATTGGATTTCTGAATTAAATATTGTCCTCTAAACGTTCCCAGAACATCCTGAATGTTCCCTGAAGGTCCTCCAAATAACGTCCCCAAACCCTTTAAAGAACTCCACATCGTGACTGTCTGGGAACGTTGTGGGAACGTTACCAGGCAACATCCTTGACACCAGCAGGGACGTTCTCAGAGCATTCTGGGAACGTAAAATTTCTAGCTGGGTGGATGCTCAAATAATGTAGAATCAACTTAAAGGTTGTTTATTTTAAATAATATTTTATTAATGGCATCTTTTTACTAAATTCTATAAAGGTTATATAGTAAATTCCAATGTCTTAGTTCAATAGTTTTTTCCCTTTTCCTGTTTTTTATAAAATGGATCATTATAGCTAGAGTCTAGAGCAAATAGTATTGAAGGGGTGGATTCTGGAATCCACTGCTGCTTCAATGTATATCTAATGAGTGATTATAATCAAGGTATTAATCAATATTTTTCCTTCTAAATATCACATGAGTTAAATGACTTCTCTAGGCTTATGAGATTTTACTTTGTTATAGAAGTTATCAGTGTGATTATCGAAAATGTTCGAGAAAGAACGTATTATCTTGATGTTTTGAGAAGACTCTCCTGTTTATAGTTAGAGCCCGACCAAATCCAACCTTGAAGAAGCTGTGTGTCTGTGTGTGTGTTAGTATTATTGGTTACATGATCAAGTGGCATTATTGGAGATTGACTGACTTGTTTTCTTCAACAAGTTGCAACCCAGATCTACGACCTGGAAGGTCACGACATGCCTAAATCCAGGGTCCGAGTGTCAGCAGCATAATCGTTGGAGATATGCTTTAGTCTATCTGTCCATGTGTGGAAAATGTGTGTTTATCTATTTCTTAGCCAATCAGAAGCATTCAACCTGAAACAAGGACGTAGCTTAGACCTTGGTGTAGGGCAGAATTGCTGTGATATTTGTAACTGTAAGCGGGGCAGCCTATGAACTCCTTGTGAGTCTTGAAGCTGACTTCTGCTGATGAAACTGAAACTTTCAGTCAGAAACTGAAACTATCTTCAGTAAAAAAATGTCTTTAATTTATTATAATTCTGACTCTTGTCTTAAATTGACTGACTCCGGGTCTTATTTAATCATATTTGGTCCTTGGGTCTTTAACTGTAAATCCCCTAACAGTATCAGCATAGAGATTTTCTTATTAGAAGTTAATTCACATTTATTGCATTATTTTAGTGTTGTGTGTTAGTCTGATAGTATTTTGTTAGTTTGCTGATGGTTTCGTTAGTGTGGGTGTGTGCTCATTTTTTTACCAAAACACCATCCCTATGGTAAAGATCTGCCATGTTTTATCATAAACTTATCATATTTATAGCCTACACTATACCTATTGTTTTGGACCATTATCTAAAACTCATATCCCGGTGGCCATTTATGCTGGTGTTCTTGGCAGGACAGTGCTCAAGGACACCATGACCGTCGTTGTGTTTTCCTTATCATGAATCGTGAATCATACTTTCATGATAGTGAAACAGGAGTAAAGGACAAGGGAGCAATTGGAAAGAAGCCAAGTTTCTGCAGGGAGAAACTTTAGTACACTTTCAGAGGACAGTGCTAATTTATTACAGGGCGGGATGGTTTTTACTCTTGTACTCTAAAATCACCTTTTCCTTTATTTTCCATGATTGTGTTCAGCCTTGGGATATCCTCTCTCAACAAGCTTCCACTGGCCTGTGTTTAAATGTGAATAGTTAAAAAGGTGATATTTAAAAAGGTGCTCCCTCAATAAAAAGCAGTCCATCATCTTTATCATTTGATAACCGAATAGCAAGAGCCACACTTACAATATCTCATACCGTCTGGCAGATTTCCATTTACAGAGCCAAACGTTTGTCTGGTTTAGTCCTTCTGGCACCAGTGTGGCCTATTGCAGACAGTAAATATACAATTACAAATCCACTGCTGTGCTACAATGTGATTATCTACAAGCTCGAGGAAGGAGTCATACACATAATATGGATCAAGAGAGAGATATTAGAAAAGAGAAAAAAAGCGAGATAGAAAGAGAGAGAGAGAGAGAGAGAGAGAGAGAGAGAGAGAGAGAGAGAGAGAGAGAGAGAGAGAGAGAGAGAGAGAGAGAGAGAGAGAGAGAGAGAGAGAGAGATGAAATTTAGATTTTTTTTTAAATAATAAAAAACCTGTCTGTTTGTGTATGTGTGTGCATGTGTATCTTATTTTTTTTTTTAAATCTTTTTGTTAAGTACACACAGACAGGAAGCAGGTCTAATAGAATGCACCACACCAATGTTAGCAGACACAGATGCTGGGGAATACAAAATGATGCACAAGCAATCTGAGTGAAAGATCTGTTGTGCAGATCAGTCATGATTATCAGACACAGAGAGCCATCACAGCTCTCTCCTCCAGTCTGTACAGCACCATGGTGGCTTGGTTAAATGACTGGGAAAAGTGGATACATTTAAAGTCTTGAGTGCTAAACAAGCAACAGACAACTTTTATCATATATAGTGCCTTAAAGTTCATTTTTGCAGTGCATGCAGTGTGTATTTCATTTATGGATTGGCACCATCAAGAGAAAAAAATCAGCAAAAACAAGAAGGCAGAGCCGGAGTGTGAGAGAGTTTATTTTGCTCATTATTAGGCTATGCTCTTCCTTATTAGTTTCTTTCTATTCCTTATTTATGTCTTTTCTTTTCTTTTCTTTTCTTTGCCTTTACCTCTTACTTTTTATTATCTAATGTCTAATATAAATCATATTTATTTTGAATAACTTTACATTTATATCATTTTCCTAACTTATGTAATGTTTTGCCTTATTCTTGTGGTTGCTTTGTAAGCTGTAACAGTTTTGGCAAAAGTTGCAATTATGTCATGACAATAAAGCACAATAAAGCACTGAGTCAGAGCGAGAGGTAACATTTCAAAAATTGTGGGGGAGGAACTTGAAGACAGGACAGCTGAAGACAAACGACATTTCACGATCCTGTTGGACAGAGAAATATTCATGAATGTTTGAGAAGATGGGCTGAGAGCTGCATTGTTAATGAAACAGAACATATAGAGCCACACTCTTTTTTAACTTATCTTGCTTTTTTTTCATTCTCAGCACTTTATTACGGCATCTGT
Organism: Rhinichthys klamathensis goyatoka; assembly: GCF_029890125.1. NCBI lineage: Eukaryota > Metazoa > Chordata > Actinopteri > Cypriniformes > Leuciscidae > Rhinichthys > Rhinichthys klamathensis. The sequence continues at coordinate 243,473 of NW_026606597.1, forward strand.
TTCTTTTTTTTTATTCATTCACCAACATAACTACAAAATAATACATTTTAGGAAATTAACATGATAAAAACGACATAATCATATATGATCTGTGCTCAAGACTAATCACAAAAAAAGATGTGGGCATGTTCATGTCGCCAATGTGAGTGAATCATGGAAAGTTTCTGAATTATTGAATTATGTTTGTTCTCCAAGCAGGTGGTGTTACATTCTGTCATGATTTACTCATCCTCATGTCATTCTATACTCATATGGTGATATTTAGTCCATGGAGCACAAAAGGTTTGTTTACACGGAGGTAGAATATAGAGCACTGTTAAAGTTTTGACTTTTGAGTAATGTAGAATTGCATCATATTAGTTGTGTATTAATTATAATTCCTAAAATCTGAATCATTGCCCTTCTAAGTCATGTAACTATCTTAGCCACATTTAATGTTACTATTAGACAGCATAATTTGAGTCAGCCACATGGTCTAGAATGCTTTCGTAGAGCAGGATATCAATTTCATACCCTCTCTCTAAGTGGATATCAAATTACAATCTTTTAGATCTGATCCAAAAGTCAATTAACATTAATAATGAATGCATGGGTTTCTTTCAGTTTGTTCCCCCCCCCCCCCCTAACCCCCCCACACAAATTCACCCCTTTTTGGCCATCACTCCTTCTTGATGTTGTCAGACAGTCTTTGTTATTGAACTTGATGACATTAATAAATGCATGTATATCTAGCCAAACTATTTCTATTTGTGGACATTTAGAATTGACATAGAGTACTTTTTTTCCAAAGAAAAAATACAGTTAGCCTCTGATTTAAAGTCCCCCTGTGGTGAAAATCAAGCTTTTAATGTTGTTTATGTCTATGTGGTATTTTTTATATGCTTTAATTCATAAGTCAACACCACTGCAGAGTATTTTCTCTTTAAAACTGCAGTGAATCAAAGACAGTCTAAAAAAAAGCGGTTTGAAATCGATGGTGTTTCTGACGTCACGAACTAGCCTACCTTGTAACCAATCAGGTCAACGTGTGATCGTCAACGTGTGGATCTCTGAGCTGGTGGACTGAGTGGAGGCGGGGCTAATTTGCATATTCATAGAACCACGCCTATACTAAATTAGGCAAGGGTGTAGTAAAGTAACATTCAAGCTATTTTAAGGCATGAATAAATTTTTTTCAAGGAAAAAAACGTTTAAATATGTCATTTTGGGGATCAATGATGAGTTTTAAGCCTTAAAATTTAAGGGATACAATTATTGACTACAGGGGGACTATATATAATGAGTTATACACTTTCAAAAATGGATTTATATTAAAAAAATCAAAAACCTCCTCTTTTTTTAGGAGGGTTATTACTGTTCAGACAACATATATTTAATTTTTTTTTTTTTTTTTTTGCAGTGTTTTATGCAACTTCAAAGGGTTTCCTGTAAAATGACACCAAAACGTCTCGGTTACTAATGTACGTGACGACGTAATTGGGATCACTTCAGGGAGCCCTATCAACTTCGAGTGTCTACAGAACGAGCCAATGAACGTTGGCGTGTGTGAGAAGTGTCACGCGCCCCGCCCGGGTATAAACAGGATGCGGGAGCACGCACTCATTGTTTTTCGCTGAGGAGCCGAGATTGGTAGGACCGTACAGCGATGGTCAGCAACCGTGGCGGCGGGACATCACGTCTCCCGTTCCCTCCTTCAGGGAACAAGGGTTACATTAGTAACCTGAGACGTTCCCTTTCAGTCGCTCACGCTCGACGTGACGTCGACGTGACAACGTAATTGGGATCCCATGGAAAACGCCACGGTTGCTGCCACATCCAGTGCCCTACGCAAGACTCTCAGACACCCAACTGACTGGGGCGGAAGGCCTGCGTAGAGGGAGTTCGGACTGCTGCTCCGTTATAACCCACACAGTGGAACTCTTGGATAACACTGGGAAGCGTGCCTTTCCAGGGGAAGGGGACGCTGCGGACAGGGCCGTTTGAAGGAATTTGGGGGCCCCAAGCAAAATGGACATGGAGGCCCCCCAAGCCCCCCCCACCCCCCCCACACTTAACCACACTTTATATGAATAAAAAAGGTTTACAGTGCAAATACTGCTGTTGCATACTGTGAAAAAAAAAAAAAAAATTACAGTGACATAAGCTATGAAAAAATCATGTTCCTCTGCCTTTTTCAGGTTAAATAATGTTTATAGATGGGTAAGGTTACAAATTATTTATTAAGTAAAAAGACTGTTTGCTAACAGTTAAATGACAATTAACTAAATATTAAATAACTAACAATTTACCATCTATTAATGATTGTTATTATAAAGTGTTACAGAAAACTTAAAGATATGTTAGCATTTCCATATTTTGATATTAGAAGGGAAGGGATGCTGCTTTCACTACCAATGCTTAAAAACATCCCAAGCTAATGTTTGATGCACGGAATTTATTGTGTGGTTTTCCTAACCCCTATTGGTAAATTGATTATCACGGTGGAATAGTTATATGCCACTTTCATCAAAACCTATTAGCTATAGCAATGTCATGTCATTAAATACGATAAACAGTGATTCTGGAACTCCTTAAACCGTTAAAAAACATATTACAGTATGTAACGTTAACCATATTCCGTCCGTTCGAAAAAAAATTTGCACTAACTGTTCGTCACAAGCAGCATTTGCCGTCAGGCAGGTAGCTAACATAAACATATTTTTGCTAGCCTAATGTTACCTGCTACAAAATTACACCATTTGTACAAGACAAGTAGAGCTATTTTTATGCAGTGTAATTTATTACTTTACCACTATCTGGTATTTTTCTTAACCTTCTCTTCCTTTCTCTTCTTTCTTTTCTGGCTTCCTGAAGCATAATTCCGCCTCATGATAACTCCCGAGGAGGTTTGTATTTTGCCGGCAGCAGAGATCGCGTGGTTGGCTGGCTGCTGTCAGCGACTACTGAGGGGGCCCCCTTGAGGGGGATTCCGATAACAGTGTCATTGCACTTTACTGCCTTGACTATCAAAGGGGCGCTCACAGTTTGTCGTTGCATTTTATTCTTAAACAGTCGTTGTCTTGGGGCCCCAGTCCAGCTCGGGGCCCCAAGCAATTGCTTGGTTTGCCTGTCCTGTTCCGACGGGCCTGGCTGCGGAAGCCACATCCTGCCCGAAGGGAAGTAACATGTGGAGAATACACATATGGACTGGCCGGTAGGGGCAGTGCAACATATGGAATGTCACTGGGGTGGCTCCAGCCTGAGAAGGGGGAGGCTACACCGGACAGTGACGGCAGAGCGGACTCTGCCAAGGGAAAGACACGGGCTCACCGCAGGGAGCTGGTCGTGGAAGAATACTCATATGGGATCGCCGCAGGGATCACCACATATGGAACCCACAAGTTACACAAGCATAAGAGCACTAGGCCTGGCGTCGGACGCTCCGCAACGTCCGACTGCCGAAGGGGTGCGGAGGAACTCTACAGGATTCGCATGAGTGGGGAACTCAACTGGAGCAAAAAAGCGCACATATCTGCTCCGTGGAGGGGAGTGGCGCAGCAAGCCGACACTAGAGGGGGAACTTCGGTGTTACCGGCTGGTTGAACCGAGCACACAGGAAGAAACCGGCTCAACACATAGGCTATAAAACCTAGCGAACGTGTTAGCTGTCGCCCAGCCCGCAGCTCTACAGATATCTGTCAGCGCCCAAGAAGAAGCAACACTCCTAGTGGAGTGGGCTCTCAACCCGGGCGGGCAGGGCACGCCTTGGGCTTCGTAAGCCAAGGTGATGGCATCCACTATCCAGTGGGCCATCCTCTGCTTGGGGACAGCCTTTCCCTTCTGCTGGCCTCCGTAAGAGACGAAGAGCTGATCTGAGGTCCTGAGGCTTTGCGTTCTGTCCACGTACAGGCGCAGAGCGCGGACGGGACAGAGAAAAGCCAGGGCTGGGTCTGCCTCCTCCGAAGGCAGTGCTTGCAGGTTCACCACCTGGTCCCGGAAGGGAGTGGTAGGAACCTTGGGCACGTATCCGGGCCGGGGTCACAGGATCACGTGACAGTTAGCCGGGCCGAATTCTACGCACGATTCGTCGACCGAAAATGCATGCAGATCCCCTACCCACTTGATGGAAGCCAATGCAACCAGGAGTACTGTTTTACAGGACAGAATTTTTAACTCAGCTGACTTCAAAGGTTCAAAGGGTGGTCTCTGAAGACCCGAAAGGACCAGAGACAAATCCCAAGAGGGTATAGAGAGCGGGCGAGGAGGATTTAGTCTCCTTGCCCCCCTCAGGAATCTGACGATCAGGTCGTGCTTTCCCAACGACTTACCTTCAACTGCATCGTGATGTGCGGCAATAGCGGCAACATACACTTTTAGGGTGGAGGGAGAAAGCCTTCGCTCCAACCCATCTTGCAGGAAAGAAAGCACAGCTCTGATCGAGCAAGTTTGGGGGTTCTCCTCGTGAGAAGAACACCAGTCAACGAATAGGTTCCACTTCAATGCATAGAGGCGCCTCGTAGAGGGGGCTCTAGCGGAAGTGATGGTGTCAACTACCGCTGGGGGTAGGTCACCTAGAACCTCCGCGTCCCATCCAGGGACCAGACATGGAGTTTCCAGAGGTCTGGACGCGGGTGCCATAGGGTGCCCCGTCTCTGAGAGAGCAGGTCCTCTCTCAGAGGAATGGGCCAGGGAGGGGCTGTCGCGAGGAGCACTAGTTTGGGGAACCAGGTCCGGTTGGGCCAATACGGCGCAACTAACAAGACCTGCTCCTCGTCCTCCCTGACCTTGCACAAGGTCTGTGCAAGAAGGCTCACTGGGGGAAACGCATACTTGCGTAGGCCCGGGGGCCAGCTGTGTGCCAGAGCATCCGTGCCAAGGGTCCCCTCGGTCAGCACCTGCTGCCGTGAGAGCTCGTCGGCTGCACGGTTGAGCAGGCCAGGGATATACCGGTAAATGGCACAAAGCGACCTCAGATGCTTCTGACTCCAAAGGAGGAGATGGCGGGCGAGTTGTGACATGCGGCGGAAGCGTAGACCACCCTGATGGTTGATGTACGCAACGGTCGCAGTGCTGTCCGTACGGACCAGTACATGCTTGCCTTGTAGCGGCGTTTTGAAGCGGCCCAACGCAAGATGTACTGCTAACAACTCGAGGCAGTTGATGTGCCAATGCAGTTGAGGCCCCGTCCACAGACCTGAAGCTGCATGCCTGTTGTACGTGGCCCCCCAGCCGGTGGCAGAGGCATCCGTGGTTACCACAGAGTGCCTGGACACTTGTTCTAGGGGAACACCTGCCCGCAGGAACGAAGGGTCTGACCACAAGCTGAGAGGCGAACTAAAGCCGGGCGAACTGAATCGCATAGCCGAGTCTGACAGTACGGATGAGCCAGCGAGACAGGCAGGGAAGCGCTAGCCAGGCTCCCAGACACCGCACAAGCGGAACCAACGGCACCACAGACGTACCCGGGGTGGGGCAGCGCGGCGAAATGCAGGGACCCGACTCGGACGGCATAGCGGCCCGGAGTGGGGTCTGAGTGTGTGGTGCAACATGTACCTGCTTCTGTCGAAGGGCAGAGTGAGTGTGCGGAGGCATCAGTGCGTCCGGAACACAGCCACTGCTGCTCGCTGGCGTTGAAAGAGGGGCTTGAGGGTGACAAGGTATAGCGTCGTTGACCGCCAAGCGCGCCCTCTTGGGACCCAGAGGTTTCAGAAATTGCTCTTTTGTTGAAAATGTGGGTACCACTGGCCTGTGGGTCAGTGGCGGAACAGAAAGAAAAGGAAACAAAAGATTCTCCGCCCGGTCCTCCACCGGGAGAAGGAGCGGTGCCTTCACCACCTCCTAAAGAGCAACTTGGTCCACCTCTAGCCTGGGTCACCCGTCTCAGGGTCGTTTGCACCTGCGCTTGCCTCCTGGTTTGGTTCCAAAGCTCCAAAGGAGTCTCGATCTCAGCGTTGTCATAGTCAGATGACACGATTCGCCGGATTCACCGCATGACAACGATCACGCGCGTTTCGTGTTTATTCTCACACCTTTAGTTCCACTAAAGCTCACAAAACAGTAAACAGTCTTTTCATGTAGTCGCGATGTTATATTGTGTCATATGTTTATCAAAATAAAACTGATTAAAAAACGTTTACTCCACTTCATTGATATAGGCTTATTTTGAACTTTATTCTTGTTCAAACAGATGCTGTATGAGCCAGTAAAGTATTGAATGAAAATGTGTCTGAAATATCTGTGTATTTGGCAAATATTGCATTTATTTCACTTCAGCTGTGATAAAGTATGCAAACACCACGTGAGCGGTCACTACGGGAACCAGAAAGCGTCCGACTTCACGTCTCCATGTGCAGCTCCTCCCCGCCTGCACGCGGCAACTCTCGCCGATCGGTTACATCCAGCCGATGTCGAAGTCGAACACAGCTAATGAGTGCGTGCGCCGGCTTCCTGTTTATACCCGCGCTGCGGGGCGGGGCGCGTGACGCTTCTCACGCACGCCAACGTTCATTGGCTCGTTCTTGAGACACTCGAAGTTGATAGGGCTCCCTGAAGTGATCCCAATTACATGGTCAAGTCGACGTCACGTCGAACGTGAGCGACTGAAAGGGAACTGTGTATTTAGGCCAAAGTATGTGGGAATGGGAAGCTTTTTAATTTGGATAGGCCAAATCCAGGCGGAAATACCCCAAAATGGCAAGGATCTTAAGAGGTTTACTAAATAAGAGATAAAGAACTTGTAGGCCTACACGTGTTTCTCACTCTAATGGATGCAGTGTTCATAATGATTCTCATTTTCTATTAGATTCCTCATGAGAATATTTATTGAGACACACCAAATCAGCAGAATCTCTGAAGATATGACTCCTGACTACAGTCCTCGCCAGTTTTATTTATAGCCTATACCCGTCCTAAAGTGTTCACAATTGTTTTCTTAGATTGCCCTCTTGTGGTCAATACATAGCAGTTGCCCTCTTCTAGTCAAATTTACTAGAATGATGACTCAAGAAAGTGCTCATAGCCTATAAAAAAAATGATATAAGGTTGTAAGTCGTACTCTGCTGTATGTTATTATTATGTTAAATTTGCTGTATGATTTAACAGCAAATGTACTTATTTGAGTGTTAACAGGGTTAGACGTGAACAATGCCTATGGGTCTATCTTAAAAAAAGGGAAAGGAAAAACTGTATAGGCCTACTACATTACTCTATAATGGAAAGGTAATCTTTTGTGGATATTTAGCTTTCATGAACTTGAATAGTAAGCGGCAGGAGGCAAAAGGATGGTGATTAATGTATAACTATCTATCTAACTAACTAACTAACTAACGAACCACTAGATGGCAGCAATATGCAATGGTCTATCATGTGCTTGTTGAGAAACAAAGAAAGGCGACAGAAGATTTTTTCAATTTCATGAAAAAATATGTAAATTTTGAAGTTTATTGATCGTGAAAGGCTATCAATTTAGTGGTCACCGAAAGGATTTGCTCAGCCCCAAATACATAACGTTTTTAGATTAATCCTCATAAAAGCCCTGATGTAGGCCTACTGACGTCCTACTAAGCGACATTTATATATTTTGTGTAATGTAATGAAAATAGGTTATATAGGAACATGAATAATAGAATACCATCAATTTATTTTGATGGCTCATTTATAAGTCATTTAGTCATAAATAATAGAAACAGTAACTAAATGTTATTATAAACAACTTTACAGTTTATCTCAATCTGACAGTGATCAAATCGCCCCATTACATTTTTATAAGCGCCTGATACACTAAATTTCTCTAATATAGTACGAAACGTTTGTAAAATATAGAAGTTACATTGGGTATGCAGAGCTAAAGTTTTCAGCCTATGAAATACTGTCATCTAGTGGTGTTTCAGCAGAATACACCGTTTAGCCATGTTGACTAGTTACAACCTAAATCATGGCTGACCCATTTAGGTCACCGTCTCTCACCCATATTCTTCTGAATAACTGTGGACAATCATTAAATAAACAAAGTGAGCCCTAAACAGCACACTTCAAAAATCTACTATTAAGTGGTCAGATTAGAGGCCTTGTGCTGTATCATCTATATCCAAAGAACAGCTGTTGGATTTATTTACCTATATGTAAAGCTCATCATATTTCATTATCTTGTTACTGAGATAGAGAAATATTGTTGAGCCAATCAAGTTTTATCCAGATCAGACCTACTTGGATTTGGCTGTCATTCTCACAGCACTGGCTGTCAGCTGTCCTCTATCAATGCCCTACATGACACAAAAGGGATGAAGTATGAAGACAATATTACTGCCAAAACCTCCCACCCAGGAAATCTTCCTTATGAAAGATGCTTCAGATCACAAACAAACTTCAGGCACCAAAAATCAGCTTCTCTTACGTCTGCTTAAAGTTGGCATGAAACATAAGTTGCGATAATCGTTTCTTCCCTATATTGTGATGTATATCTGGTGAAATGGATTCTCGGGCAAGATTTTTTTTTATTTTTTTTACGTCCGCCAGGAATTGATTGGATCATTGTAGTTTGCTATTTCTGTAATCTCATGTGAGTGACAGGTTGTCCCGCCCTCACGCTAGTAAACACGTCAGAGAAGAGAAGTTGCTGCAAGAGCTAGGGGAAGTTATGTTGATTAAAGATTACGAAGGTAGGCTACATTAATTTAAAAAATGCCCACAATTTATAATTTATAATAAATGTTGCAATATTCTATTAAATAATTGTCCATTTTGATTTCATTGTGACATTAAACAGCCTCAGGAGAGATAAAAATAATCTGTACTGAATACTCCCCAAATCTCTCCATACATTTGTGTTATCTGATGCTTTCTTAAAAAAATGCAAAACATAAAACATGCACATTTAGCATGGATTTAGCATGCTAGCTCAAGAGTTCACGAGATCAGTAATACAATTCTGTAAGTCATTCACCAATTGAGAACACAGTCCTAAAACAGTCAAAATAATAGATCAGCGTCTTATTACAGAAACATTTTCAGTTAGGATATCATTTAGAAAACTGAACTTGTCAAATCTTAACAGAGACGTAATATAGGAAGTTTCTTTATTACAGTCCCAGGTCACTTCAGAAACACCCTGAAACAGTCAGATCCACTAGCATGGTACATTTTCAAATGTTGTGGTCTGGCTATTCTTTTGTGCAAAGAGTGTGGTAGAGAAGTCTAGCTATGACTAAATGCTTGACAAGGAGTAAATAAAATGAAATGGGACTTTTTGTGACATGTACATTAGGCCTACTGATGGAGTAAGTGTCAAGAACCACACATTTGTGACATTATGATTCGGAAAAGGGTTCTGTCCTATTTATGTTGTCTGCACTCACTGAAAATGTGTGTAATCTCATTTTTGCATGTAGCCTACAGTGCTGTTGTGATAAATACAACTCAACACAGGCCACTCCAGTTTTTGTGAAAACACAGTGAATGCCTCTGATATGGTGCCTTACAAAATTAGTGATCTTGGGTAAGGAAGATATTACTAAAAAGAGAAAGCATTGTTTTGAGGTTACCCTAAATAATTGGTTGTTGATTGAACACTTCACGAGTTGATAATTTAAATAGCAGTTTTAGCATTTATAGCAGACGGTGCAAATGTTCATCAATCCATCTGTCCTATTAAAATAGCCTAACGGGTTACCAAATGCATTTTTATTCAAATTTCTAACGAATCTAGGTGATTATTGTCACATAATACACGTGCTGATCATAGTCATTCTCAAAACGATAAAGTCTTCCGCGCAAAAAAAAAAAAATGTTTCCTTTGACCTTAATGTGATTTCTAACTCGCATGGTCGTCCACGTTCGCTAGTTTTCTACGTTTTGTCCAGATGACGTTCCTCGTCATTCACGCACAAAAGTTAGCCGTCGGTGGTGTGAAAAAGGAGCGACCGTGTACGTGTGTGTGCCACAAAGCGTGCGAAAACGATTTGGCTCTGCGCACATCGTGCACGCACTCTGCAATGCAATCCACACACACACACACACATTTGATGCAGTACTGCTAGCAAGTACGTTCAGACAACGAGTGAGACACACCCAGAGGAAAAATGGTCTCAACTAATGCGCAAGTACAATCAAAAGGGCTTGAGAATAGCCCGCTTGCGCGGGTTGGAGTCAGTGGCCAGATCGAGAGAAGACGATTTTTTTCTGTTTTCTTCAAGGGCAAATTGTCCTGGTATGAAGTGATTTCGAAATAACGTTGTAAAACGACAGAGTCGCCAGTGAAATGCGCTCTCTCAACAAACAACCCAGCCGGTGCACTTTTGTGAAAACAATCATGCGCCAAGCAGTTGCTCTACAGTTTTTTCTAAGGGGTAGCGGAGCGACACACAGACATGACATCAAATATAGGTAAAGTCTATTGCTTTTTGTTCGTTTTAAGAGTCAATAAATGGTTTTATAATTATTTGAATGTGTTGTATTTTGCGAATCAAGATGGCGCCGGGGAGTCAGGTGACCTTGTTTTTTCCCCTCAATACCAACAATAGTCAAAGCGAAAAGCGGAAGTGAATGCTCCCCCTGAAATACGATTGGCTTGTTTGAACTGTAGGAAAAAGCGTGGGCCCGTGGTTGGAGTGTGCGATGTGGCAGTCAAGTGCATGTGACAAACTTGTTTTTAATAAGACCAGTAGCCAGTAGGTAGGTAACTTATGGGCTCTGCCGTGGAGGGGCTCAGTTGTAATAACTGAAAAAGAACTACGTCGATTTATGTCATATCACCTCTATTCACTTGATATATATATATACATATACATATATATATATATATATATATATATATATATATATATATATATATATATATATATAATCACGCTATTATATGTCTTACAGGTTTGGCTTGTCCATTTTGTTATGCAACCGTCCCTTAGTTGTTGAAATATTATGCTTCATCTGTTAACGTTACTTAAAACCATACAATTTACATATCAGCGTTTATATAAACGGGACCAATAATGTAAAATTTTAAACGCGGGAAATCCACTTTATTGTGACATGTAGTGAGATATGTTCACTGCCTAAACTAGACGAGAAGTAAATAAAGATTTTTTTTTAGCGCAGATAGTCTCAGTGGTCGCCGCCGTGCATTCCCTCCAAAAGGGGGAGGGGTCGTGTTTTCCTGACGGTCCACCACCATCCATCAGTCCAAAGTGACTGTACTTACCTGCCAGGAAAACGCTTCAAGACAGAAGCAGCAGTTAGACTAAAAATTAAATGTATGCACAGCCCTCATTTACCCGACCGTAGCATTTTATTTTAACCAACACGTCAGTGTATTTCAAAATGTCCTTGTATTCCTATAACTCATATATATTCTCGTCTAAATGTAGATAAATCCAATCAAAACAAAAGTAACTACCATAACCCTGCTTAGTCTCTGGCGCCTTCGACAGTTCGGTTGATTTTATCGCATAGATGTCACCCTAAAACAGATTCGATGGATCAACCTAACTGTTCCTGTAACCCCACCCAGCTTGTGATCGAACGCTGATTGGTCGCCAGTGTAGTTGTGAGCGTTTTCACATTTCATTCCGCGTTTCTAATTGGTCGCCGGTGACGACAATCCCACACCCAACTCCCACCCACTGGGGCATCATGTTTGTGAGACTCGCAATAGCTAGTTTGTTAAGAGGCTATAGCTGAATGTGCAGCAAAGACTCCAAGTCTAAACTGCGCTCTTTGGTTTAAATCACTAATTTAGAGTTCAATAACATGGATATGAAAAAGAGAATTCACCTGGAGTTGCGGAACCGGACGCCGTCAGACGTAAGCATCTTTATTAATTGCGGAGTGATATGATTTTATTAAAACTGTTGGTTAGAGTAGTTCTGCGTGGATGGACAACGCTAGATGTGCACGCGTCAAGTTGATGTCTTGAATGAAAAGTTTGCGGCGACTTTGTTACAAGCCTAGAGCCTCGGATGTTGTTATCTCAGTATACCTATACACGGCCCATAAGTTTATCAGTTTTACTGGTTATTTTATTCCCAACTTTTGATGATGCTGTGGTCGGAAACTGCAAGAGCTCCATGCATTCAGTGTATAAACAAGGGAAGCGGCGTGAGAAGCCATATTTGTAACTTTGTAGCCCCTGAACGCGCCCTTTTCCTTTGCATCCTCAGTGCTGCAAAAGTCGCCGTCCGTCAGTTCATGCCTCTCTCACACTTTTGCACATCCATTTTCAATTCAACATTCATACTTTCCCGTCACAGTGGTCGTTGACCAGTTCGGTAACTTGTTGTGGGACGCATTTTGTGAATAGCTGTGCAGAAGGTTTGACAGATACCTTGCGATAAACGCGATCGGTCAACTAACGTTACATTTCATGGCATCTCTCCAGCTAAAAGCTTTTAAATTGAAAGCATTTACATTTCCCAATCGAGGAAAGTTGTGTAAATACTTAGGCGGGATCTTTTCGTGGGCTTTTGGCACGCTAGGAATAATAGTCTCCTATTTGATCTAGATGGGAAAACGAGCGCATTTGTTGTTTGATCGCAGTATAGAAAGGAATCGTGTCACAGCATATCTAGTTGCGTTAAGATGCCCAAACCTATTTAAAACTGCATTATATGTCGACGACATTGCCAGAATGCAAAGACCAAATCGGCACTCTATTCTTCTTAAATATCCCCCGTGTTTTTCTTACTATATATCAATTCTCACAAGTGTAACTACGTTTATTGATGAATTTATAGCAACGTTATCAAGGTCCCTGTTATTGCCCCTTTACGCATACCTAAGTACGCTGTAATAGAGCTCGTAATTAAAATGTCATAACCGTATTCCAAGCACTTCTGTGGATCTCAGCTGGCGGGATAAAGAGATTTCCAGCCGTGTGGCTCTGCTTGTTATTTACATGGACTGGGCGCTTATGTGAGCGCTACGCAACTTGAAGCTGCGCTGCTCTAGTTGCAAGATCTAGGACAAGCCGCCATTTTAACCAGCAACAAAGACGCACGATATTTAATCGAACAGAGAGAATAGTTGCCGCCGTCTCTTTCCTTTGAACCGACCAGAACCGTTGAATATAGGGAGTCGAGCGTCTGTGAAGCCGGAAATTTCATCTTTATTCCGTGAAAGTCAAGACCTTTCGCTTAAAGAGCGACTCCGTTGCATTATCATGCGCCTCTCTGCCCCTCCTACTCGTGAATTCTTGGGTCCGTCCTCGTGTCTTTGCTCTTCCAAGACAATGCAATGAATTTGTGTAACACCCAGGCTATCGTTTACGCGTCTTTACTTTGCTGTTCGAGCACGCACTGTAGTAAAAATGCTCGACCCACAGGATAACAATGTACGCCGCTTGTTGCGGAGTCAGCCATTTTGTTGGATGGGGAGTCAAATGTGAGATTTTGACAAAGCACCGAAACATGCCCCCCTATCTGTTACTGTAGACCGCATGCTCAAGTAAACTTTACAATTGAATGGCGACGTGTGTGTTTATTTGCGCTCTTTATTTTCCTCGTTCTAATTTGATAAATGCGTTCGTCTTCTGATTAAAAAGAGCACTTTTTTGCTGATAACAATGTAAACTATATAAATAAGGAATTTCCATATTTTTACGTTTTTTTTGTTTCGGTGGGTCAGCACAATAAAAGTGTAAACATACAGTGCTCTTTTGGCATGCTGCAAAAGTTAAAAACAGCTCTTGTGTGAATGAATTTAAGTGGTTTTATCCACCATGTCCACCTCCTCATTGATTTGAAGTTGCTCATGTAGAGGCTATTACAAATGCTGTATTCATGAATCGTAACATTAAATCTGTTGTTCATCTCATATGCCCTTTAACAGGTGAAAGAGCTTGTGCTTGACAACTGTCGGTCAAATGAGGGTAAAATTGAGGGCCTCACTGATGAGTTTGAGGAACTGGAATTTTTAAGCACAATCAACGTAGGCTTGACATCAGTTGCCAATTTGCCTAAGCTTAACAAACTCAAAAAGGTAATTGGCAGTTTCGTGTCTACTTTTTTTTTTTTTTTTTTGAAGTATCAAAAATATATATTTTTATAATATATATATATATATATATATATATATATATATATATGTACCCCCCCCCCCATTCTTATTAATATGGCACTGAATCATGTTCTCCACAGCTCGAGCTTAGCGATAACAGAATCTCAGGTGGTCTGGAGGTACTGGCAGAGAAGTGTCCCAACCTCACCCATCTCAACCTCAGTGGCAACAAAATTAAAGACCTCAGCACCATCGAACCCCTGGTAAGCTATAATCATGTTATAGGAGTCGTATCCTATTTTGCTTTTATATATTTATATATATATATATAAACTGTGTTATTATTGTCATTGTTTTGACCCTGTCCTTTTCCCAACAGAAAAAATTGGAAAGCCTCAAAAGTTTAGACTTGTTCAACTGTGAGGTGACAAACCTGAATGACTACAGAGAAAATGTTTTCAAGCTTCTCCCTCAGCTGACATATCTCGACGGCTATGACAAGGAGGATAAAGAAGCACCAGACTCTGATGCTGAAGCTTATGTTGAAGGCCTAGATGATGATGAGGATGATGAAGATGGTATGTTTCTGAAGAGTTGGACTGATAATGTGCTTCAAGGTGCTTACTTTTTTAAATTGCGTTTAAGGAATTCATTTGTCATTGACCTAATTTTGTCTGCAGAGGGAGAAGAGGAGGAGTATGATGAAGATGCAGCTCCAGGGGATGAAGATGAAGAAGAGGGGGAGGAGGATGATGAGGAAGAGGGAGAAGAGGAGGAAGAAGAGGACATCAGTGGAGAGGTTAATGCTGGAAGAAAATGTTGATTCCTTTTTTGTATCGAAATATACAAACATGGTATAAATTTGTGCCTTTTTCTCACTTTTAGGAAGAGGAGGAAGAGGAGTTAAATGACGGCGAGGTAGATGATGAGGAAGACTTTGGTAAGTGAATAGATTAAGACTACAGTTAATACAATAAGTGTTACCACCTGTGAATTGAATGCTGATAAGCAGGGTGAGAATAAGAGTAAACAAAACTTCTGGTCCCCTCCCCCTGTTGTGTTTACAGAGGAGGAACGGGGTCAGAAGAGGAAAAGAGAACTGGATGAGGAAGGGGAGGAAGATGAGGACTGAACATGGACTCCCCCCCCCCCCATTGTGATCTGACCGTTTAACCCCTGTATATCTGTCCTATTGTCACTCTTCGATGGTTTGGGGAGGTATTCAAATGGTAGGGGGTGGGGCTAGTATAAACAAGGACACAGTTTAAATATTTGTTTTTAGCTTTTTTGTTGTTGATGTTGTTGTTGTTTTCTTTTGGTTTGGTTTGTACTTTCAGTTTGATTCCCTTCATTTTCTCCAAAAGCTCTTCAAATGGCTGACAACACAGTGTGGAAATTTATTATTGTTGGAAAACAGACCAGTATACTCTTGTAATTTTTTCCCTGTCTTTACTGTTGATGCCTAAATGCTGGTGATGACTTATGTATTAAAAAAAAACAAAAAAAAACAACCAAAAACCTTTTAGAAGTGCATGGCTGACTCTATTTTAAAGTTGACTACTGGATTTCAAGGAAGAACATTTTCTAACCCACTTTTTTATTGCATCTTTTTTATTTGTGTATTTTTATTTTATTTTTATTTTTTCCCCACCACCACGTGACGTGCTGTTTAGGCATGAAGAACACATCATGATGTATGCTTGGACAGGCACAGTTCAACCTCTCAATGTGATTTTTATTTTATTTTTTAATGTTCAGAGCTGAATGTCTGCCCTTGTCAAATGAGTCCTAAACCCCTTCTCCCTTTTGTGTGGATAGTTCAGAGGTTTCGTGTTCTTTGTAAATAATGACCAAATATATTTTTTTTCTGATTCCCTTTGATAATGGCAGACATTTTCACAAATAATCTAAGTTGTAACCATTAACTGTAATAAAATGAATGAAAATGCAAGTGGTTCTATGGTAATTTGAAATCTGTTCTGTCTGCCACAGAAAATCCATATATTGTAATTAGTTGTGATTACATGATCAATAGATTGTTTTTGAGTCTGGTGCAGAAATGGCTAGTGTATATCATCTCACCACTGAATATTTCGGATTAATTGAATATATGAAGTGAAATTGCATTGTGAAGCTCAGGGAAAATAGCTTGTATATTTTTGATGCGTAACTGGATATTGTGTAAATATTCAGAAGCGTCATGCCAATTATTTAAATAGAAAGCATATGCAATTTTAACAGCTGTATCCAGTTGTCAGATCATACTGATTGAAATTTTTATTAAAAAGAAGACTTCAGATGTCACATGAATAAAAGTCAGCATTTTTGTTCAAATGAATATTTTTGTTAACATGAAAATGAAAGCATTGCATACAGTGTAACTAAGGGGTGTCAATCTGTGGGGACATGTAACAGATCTTACATGTTCATATTTTTGTTCAAGATTGTCAGGTAAATTAAGCTATAGTCTGGACAGTTGTATTTTATGCATATTAATGCTCAGGAAGGGGTTTTTACTTTGAATGTAATTACCCTTGGTGCAACATGCTGTAGTTAGTCAGCTAATCATAATGAATGGTGAAATACAGAGTAGTGATTACCTATTAATGTTCCTCATTTTAATCAAAGACAAAGGTTAGCCTAATGTCTTGCCTCATAATTCTTCAGGCATTATATTTCAAAATTAATTGTGCTTGTCTAGGCAGTGAGCATCTTGTCTGACACCGAAATTAAGGGGCCCAAGTTAGGCCTACAACATTAATATTCTGGCACCTCGCAATGTAAACATCTAAATTATTACCCACTTCACCTTAACATCCAAAAGGATACACAGTGTATTGTAAGGCATGAGATTGGGAATGTACAGGCCACATAAACACCATATTCCTCACTTTTTGTTTAGGCCCATTTAGGTAGCCTAATATTTCTACTTATACCACATGCTAGGATATTATCTCAGGACTATTGTGTGTCTGAACTGCAGGCTAGGATATTAACTAAGAACTACTGTCTGTGTTTGAACTGCTCTTTAATGGGTTAGCAGGATGCTGTGTAGTGTAGAGTTTGCTTCATGGCAAGTGTAGGCCTATATGTGCAATCCATACACATGTGGCTTCACTGCCCCCTAATGGTAGAATAATTGAAATGCACTCAAAACGCTCTATTACTATGCAATAATGAAGCAGGAGCTGCTGCTGGGGTTTGTCTTGTTTGTTTTATAAGGCAAAATATTTGAAAAAAGCTTGATGTTTATAGTGTTTTAATTAAATAGCGACAGCGAGAGAATGTCAAACACTCACAGAGGAGGACCGACTTTGCTTTCTGGCTGGTCGAGCGAGGTTTGAGAGCTTTCATTAATCAAGTGATCCATCAGTTTTACCAAGGATAAGAATTTAACACTTCAGATCAGATCATGGGTGGCCCAGTAAGTGTGCCATTCAATTTTTAAAAACGATCTTTTCCAGTTTGTTCTGGGCAAAATAAATGTGTTCATATATTATAATAGCAGGGTAACCTTTACAGAGCAGTGCGCTTTGAATAGCGTGACTGCACCTGTAGTGTTTTGTGGCGCATAATATTTGCCCACAGCGAATTTGTCCACTTTACAATAAAACAATTAAAAGCGCTTATTGAAAATTCAAAGCGAATACAATGCATTTTACAAAAATTTACATCCAATCTATAAAGCAATAGGCTATGTAAGATGTCATCATTTTGAATATTATATCAGGACGGAAAGGATAAATTCATTGTTACAAGCTACAAACCTGAAACTCAAGACACTTAATTTAAAAGTAAGAACTGAAAATGGAATAGATTTAATTTAAATGTTAATAATAATAAAAAACAATGCTCCATTATGCTTTGTAAACCACAGACAGTCTTTAAAATAAACAATTACCTTCAGCTTACTGACTCAAAAAAAGGTAACAATTTTTGTCTTTCTTTGAACCTTCCTATGGAACTACAGTGTAGGTCTCTAATACTACATCTATTGCTAATTTATTTCATGATTGGATTTTAAAATTAGTGGATTTTTTTCCATCAGTATATTGCAAAAGTTTATGAAAAAACCCATTTGAATTATATAAGCTATATTGCTCATATAGACTGACTTGGGCATATTTCACACTGCACAATGTGAGGAGGATCTAAATTATGTGAAGAAACAAGAGTCCCCAACTCATATTAATACAAACTCGAAACTTCAGGACTCAGGAGCATGTCAATTGGGTAAAAGTCATTTGTTGTAAGATTACTGGACTGTGGTGCTTGAGTTTCTACATTAAAACAGCACTGTGGGTCATATCCTAATGATGCAATAGAACTAGTGTTGTTTACATGAGATAACAGCTTGATGGGTGAAGCATGTCTGTTTGACCTTATTAAAACACCTTTTGTTTTTATCTCTATATGGACTTATTAAGCGGTTTAAAACAAGGGCTATAGCACAAAGGAAAAAATAAATGAAATAAATAATTCTAATATTTAAAGTCTACAATTATGAGATGATAATGCAATGAATAGCTTGTACCAAAATCAGTCCATATAAGGAGAATCAATCCACTGCAGGTAGACTGGCAGTGTGACTGAAGATGGGAGACTTTTCACAGGGTAAGTGAATCATCAGTCCAAAAAAGTCGACTTAGCACACTGCAGCTGTGGGGTCAACACTGAGGGTCAGAGTGAAACACTGCTTTATGAAGACAAGCGCTTGGTCTCCAGTGGTCTTGAAGGAAGGATATTTGAGTGTTAGGAAAAAGGAAGCCCGTGTGTTTTAGCAGCGCTGGGGGCTTATAGCTAGAGATCAACAGAAACAGCACAGATCCCACGTCAAATGCTGCTACCATTGCTGCTGTTGCTGTTGTTATTGTTGTTGATGTTTGGGCTGTTCCTTAAGTTATTGAGCTCCAGCTCAAGCTGTCTGATCTTAATGTCCTTCTGCGCAAGTTCATCCTTCAGTCGGCGCAACTCTTCCTGCTGCCTGAAGAACATCCGCAAGAGCTGCAGAGCACAACGCAAAGGGTTACACACAGATATGCTAAATTGTCCTTTCAATAACCATAATAAATCTTAACAGAATCATGGTAACACCTCATTCTCTGTACGGGGAGGCACGTTTTCTAGCAGGTCAATCCCATTGACCACTCCACCCTTCTTCTCCTTCACTGGGGCCTTGAACACCAGCTTGTTGGGTCTGTTGTAGCCCTCTTTTAAGGACATAAGCACCGGACCTAGATGTGTACATGCATACATGGATTAGCTTAATTTCAACCTTTGTCTTTTCAAATATTTTTATTCTGAAGATAACTGCAGGTCTTTACCTCGGTTGATTCCACTGAGCCACTCATCAGCAGACAGAGCAGGTTCTGCCCCGGGAGTCATGGGATATATGTCCTCCTGATAGGTTTCAGACTGAAAAGAAACAGGGTGTTCATGTACTGTTTTTACACTATTAGCATTAGGTGATAATAACAAGGCTCTGGACAGGTAAATGTTCAGTCTAAACAACTACTTGGACTCCAGAGTGTCACAGAAAGCACACTATTGCCACTGTGTTCATTGTGCACAGCACTTAAAGGTGCTGTAGGACATCAGGGAAAATGCTAACTTTAGCCTGATAGCACTAAAAGCGTACGTCCCACCCATAGACAGTAAAAGAAATGGACACAGCGACACCATAGACTTCAATGGAGAAAAGTGAAGTCAATTAGAAGCACTCACTTCCTGATGGCTGAGCGTACTGCGCAGGCTCAAACTGAGCTTGACGACGTAGTTGTGACGTGAGCAACCTGTCTGACAGTTGTACGTCTTCTAGTAGCTGTGCCAAGAGAAATCTGAATCATTCCCTTTCGAATCTTGCAGAGACTGAGAGCGTGAGTAGGAGCTGTCCATGAGCTAGCAGCAGGATCAAATTTATGACTCTCTATGGGCTTCTCCCTTGACTTTATGCCTCCACGTCCCCCCGATTGCGCGCGAGCTTCTACTTCTGTCTATACGGTAATTTCTCTACTGTGCGACAGAGAGTCACGTGTTATGACGCAATCGTTAGCCTATTTTTACAAAAATTGCTTCTACGGGGCCACAACGTAAGATACAAGGAAATGGAGCCTTTTATACATTGTTGTGTTTCTTTAGAAATAAACAATGGACAAATGGAGTCTTTAAAGGTGCAATCAGTAAAAATTTTGAGTATCTATTAACAGAAATGCAATATGACATCCATAACTATGTTTTCAGTGGTGTATAAAGAACTTACTTATTAAACCGTAATGTTTTTATTACCTTAGAATGATGAGACATTTATATCTACATAACCGCGGGCACCCCCTTCTATGAAGGTCGACATATTGTGACGTCATGTTTCTACAGTAGCCGACAGCGAACAAACAGCGCTACAGAGCGCGTTTCGTCACTACCTTGAAAGAGAAGCAGAGAAACCTAGAAGCTAGCCATAAACACCGTGAGTAGTGACTTTTCCCATGTCAGTGGTGTAAAATATGTAGCTGGATTGTTTCATGTAACTTAGTTCTTCTCCCTCGCTGTGTTATGGCTTTGCTATGTGGGGATAAATGTGCTGGTTACGTTCGTGAGACAGCTGATTAGTACTCTTGTCATTGACCGTAAAACAGTATGTTACAGGAATCACCAACCCGTCGATTGTGGTGGACAAGTCGATCTTGGAAGCATTTTAAGTCGATCGCGAAGAGTTTTCAAAATCAGAGAAAAAAAGCCTATTGTGTGTTGTAAATGCTGTCTAGGGATGCGGAGGCGCGCGCTCTGTTACAATCATGTCATTTTTGCCGCGTGCACCTTTGGGCTCATGCGGACGCGTCGAGTTTAAACAAGGCTTTACGCATTAACCAGCTCAGCCACAGTAACAGCTCATATTTAGCCAGCTAAACTTTTACTACCCTGTTAGAAAAAAATATATAGTTGCATAGTTTCATGTGGTTCTTCTCCCTCGCTGTATTATGGGTTTGCTATGTGGGGAGAAATGTGCTGGTCACGTTTGTGAGACAATCAGCTGATTACTATTATTATATTATATATTAAGACCCTTGATCCTCAGCTGACTATGGCTTTGTAAACTTTATCCATGATGTGGTTTATAATGGACTGTGGTACAGAAACAGTGACAATGTTACACACTCTTGGCTTACTCTGGCTATTCTCTGCTGTCTCAGACGACGATATGTTTGTCCCGTTTTAGCCACCATAGCTTCTTCGAAAGGGAGGGGTGAGCAGCAGTGGGCTGAGCCCTTAGTGCAACTCGCAACCGAACCGCTAGATGTCGCTAAAAAATACACACTGCACCTTTAAACGCCTCAGATGTAAAGTTTTTCGCTGTCAAAGTGACGCCAAAATGAATGGGAGTCAATGGAATGCTAACAGCAGGTGAAGGCTTGCTAGCCAATAGCGGCCCCCAGGGTAGCTTCAGTTTCCGGCTGATGGATTACCCCCTTGGTCCCACCCTCCCTGCAAATCGCCGTCTAAAGCCACGCCTCCTAAAAGCATGAACGCGCACAGCCAAGAAGACCGGAGACTGCAATACATCATGTGTCATTCACCGGTCAGAAAACTTTACAGTACTACAATACCAAACGTAAACAAATTCTTAAAACCAGCATTATGCAGCAAGTTTTCGGTTTGTTTAGCTAGCAAAACTTGTCAGTGTGTAATAATATTTCTTGAATGACAGGGTTTCCACGATGAGAGTCTGCTTGGCTCTGATGAAGATATATAGATCGTAGATCCTTTGCCAGTGCCACTTGTTGTCAGTTCAGAAGGAAAGTTAGGTTGTCGCTGCTTGCCTGCCATTCTCGCTCTGTCTGCACAGCGTACGTGAACGCGCTGATGACAAACAGCCTGCGCAGTGGTATGCAAACACACATTGACCGACAGGGAACACATGCTAGGACCCTTCGGACCGAACGCAACGATTGAACGAACATTTTATGGTCCTACGCCTTCCACAGACGACATATATTTATAAAAATACATTTATACCGCTTAACAGAGTATTTGCTATCAGGATATGAGGAGACTTTCAACCAGCATAACAAAAAATGTTTCTGCAGAGAATCACCTATGGCACCTTTAAGGTTGCTTCAGGACGTGTACTTAGTGCACTGTGAATGAAACCTTTGGATGAAAAGGAAACTCAGTATCTGAGTAAAATTATTGGCAGGTATAAGAATAAGGCATGGCCTTATTCTTACAGGTTTATGTGGGTTTGCTGTTTTTTAAGGTTTCTGCTACAAATAAAACATAATTAGCAAATGCTTTGTGTGTGAGTAAAAACAGGGGTTTTCAACACTTTTAATGCCTGGGACTCTGAAATATGATGATCCCCTTAGCTAAGGTATACAGACTAAATATTATGTGATAAAATAGCAAATGTGTTGATTCCAATTTTTTTTAATTAATATTAATTATATAGTAGCTATATATTCATTTTACTAAAGTAAAAAAATAATTAATTTGAACAAATTTCATAATAAAATATTACCCAATACTATTTGTAACCAACAGTGAGATCCTTTTTAATTTCAAATTAATTTGTATAACACTTCACATAAGAAATATAACTTCAAAGCAGCTTTATAGAATAGTTTCATAAAACTAGCAAGTATAACTAATCTTGAACATATGTACTGCATGTTACAAGGAATGCAGGAGAACTACTGTATATATAT
Organism: Rhinichthys klamathensis goyatoka; assembly: GCF_029890125.1. Lineage (NCBI taxonomy): Eukaryota > Metazoa > Chordata > Actinopteri > Cypriniformes > Leuciscidae > Rhinichthys > Rhinichthys klamathensis. The sequence continues at coordinate 266,137 of NW_026606597.1, forward strand.
TTGCATATTGTTAAATTGATTTTATAACCCCCCTCTTGTAGCCACCAGGGTTAAACTGCTGGCGGTGCAACAACTGATTTCTCCCATATCATGAATGATAGATGTTGGTTGATAGATTTCAGGACCATTTGCACTGAAACAAGCTGGCACTGGATTTATTTGGCAGCGTGTGGATTTTTAAAATTGTGGGGTTGAGTGGATGCTGTCGTTCCCACTGTTTGTGAAGCCTTAACAATAATGGGCCAACCCGCCACTGCCCATTCTGTACAGAGCACAAAAACACACATGCTGTGTCTCACATTGAGGTTATTACACGGCTCACTACTCTCATCTCACTGAGGTGGCAGTTACACCAGCAACAGAAAGGTGATGGATTCCTCCATCCTGTCAAATGGCTTGCTTAAAAAAGAAAAAGGCAGTTTACACAACTATTACCTGAGACCTCATACAAGGGATGTGTCTACTGTCTAGCACAAATTTCTCTCATCCTTCAGTGGAACCCTCAATGATTCATTTAATTGGGAACCGTGAACTGGGAACTAATATCTTTATAGTGCTTATGCTCACCCTCCTAGGTACGATCATAGAGATTGGCTCAATCAGGCCCTTTAGAGTCACCAACTTATAAAACCTGAAGACTTCACACGCTCCTACGTCTAGTCCATGCTTCGGCATCACTCCTATCAGAACACACATGAGAAGTTGAACATTAGACACTAGTCATTGGCATGCTTATTTGTTGGTTTTGTCTTGATATGGAAGAGATCATAACACAATAGAATATCTGGTTTATTAGAGGAGAAACTACTGATTAAATAAAAGTGCTATCCACTTTTTAACCCTAGACTGCATAAAGATAGGGTGTGATTCTGATTATTTTTGTCAATAAAAATAAATTAATTACTTGATATTGCTTACATTGCTCATAAAAGCTATATCATATGTATACATAATTTTTTTTAATATATTTTGAAGTGAATAAATGATCATAATTAAAATATTTAAACATTTATAAACAAAATCTTAAATGATTACATTGAAAACTGAGATAAAACCTTTCTATGGAATAAAAACCCCGAATCCAATATGGGTAATTTTGACCTCCTTTATAAATTTAAAGTGTTTTGGGGTTTTATTACTGTTTGTTCGTTTATTTATTGCATTCTATGGTTAATTTTGAAAGTTTTTTACTCCATTTTACAAAGGTTGCTGGTATAGTGTGATCATTGAATGGTGAGAATTTGAGTTTTACCGAGGCCTTTCTGTGGTGCAGGGGACCTGAACTCCATGAGATACTGCAGGTAGGGCTTCTCCAGTGTGATCTCATAGTACCGGATGTTCCCATCACCCTACAATTACACCATCTTAGTCAGTTCAAAGACAATTACTGTTATTATAAAAAAAAAAAAAAAAAAAAAAAAAAAAAAGTAATGTAATGTGATGGCAAAGCTGAATTTTCAGCAGTCATTAATCCAGTCTTCAGTGTCACATGATCCTTCAAAAATCAATATGCTGATTTGGTGCTCAAGAAAAAAATCTTATCACTGTTGAAAATGCTTGTTTAGCTTAATATCTTTGTTAGAAATTGTGTTTTTTCAAGATTCCTTCCTGGACAGAAAGTTCAAACAAACAGCATTTATTTGAAATGGAAATCTTTTGTAACATTATAAATGTCTTTTTTTTTACTATTAAATTTTAGCCTGGTTAAAACCAGACCATTCTCAGTTGTAACTGAGTTATGGTCTGGCAAAGCGTCATAGACAAATCATTTCCAGAGGGGCGTCACCAACGGACGTCGCGGATAGACCTAAAACCAATCAGAGCGATGAAGGAGATGACGTATGCAGAGCGGCAGAAACATCTCCGAGTGTTGTTCTTTGCTCGGTTTTTAACAAAAAGGAAACGTTCAAATCGCTTAAAACAGACGCAATAGCTGATTCGAACGAGTGATGTTCGACGGCGGCATCCATCTTTGTAATGTAGGCTACAAAATCTGCTTCAAAATCCCAGCGCTGTCGTCATCGTGTAAAGCCCGCCCCAACGTTTCTGATTGGTGCCTCGATTTCGACGGATTGGAAATGGGCTTGAATGAGCTCTTTGCCAGACTAACTTTCAGAGCAAATCTAAATTTGCCGGAAGTTGTCTGGGTTTTCCCAGGCTAATTAAATGCATCCTTCTTGAAAAAAAAGTACGGTTGCCAAACTTGTGAACGAAGTGGATATTTACAAGCATTACAAGTATGTAAGAATCCTTATTATTATGGAGTAATGTGTACCTTGCCTGCTAAGTAGAGCATATGTGTGTCTGCATCATAGAATGGAAAAAGCAGTCCTGACAGGCCGTCAATCTCCTCTTCAATGATCGGCATGGACAGATCCTCCTGTCATGAGAGACAGTGCAGTATGAGAGGAAATAACTTTGAACCCAGATTTGCAGATTTTAACAAATTAATGTTGAGATACAGTACTTTCTCAGAACCCTAACAATGTATGAAGAGCAAAGCAACCAGCTTCTTTACCCATATTCTCTCTCCACTGCAGTTGAGTGTAGCTGTTTAGCTACACTTACACAGAACAATTAATGTGATTCTCACACAATAATTACAGGGAAGATGCTGAGAAGAACACAATGACTTTCAGCGATCTTAATCTTCAGGGTAATGCAGACATCAGGGACAATGTGTATTTCTGGATGAGTTTTGTACATGAACACACACACATGCCCACTTGTTTTTCTCCCATTGTGGGGACTTGACTTCATTTGTCTTTATACTATATTAAATACTGTAGTATTTTCCAACACCAAAAACTATACCTACCTGACCCTCACTGACACATTTTAGCATTTATATTTTAAATAAGATAATATTTTCTGCTTATTAAATTTTTATTTTATTTTCCTCCTTGATTGGTCCCACGTGATCTCAAGTTTAACAGCCCTTGTCGGGAGTGATCAGGTCAAAACCTGACCCACACACATAGGTTGTCCTCACCTGGTCCCAGAGAGCAATCTGGCGTGTGTTCCAGCGAGACACACCTGTCGTTAGGAGTCGTTTCATGTTGCCTAGGAACACAACACGGTTCACTTTGTGGTTTTTAAAGTTTGCCTCCTGCTTGACAATATAAAACAAAAACACGTGAAAATTTCAGTTCTGCAGACAATTTTCTCATTAGTGCATTTACAAAATAAGGGTGCATGAAAAATTCACGGTGATGATAGATATTTTTCCTCTGGATGTCAGTGAAAAATAAAATATTTTAGAACATATAATAAAATAAGTTCCGTGTCGTGTGTATGGTTATATAAAAAAAAAAATACGGTTCAAATATTTTGGGGTTGGTAAGATGTTTTAATGTTTCTAACAGAAGTCTCTTATGCTCAACAAGGCTACATTTATACAGTAAAAAAGCAATTCCGCACCTGTAGCACTTTGCCAGAGCGGGGCTCAATGACGCGGAGCTTCTTGTCCTTGCAGCTGGTGGCCAGCAGACTCCCCTCTGTGTTAAATGACATACAGAGGACCACGTCTGTGTGGCAATCAATCATTTTCACCGGCTCCCCAATCTCCAGATTCCAAATCAGGATCTACAGAGAGACAAAAATACCAACAACACATTAGTCATACCTCAGATACAGTCTTTTGATGGTTTTATTTCTGTGAGTGGCAGTATGGCACTCTCATGTTCATACTGTGGACAAGTTTTCACATAAATCCAACTGTCCACACTGTCCATGTTTTAACTTTATAGCTCATATTATTGAATTTGAGACTGTCAAATTCGGTTGCAAAAGATTTTATTACCTTGTAGTCATAGCCAGCACTGAAGAGAATCCCACTAGTGGTTGGGTGCCACTCTATGAGGCCCACGCGTCTGCTGTGACCATACAGTTCTAATACAGGCTCTGTCAAATTCCTTCTCAGTCCTTCATCAGGAATCTCCCATATTCGTACCTGACACATTCACAGACACAAGAATCACTTTTAAATCAACTATATCAAGAAGGTTTAGGAATCTAATGTCAGGTTAGTTATAATTATATAACTTCATAAATGGTTAAATCAGTCTCATAGGACAAATACAATGTATAACAAACACGGAAGCATTAAAATAACTGGATTTACCAATCATAATCCAATCAGAGCTATCTAGAATAGGGCTGAGCGATTTTATCGATTCTGCGATATAAATCGATATTTTTTCTCCCAAGAAAGTATCGATTTTTAGGCCGCGAGTATCGATACATAAGTCCCATTCAAATCCCCCGTGTTAAACCCGTTCGCGTTGCATGAAGAGTGATTTGGTCAGCCAGCCGCTAGTGGCCAGCTGCGCGCGTGCATCGATATTGACGAAAATCCAGCTGTATTCAAACAACAACTTAGCTCTCCTTGTTGGCTAGGCTCCTTGCATGCTGGCTAGTAGCTTTTTTTAAAGCTGGGTCTCCGAAATTGACAGCGCTGTGTTGGACAGATTTGTGCAGCGGTGTTCCGTGAGTGAGAAAGTGCGCGAGGTACGGATGAGTGTGTGTGTGTGTGTGTGAGAGAGAGAGAGAGAGAGAGAGAGCGCGAGAGCGAGGTAGTGCTGCGTGAATGCGCTGCGGCGCTCTGCAATCAAATACGATTTTAAATAGGCTTAGTAAAAAAAAAAAAAATGTAAAAAAAATCGTATTCGGTGGTGGAAAACGCCGGCTTTAGGCGCATGGTGAACGCGATGGAGCCCCGCTATCCTATTCCAACCCGCGAACACCTCATCAAGGTTTGCATTCCCAGGCTGTACACTCAGGCAAGAGCACACGTCAAAGCCTCCCTGGCCAGCGCGGAGAGAGTTTCCCTGACGTGCGACGGCTTGACCCCGCGCACAACTGAAGCACGTCACATGTTCAGTGTCAAGCTAAAAAAGCTGTCAAAGAAAAGGCAGTGCAAAGAAACTGTTCACAACAGGCCACTTGCTGCACCTTTTAACTCTCCATTGAAAAGTAAATAAAGTGCAGTATTGCAATTAACAAAGGCTTATAAGCTACAGTTTGCACTGTTGTCTTTCAATAAATAGAACTAATTTTCTCTACACATATTTGATTCATTTTGTCCAGCATTTGCAAGCTGTACTCTCTGCCCAGTCAGAGACATATATTGTGTAAATGATGTTTTCAGTTTTCAGTTCAATTAATTCAATCCAAGTAAATGGAAGACTCACAAGATGTCACCAAAATCACTCTGTCCCCTTTAAATCTTTCAGAAAATGATGTAAGTGTATCGAATTATATCGAATCGTATCGTTGGCTGAATATCGTGATATATATCGTATCGTCAGCCGAATATCGTGTATCGTATCGTATCGTGAGATTAGTGTATCGCTACAGCCCTAAGAATAATAATAACAACAACAACAATAATGTGTTCACTTGTTCTATCCCAGTTATGATTTTCATTATTGGCATCTTTTTGTGTGTTTTTATTTTTTTTTAAATGAATGTCAAACCATTTTAATTTCTATTATTATTTCTCTTTTTTTTAAATTAATTATTGTTTATTTTACAGGGTCACTTAAAATGATTTATGTAAATCAAAATCACATTGAAATGACATTTAAATATTTATCTCTTTCCTAATATATCCCTATATAAACAAAACTTCTATTTAAGTGATATATTTGGTCCTGTTATATTGATATTTCAGTAATATTTCATGTTAACGTAAAACTCTTTCACCATCCACATCATGAAAAGTAAATGGTTTTCCATTAATGACAACAAAAATAAACTGAAACAAGTTTTCACTGCACAGAGGTTTCCACAGTTTTTTTTTTAAAATGATGCTGACTAATTTGACCATCATGAGGATTTTACTTACAGAAGAGTCCTCTGAACAAGACGCGATTATGTTGTCATGGAAAGGATTCCATTTGATGTCCAGCACTTTGCCTTGGTGACCACAGACCTTTGGATAGTGAGGGTCGATACGGCCAAACTGCGGGTGGAAAGTACAGCTTACTGATCTGATGGTTTTATTTACACAAATAAAAGAATGTATGGACACACATAGCAAGACATATGGATAGTTGAAAACATTCAAACAGATCCATTGTAATACACACAAACGTCCACTGTATGGAGCTACATAACTACAGTCAGACAGTCAGTAGTAGACAGAATGGTAGTCATGGGGTGCTTCTCAATTCTTATTTGTGCATCCTCGCTTCCTTTCCTCGCGTCTCAGCTCCACCCCCTGTAGGATGCGAGGGAAGGCTGCGAGGAAAGAAAATGAGGACGGAGGAATCGAATGAAAGTCTTTTTATACATTGGAATACTTGAAATGGGGTGGTGATGGCGCAGTGGATAAGACACATGCCTTTGGTGTGAGAGACCCGGGTTTGAATCCACTGTGAGACACCAATGTGTCCCTGAGCAAGACACTTAACCCCTAGTTGCTCCAGAGGCGTGCAACCTCTGACATATCTAGCAATTGTAAGTCGCTTTGGATAAAAGCGTCCGCTAAAAATGAAGAAAAAAATGTAAATGTACTTGATCACTCGAGCGTCACTTCATAGCGTCATCATCAGCAGCGCTCAAAGGATCTGCCCTTATGTTGTTGAAGTTTGGTTATTAGTAATAAATAATAATAAAGCAAGATACCCTGTTGAAATATGTGAGATGTGTGGTTTACATAAACTGCTAAGGTAAAGTATAGATTAAAATGATTGTGACCAATGTGAAGGGGGAGGAGAATTTATACGTGTCACGTTTAGTTGATAAAACACTTCCGCAAAGGATACACCTGTGCATCCTCGCTCATGACTCCTCAGGAAGCCTTCTCGATCCTCGCCTCCAAGCGGTGCAATTAGAGAGTTGAGATGTTCTTCAAGATGGCTGAGCTCGATCGGTTTCCGGGCCATAGGATGGAGGATGGAGGAGAGAGGGATATTGAGAAGCACCCATGATGTCATGAATGTTTGATGCCACTTTAGTCCATTGACCTCTTTCTGAGGTCCTTTGGGATTTGTAGTTCAAGTCATGCATGAGTGCACCCTGAGTGGGCTGCTTATCTTCATCTGTCAGGGCTTCAGTGCAATGCAGTGATATAGTACTGTTAGGGATGTGATATCAGAGAAGTCATTTCATTGTTGAAGAAATTTTGCAAACTTGAATGTGAATTCTTGGTCAAGAACAGAACAGCATGTTGGCTTCTTGGTTGGATATGTAAGAAATGAACTCATAGCAGACTGGCTGTCACACGCTCATGTCTGTGCTCTCTGTGCTATTCTACTAGATTAGCATGATGGAAATCTGTGTTAGATTATGGCATTAAATTAGCACAGCGATTGCTCGAGGGGTGTTTTTTAAATATAATTTTCTTGGGCGAGGAAATGTCTTGATTTCCCACAGGAGATCAAAACTCATAAGAACACTGAAAATGGCCGATTATAAAATGCTAAAGCCTTTAACTATTGTGACCAAAGCAATCGGTTATAGTTTGTTGTTCATATGTTTTCCTGCATGTGAGGATTTCTGATTTGTCAAGGTGTTTTCCAAGACTATATATAGCTCTCAGACTGATCTTGCGCTTATTCAAACAGCTCATCATTGCCTCTCACATCATGATAACAATGTGAGAAATTAAAAAAAAATTTGTGCACTTTCGTGATAAAAGATGTACTATTAAATCATATTGTTGGGCACCCTGTATTCCAAAACGTAAATTTTTAGAACTACGATGAAAAATGGCCAAACAGAGCGTTATTAACAGCACAGCAGCACAAAAATGGAATAAAGTATGACTTAACCAAAACTAACATTATCAATGTAATCAATGTACAATATGACAAGTTTAATGATCTCTTGCATTAAATGTATGCATAATGACAATTTAATTGCATTTAAACATCATGACATCTAATATACAATCATGATTATGCATGATTTTCTCTGAGGGACATTTTCATATATGCACAGGACAAAGTTTTGAAAGAGATGCTTTTGCATTTTACACCTATTTTTCTTTGCTTCTCAGTTTCCGATCTCTAATTATTCATTATTTTTCACTTCCTGTTTATTGTTATTCTTTTGTGTGTGTGTGTGTGTGTGTGTGTGTGTGTAGGAGTGAGTGTTTGTTGAGATAGATGTGTTGGCTGCAGATCAGACTGAGTAGTCTGTCGCTGTCTGAGATCTTAGAGTCAGAGACAAAAGGAGATAATTATATTTAGCCACACCCTCTATTGTGAGCAGCACAATGATGCGTGAGGAACAGCCATGTGATTACACTAATTATGATGTCAGTGGATGTGCCTCTAGACTGCCATAACTCTAATAGCACAAATAAAATAAAAAAGGTGTTGTCTTATAGGGCACAAATTTAACATCCTTAGGAGAGAAGTTACAAGGCTCTGCTGAGTCACACTTCCATTAGTGTCTATTTAGTATCTACATCTAATTATGGAGTCAATATAACATTATTATGAAACAGTCCATAGAGTATGCTGTAAAATCATTTCTGCTCCTATCAATGTCTACTGTATAGACTACAGCTATAAAGAAGTTCATGTTCAATTATGATACTATTATGAGATTTTTATTATTGTAAAAAATCACGGATCCACATTAAACACCTTCCTGAATGCACATTTCAGGGCTAAAGTTTGCCGTTATTCTTTATACATAATATACTAAATATAATAGCGCTTGAGTAATGACTCACTGTCTGACTAATCTGGCTGCCCTAGACCTTTACTAGAATATAAGCGGCAGAGACAACATTTTTCTAAATGCAGGTTTATATCGTATAAACAAAAAATACTTACAATATCAGCATTTTTAACTAACATGAATGTAAGATAGCCTGCCTGCACATAATATGCATAATATTAGGATATTTTTTACTAATTAATGAATTACTTCAAACTGATGATTGGCAGTCTAATACATTAATATTCTGTTGTAGATATTCAGAGAGAGAAAGATGAGTATGGAGTTTTTCTGTAGAATTACACTACCACATCCTCAGAAAGTCGAAATGACAGGCCAGTGCTACTCTTTTCTAAAGTGTAGACTGTTAAAAATTATTTTGCTTCTTCCAAGCCCAACATTTTCCATGGTTCCTGAACAAAATTCTAAACAAAGGGCATTTCAGTTTTCTGAGCTGTTAACTGAGGCATTATTAAAATGGGTGTGGGTCCAGTTAAAAGCACTTTTGGGCATGCTGGTAGTCTGAAATGGTTGGCAGTTTCCTATCTGTGTTGCCAGATGGCCCAACTCCCTCTTGTGTGTGTGTGTGTGTGTGTGTGTGTGTGTGTGTGTGTGTGTGTGTGTGTGTGTGTGTGTGTGTGTGTGTGTGTGTGTGTGTGTGTGTGTGTGTGTGTGTGTGTGTGTGCTCCTGACTGCTTGAGCCTTTTAGATGGGAGTTCTCAATTATTATAAGAATTCTGATATCATCCCAAACCATTCCAGCACCACCTCACACATTATCATTCAGAGAAGTGTCTGTCAACAGCAGCTTAGCAGGTCAAGGAAAGGAACGGTTTCATTTCCAAATGGTTAAACAGTTAATGATGACATCATCGCGAATACCACAGTCTTCTATTCATGCTCTTTTTTCTCTTTCCCTGGGCCATCTCATCTTGGTTTCTGAATGCAGTTTCCATTCCACAACTGAAGCTCCTTTGTCAAATGAGGAATTCCATTTGAAAAGCCAATGTTCTGCCATTATATTTTTCCCATGTGTCTATATCTCAGATGTATTATGAGAATTGCTGATCCCCCTTAATCAGACAGTTGTCCCTGTAAAATAGACTAATTCAGACTAATGCCTTGGTTTGAATAAAAGCATTAGAGAAATTGAATGAGCTACTGTATACACAAATTACAACAAATACAAAAGTTGTTACTTTAAGAATAAAAGTTGGCTAAATGCAAAAATGTTTGTATATTAGTTAGACCTATCATGCAACTGAGGTTGAACTATTATCACTTATTAAATAGCTTCACAGTGATTTCTATTATCTCTATGCCAGATTTCAGTGACAGTGAACTTCTCAGTATTACAGTATTACAGTATTAAAATACAGTTTGCTGGGAGCTGTCAATGCTAGGCAGAGAGAGAAAGAGATGCAAGGGAGATGGAGGATGAAGAAGCTGGGGAAAACAGAGCCCCACGTGGTGTCCAGAGAAACACACATGCTGAAGTCAGAGGGCCTTTTTAAAGGCCTGTATGGAAGCCCAGTTGGAGTCACAAACACTGGAATGAGCCCATGAAGAGCACAAAGCTGGCCTTCTACGTGACACTTTAACTGGGTGACTGAGTGTTCATCACAAAAGTGCTATTGATAGTTTATCCAAGTTGGCTGAGAGCATGACCGAGGGTCTGCAGGCCCACTGGGCAATGTAGCATGACCGGATACGCTCAAGAGGAGGAACAGAAGAATAGACAGAATAAAGAGAGGAGATGACTGCAAGAATGGGACATCAAAGGCTCTGTGCCAAAAATTCTCATTGTCATGTCAATGATAAATAGTCTGTGTGTCATTTTTTTCTGTTTGTGCTATTCTTGCAGTTTGGCCACTTGCTGTGAAGGTGGAATTTGGAGGCACATTTAAATTCACTTGCAATTTTGTCTCCTTAGGATTCAGCAACTTGGTTTTTCAAAACAAAGAAAATAACTTAAAGGGATAGTTAAACTAAAAATTCTTTCATTATTCACTCACCCTCATGTTGTTCCAAACTTGTATGACTTTCTTCTGTGGAACATATTTTTACTATATAATGGAAGTCAATGGTGACCAAAACTGTTTGGTTATCAACATTCTTCAAAATCTTGCTTTGCAGAAGAAAGAAAGTCGTACAGGTTCGGAATGACATGAGGGTGAGTAAATGATGACAGAATATATATATATATATATATATATATATATACCGGTATATATATATATATATATATATATATATATATATATATTTTGGTGAACTATCTCATTAATCTTCAGAAACCCCGTCTTCCTTATGAAGCAGACATATAAAGCTGTTCTGTTCCGGCCAGAGCACACTGATGTCCACATCGTTGTAGTCCACGTTACTGTTATATCAGTGATCAGCAGCTTCCAGTGCTTGTCCATTTTACAGCATCAAAGCCAGAGATTAAAGGAAAAGCATCTGCTTTCTGATCACTATAGTCAGGCTTTTGGTCGGCCTGTAAACAGGGTAACAGAAAGCTTTAATTTAGAGCATGTCAAGCCACTGGGTGAAGGACTTCATGGTTCTATAATATAATAATAATAATTTTCCGTAGCACCTTTAACTGTACATCTCAAAGCGCTTTACAGAAACAAATAAAACAACAAAAATACACCATATAAAAAAAATGCACAATAAAAAATGTATACAAATATTCAATTAAAAGCTACCCTAAAAAAAAAAAAAAAAAAAAAAAACGAGTTTTAAAGTAAGATTAAAAAATGCTAAGAGATTTTGCTTGCCTTATCTCGATTGGTAAAGAATTCCATAGTTTTGGAGCTATTGAAGAAAAAGCCCATCTCCCATCAATCGTAAGCGAGTTAAAGCAACAGTTAAAAGACCAGTTAAAAGACCAGTTTCAGATGATCGAAGGTCACGCGTTGGAGAATTAAAAGTTTGGTCAAGTATTGAGGTGCCAACCCATGTAAAGCCTTGCAAGTAAGCATCAGAATTTAAAGTCTACCCCTAACCTAACAGGGAGCCAATGCAGAGACTTATCCTGGTTCTAGTAGAGAGTTTAGTCTAGTAGTTCTAGCAGCCGAGTTTTGCACTACCAATACGGGAAAACACACAAGTTTTAATTAACCTCTCAGCAACAAGGAAAGACTATGGAGTCTTTCTCTATGGAATAGTCTATGGAGTCATGGTTCAAGCTCAGAGGGTGATGGAGATAGCAACTTGCTCTTAAAAGATGCAAAAACAAACTTTTGTGGTCTTCCAAATGATTAACCCTCTGGGGTTCTTCGGACCAAATGGACCCGAAGAATTTAAATAAAAAAATGTGTAAAATCATAGCTTCATCGGAATGGTCCGAAATTTGGTGACTTTGTTGGTACTTGGTATATGAACACCCAAAAAAATTGGGGACAGGATTTGAATAGTCTAAGTGGTTGTAAAAAAAATGGTCACACTCAGGGTCTTCGGGTCCAAATGGACCCGCCATAGGAAATGAATGGGAAATTGACAAAAATGTGACAATACAGAGTTGTTTTGTGCGTACAATCAACAAATCAGCCACGATCCAGAAAAAAAGCACACAACAGTGAAGGGGTGAATCTATAAAACATCAAGAGTGCAAAACAGACACATCCACACACACACACACACACTTTTATACACAAACACACTAATAAATTCAGATTACATAAATATGTTTTGAATTTTTTTAAATCACAGCTTCATCGGAATGTTACGAAACTAGGTGACTTTTATGGTATTAGGTATATGTGAACAAACAAAAAATATTGAGGTCATGATCCAAGCATGCTAAGTGGTCGTCACACTTCTGCTCTTTGGTCAAAAATGACCCCCATAGGAAATGAATGGGAAATTGTCAGAGTTTTTTTTTTTTTGCATACAATCTGCAAATCAGCCAGGATGCAGAAAAAAGGACTCAACAGTGAAGGGGTGAATCTCTAAAACATCAAGAGTGCAAAACAGACACACACACATACACACACACACACACACACACAGACACACACACACACAGACACACACACACACACACACACACACACACACACACACACACACACACACACACACACACTGTATTATATATTTATAATAATCTGTATTATAAAGTAAAACTGGCACTTCAAATTACCATTTAAACCAAACAAACAAACAAAAAACAAGACAAAAATAGTCTTTGAGAATCTGTTATTATATTTTAAAATCAACAACCTGAAAAAAATAGTCAAAGATGTGCAAAACTCACAAGAATTCTGAACCCTTTCTACAGAGAGCTGTAAATCCACTAGTGGTAAAAATGTGCTATTGCGTGATAAAAATGCTCAGTGTGTCCAGCAGATGGCATCCATCTCATTTCAAAAATTGTTTTCATGAGGCCTAGGCTTGACTCTAAAATGAAATACAGCTTTAAAAAAAAAAAAAAAAAAAACATATTTATAAAAAAATTATATTATATTCAATGGGAAAAAATGGGTCATAATTATTGCATAAATATTAATTATAAATCATAAAATTTTCTCAAAACACCAAAAAATAAAAGAAAAAATTTATAAAAAATTATAAAAAACAAGTAAAAAAAAAAATATATGATTTTCTTTTAATAAATATGAATCAAACCCTTCCGGACCATTTGGTCCCGAAGACCCTGAGTGTGACCCTGAAATGAAGGACCCCAGAGGGTTAAACTACATCAATGACCTTACTGGCAATAACAAAACATTTAGCTAATTATTGTACTCTCTGGAAGGAATATAACCCTGTTGAAAGGTATCATTTTGTTCAGAACAGCATGTAGGTGATTGCATAAAAGGCCTGTATATATTGGTGCAATCAATGGGAACCTAAATCACAATAAGAAAATGCATACTGCATTACAACAGAGCCAACTAAATTGTTATACAGAAAGAGAGTGAGAGGCCTGTGGGTTCCTTTAAGCGTGCACCACATGTGCATTTATAAGAACAGGGCAAGGGATGACTCATCTATGTTTTTCCATTGTTCAGTAACCACTGCTCATGTTCTCTGCACAAATTAATGTAAATGTGAATTTGTACAAGCATCCATTAGCACTCCTTCATAGTATCTGTTTTAGACAGATTTTATGCATAATTGCTGTAAAATGATTAGCTTGTTGTATCAAGGTTCAGGAGTGTGCACTCTTTAAACACAGTTCATTAACTACTCAACTCAGATTAGTAAAATGCACTCTTCCAGGAATATGCCCTGCAGCCTGGAATACTTAAATAAATACCTGGAATAAATAAATAAATAAATATATTGTATGAAGGGTTTGATGTTTGCTCTGACTGGAACTTCAGTCTGGAAGCAAGTGCTCTAAATAATTTCTATTATTTCTTAACACCGGAATTTCCATTATGTTCACAGTGTGCTGATATCCTCTCTATAACGCACATTAAAATATTAAAAAGCATGTATTACTTTAATGTGATAATCTAATTTGTTTGTTCAAAATACTTATTTTTATTAAATCACCCTAATTAATTATAATATATATAGGCCTATAGGCTATATATAATACACTATAGCTCAGTGTATTATTAGAGTTTGTAAATAAACTTTTGTTGAAAGATGAAGCAGGTAGCTAACTGTATAATTGAATCTGATAGCAGCCATATTGCAACCAGTAGGCTAATGTTAGGCCTAAACAATTTCATTTCATATGCTTTGACTGTTAATAACGGTTTTTGCGCATTATCTGTTTTTGTTTGTGTAAAAACTGTATTAACATTAAGGCGAACCTCATATAACATATTAAAATAAAACAAAAATCCATGTTAGGATGGCCCATTTAACAAGACTTATAACCCTTATAAACACGAACCCATACCGACACCTATGTGACCAAAATAACCCTCTTAAAAAGGTTAGCATCATTCATGCTGCTGATTGTTCTAGTCTCTGACGCCCTACATTGTGTCGGTCATTAATTTAGTGCAACCATAAGACAAACTGTCTAGAGAAAACACTAGTGCTGTGCACGCGCGTCTGTGGTGGTTACCTGAGTGACCGGGATCACAACGAAAGATCCTCCTCCCGCACTCTCCGTTACTATGGCGAGGAACTTGGCGTTGACCGCACAGAAATGGTTGTCATGGACGTTCTTTGTGATTGGGATGCCCTCGAAGCAGTGCTCTCGGTTCGCCACTTTGCCATAGACGTTTCGAAACTTGGAGCTCCGGTAGGTCGGCCGCCATGACATCTGCAAAGCACATGCAAAGACAACAAGCTTAGAAGTGACAGCGTTTTTTTTTTTAGTCTTTTAATATTCATTATTAGGCTATGTGACCTGTGAGGTGGACAGAAGTGGTTATCAAGTCTACACTAAAAATAAAGGTTCTAATAAGAGCGACACCCAACCAAATCTGTTTACCTTCATTTAACATATTAAGGATTATGAACATGTGAACTGATGCTTTAAAGACTGGGAATACTCTCTTTACATATTAACAAGGCCCTTTATAAGTTCTTGCAAAGAACCAATTAAGAACCTTTATGTTTAAAACAACATTAAACATTATAAGTTTTAATCAAAAGGTTGCTGTAGCTTTTGCAAGAATAATCTTTTTGTTTTTAAAGGGAAAATATATTAAGTTAAAACCATGTTTATTTTTGGCACAATACCAGCGGAAAACCTGAATCTGTGTTTTCGCAATAGACCAGCAGGATTGAATGAACCAAATGACACAAAGTAGCCTAAACAAGACTAAATGCAAACCAACACCCAGAACCCAACCATTAACCAGCCAAACATTACTTAGGCCTTTTTGGAAACTCATACACAGATCATGTGAATAAATATATTCATATATCCAATGACACCATGATATGATAAGTGAAATGCAGATAAGAGTAATATGAATATTGGACCGGCTTACTTGGCTCCATTTTCCAGTATGAAACTCTTTAGAAGACTCCGCCACTCAAACAGGAAGCGGTTGGTGGATGCTTGTAAAATTTCACTAAGAACTCAAACCACCGTTTGTAGTTTAGCCTAAGGAATGTGTAAGCAACAATTTAGGCTCTAATGAATGAGACTGTGCCATTCAAACTAAAATGAGCTGTGATTCGAGCAGATAATGGCCGGAAGGAGAAGAAGAAGTGTTAAATCACCAGTGTCTGATCTGAATCTTTTTGTGAGACTGACATCACTCATGACTAAAGACTGCATTGTGAATATTTGTGTGTTGTGTATGAGCACATACATAATATTTATAGTCTTTAGTTTATTTGTAACATTTATATGTTGACTGATTTGGAATTATACTAGCACGCCTAACAAGTTTGGCTAGTCGCATCCTGTTAGCAGTGAGGCATGAAATTGCATCTATCTGAGATCTTTCTCCATCATATTACTTTTTCTTACATCCACATGTCTAATTTTCAGCTCTCCCTCCATGTTGAATGTTTACAGCTGTCCTAAAGCATTCAGCGTGTTGTCTTGCCTGTTTAACCATAACCGAATCAACCAGAGAGAGGCCTTGGTTGTATTTGCATACAAGGACATTCATTCATTTAATGCTGCTCGTACACACACTGGTCACTTCCACGTATCTCCAAAAGACACAAACAGACCGCTATCTAGGCTATCTGTGTACTTAACACAAGTAATAAGCCTATTTCTATACATAAATCATCAAAATATACTTGCTTATTCAGTATGAAAATAAAATAGATCATATTTATCATTATGTTCACCTCAATGTCTGACTCCAAATTATTGAGGCTAATTTCCTACCTTTCCTTTGGTTTTGAGTTGACCACCCTCTGTATTCTGCAATCATCTATAGAAAGAGCCTGTATCTTCTCCGGCTTCCTGCGTGCATGTAGTTTGCCGGGCTGAGTTACTTGCATCTGTTTCTCTCTTTCCCTTTTTCCTCCCACAGCCTCCTTTCATCCCTCCCTCACTACTTCATTCCCTCCCTCTTACCAGGCCCAGCCCCACATGCCTCCCAGACACAAGTTGTTGCTCCATCCTCTCTATATGTCAGTGTTTGCTTATTAATGTCTTTCAGTTTACTGCCATTGATCAGATTCCTTACCATCTCATTCAGTTTATAAAACATTGATCTTAAAGTCAGCGTTATATAGAAAGTTATATAATAAGTATGATGCAACTGCACTCTGTCTACTTATGTCTGGGGGAAGTGTCTTCATTTCCACTGGAGGATGATTATTGTTTTATGCACATCCACTATGGTAGCTATGGTCTTGAAAAACTTAACAACCTTCTTGTTTCTGAGCTCTCTGTTCTATGTTCCTATTTTTCTTCTTTTTCTCTCTCTCCTCTAAATGCCCAGTCCTCCAGATGTCCAGTAAATATTATGTTCTATATTTAAGATTAATAGATTTACAGTTGGAAATACATGACACGATTAAAAGTTTCAGCAGTATGTTTCAGATGTGTATCATTTACGAATGCACTGCAAGCCATTTTGCATTTGTATATTTACAGTACCATTCACAAGTTTGGGGTTGGAATTGGTAAAATTGTCAACGTTTTTGACAGTCTTTATACTCACCAAGGCTGCATTTACTCGATCAAAAGTACAGGAAAAAGAGTAATATTGTGAAATATTATTACAATTTAAAATTAGTTTTAAATTTAGTTTATAATTCCTGTGACGGCAAAGTGGAATTTTAGCATCATTGCTACAGTCTTCAGTGTCCAGTGACATGATCCTTCAGAAATCATTCAAATATGGTGCTTTGCTGCCCAGGAAACCTAATTATTATCAATGTTGATGTCTTATTCTTATCAATGTTGAAAACAGTGTGCTGCTTATTATTTTGGTGGAATCCGTGATACATTTATTTTCCCTGATGAATAAAAAGTTCAAAAGACAGCATTTATTTGCTGTCACATTTGATCAATTTAATGCAACCTTGCTGAATAAAAATATACGTTTATTAAAAGATCTTACTGACCCCAAACTACTGAACCATAGTGTATATTTTCTTCATAATTGAATTGCCTCTTGCTTGTAGAATTTATTGTTTCCTATATATTGCCTATATTACAGATTGTTTCCTATATATTGCCTATATTACAGTTATGGTCTGTGAGTGAAATATACAGATAGATTGGCTGAAGGTTGACCATATAATCACGTTCATTGTATTTAACCAACCAGTTATGTTACTATATGTTAAACAGAGTAATTTTCTTTGGTCTTTTTCTGGTAGGACGTCCTAAATTGATCCTATACATGCCGAAGATGCGAGAGGCTGGTAAGTTGTTTTGTGGTTGGTTGATTTACAGCTTCTCAAATAGTTATAATTATGCTATGTGATATTATTAGAAATAAACAGGAGAATGTTAATAAGACCTTGGGAATTGTCCGGAGCGTTCTCGGGTCTATGATAAAAACAAAAGTCTTGCTCTCTCTAATTATGTTGAATGATTAAATGGTATATTTGGCTAGCTCTTGACAACCTCTATGCAGACAGCACGATTTATTTAACTTTAGTGCGACAGCACTCTCTCCTTGGCCTCCCCTTCAGCTCTGCTCTCTGTTCACCATGTGTCAGTAAAACACCCTACAGATATTTTGTAGTCTGGGCTGTCTGACTGTTGCATGCATTCATGCAAATACTGTCCAGAGAATACATATTGATGTTTAGCCCCAAATAAAGTTAACATGTTCATTTTAAGAACATCTCTATAGGCCATAGGGCTAGAGGTAGACCTGCAAAAGGATGTGTGTGTACGCATGCACTGAAGGCTTAGTCTCACCCTTAGATGGCACACCCAAGGACCGCCCACCATTTGTTTAATGACAGTCTGATGCATATTGCCCACAAAATGGCAAGATTTGGCCGAATTTGCCTGTGTTAATGTGACTGGCTGGTGCTATGTAACTTCTGGCAGTAAGAGCACATATGAAGCTCTTCCGAAAAAAGTCACACTGTCAGAAAACATGTGCAAAAATGGCACTTTTAGGGGAACAACAGCTTGTCACCTGGAAAGTACCTTTAACGGGACTCCTTATCTACCCATTAAATGGGGTAGGGGGAAGTTGTGGCCTAATGGTGAGAGAGTCAGACTGGTAACCCGAAGGTCTCGGTTTCGATTCTCAATACCGGCGGCAAGAAATTACTGAGTTGCCCTTGAGCAAGGCACCCAACCCCCAATCGCTCGCCAGGCGCCACTGCAAATATGGCTGCCCACTGCTCTGGGAGTGTGTGTGTCCACAGGTTTGCAGTGTGTGTTCACTACTCACTGCTCCTAATGTGTGTGCACTAATGTGGATAGGTTACCACACTTGGCCTTCACATGTCACTTTCACTAAAGTACTGCCTCACGCTGTTGTATCCCTGAAAGTAACATTTTTACATATTTTTTGAGAGTGTACCGAGCTGTTAGTATTAGTGCTTTTCAGAAAGAGCTAAATCACAGGGTTTTTTTTATTATTAAAAATGAATAGCTTTAAATCTTTGAAATTACAGTATACTTATTTGATGCACTCTATAAAGTGTATTTCTAAATATAAAGCAATTTCTATCTCTGTGAAATAATCGGTACATGTTATTTTAAATTGTTTTTCTGATACTGGTCTATTACTGTAATCAAGTCTGTTTCAGATCAGCCTAGCCCCTAAACGACATGTAAAAAATAAACAAGCTGTGGTTGGTAGATGTATTTGTCAGTCAGATGTTTTTTTTCCTGGGTAGAACAAGCTGTTAGTAAAAACTCTGGCAACACAAAAGTACTGAAGCATGTATCATTTTGTTTAGGAAGGAGTCACTGCAAATTAATAAGCAGACTGTTTGAGAGAAAATTATTTGTGTAATGTGCGTGTACTGTTCCACTGTATGTGAGCTTGTGCACACATGTGCTCTTTTTGCTGCAGGATAGAGAGACTCCAGAGACTACACTCTTTATTGACTTTTTCACATATTGCCTGCAGTTTCTTCTGCATGCTATGTTTTTGATTGTCTTTATTCCATCCATTAATGCATCTTTCTACCATTTATTGCAGATCTGTACATAAAAGTTAGGCCACTAATACGTTTTAATTTCTCTCCGGTTTGGCCTTACGCCCACATGGAGAAAGCGGGTTTTTTTTGTCCTACAAAAACTGAGCTTTTTGAAAAATGCTTTCCCAAGTGGATAGATTTGAAAACGACGTTTTCACTTTGTAGTGTGGACTGTGAAAATGGAGGTATTTGAAAAGTCATGTGACGCATACATGTGACGATAGATATGTTGCCAGAGATGTTTATACCGCTATTGTGCCTGTTATGTGCTATTCACTTTCCCACTGTTGCTAAAGATATGTTACTTTGTACACTCTTCATATCACAGTCCTGCAAGATGATGGAAAATTACTTGCAATTGCTGTCCTGCTGCAAAACATGAAAGCAGTTGCGTTTTCAAATGTATCCGGATCAGGGATGGAAATTAGCACCCGCCACCAGCCAAATGCGGGTGATTTTGTGTTGTGGCGGGTAAACTCGCTTCACCTACCGGCCACCGTGGCGGGTAAATAAAAATAGCATACTGTTTCACCCGGACGGCGGACACTTTTAGAGGAGGCACACCTTCAAACAAAAATGTGGCGTTACATCGCAGGCGTAGAGGTCTGCAGAGAAAACATCATGGTGCGTTCACACCAGACGAGAATAGAGCGTCTGGCGCGAGTGATTTCATTGTTTAGGGCCCTTACATAGTCAACGCATCGGTACGCATACGCGTGCGCAAGGCTACACATCGCTACGCTTCGGCCGCCATTATGCGTCGATGCGTAGCCAAATGTGTCATCCTAGTTTTTGATACGCGACGCGCCGATGCACGCAATACTATGCGTTGTCGGTGGGGGCGACATTGCAAGTAATGTACATAAAAAGGTATATTATTATGTTTACAGAAGAAGAAGATTTGAATACAATGGCGGGCGAAGAGGAAAAGTTATGCGAGCTTGTTCGTATACATCCTTTGTTGCCGCCGATGTAAAATCAGCAATATGCACTCCTCTTCAGTTGCCATTTTGATCTGAATATTACGTGACCCGACTCTAGACTCTACTACCCCCTGCTGCGCGATCGGTGTATTGCATTTCACGCATCGCCGGTGACGCTTGTGTACTATGAAAAGGAGCGCGTAGCTCGCGTCGCTCGCGTTGCTTGCTCGTGTTGCTCGCGTTGACTATGTAAAGGCCAGTTAATGCAAAGACGCGTTACGCGCGTAAAAAATTCCTACGGCGCGTATGAGGTGTAGAGCGCGCCGTGGTAGATGCGAATACGCCTCATTCGCGCGGCAAGTTCGAGCGTCTGACGCGTTCCGCGCGCATGATTTTATTGAGTGCTTTTGTGCATTCACGCGTTTGACGCGAATTCGCGTCTGCCGCCCGAGTTGAAAAATCTGAACTTTGGCGTCAATTCGCGCCGCGTTAACCAATCAGGAGCCTAGCTGCTGTCACGTGGTGAAGTATCTGGATGCTTCAATAAATTATTTTGTACTAAATGCCTGATGTGGTTCTAATGCACAACAAAGCAAATATTTTATCACATAAAACTTGATTTCAATATATGAGACATTCATTTTGTATTGAATGCTATTTATTCCATTTCATATCTAGATTATATTAAATATTATTCTAATGTAAAGGCAACCAACATACTATAGCTCATAAATCCGTGTCTGGAGAGTGTTGTGTGAGAGAAAAAAAAATCACAGGACAGGTTAATTACTTTTGGAGGCTGGCTCAAATTATCATCAAAACAAAAATAAATGACAGATTAGGTGGATGAGGCCGAGGGTGAGAGAAAGAGAAAATGTCAGTATTTCATTGAGACTTGAGATTTAATAAACTGCTTAAGTATTCTTGTAGTATTAATTTTCACATGCAGTTACACATTGTCGGTTAAAAACAAGAAAGTGGCTGGTAAAAACATTGAGTGGCTGGTAGATTTTGAAATCCACCAGCCACAGTGGCTGGTGGACAAAAAAGTTAATTTCCATCCCTGATCCGGATTAATGTAGACGTATAGCCTTATACTGTATCACTCCATTACAGCATCCAAATATTAGATCTCCCCAACCAACTCTGCCTATGAATATTATTCATGCAACGAATCACTCAAAGATACTAATATTCCAACAGCTTCCAAGACAGGAAGCAAGCCTCTTCTGTCTTTAAAATGTGGCACACAAATGGATGAAAGGCCTCCAGAGGGCCACAGTTGGTTGTTAGTTAGACTGCTTTCAGTCCCTCACCATGCCCGTCTTTGTTGGGCATTAGCTAGGCTCCAGTTCCTGCTTCTGAGTTCCGATGCCATTCTGTCTCTGTGGGAGTTAAATAACTCTTGAGCCTGGAGACCCACTGCCTGTTTTGGCAGCTTTGGCTCCAGCTGTGAATGAAATACAGCTGAGAGAAAGCCAGGTCAAGCTGCATGCTGTCCTTTCACACACAGAAAAGTCAGAATGAATGCTGGTGACTTTAGAGATGGGTTTTAGCACAGACTTTGCTATAGAAAATTCAGCATTTACTCAGTGCAGGCATATATAATGAGGACCTGAGATTTACCTGACACGACCACCAAGTTTCAAATGATAACGTTGTATTTTCTCAATGTTTATAGTGTGTTTTTAGTAGATTCGCTATATTTGTGCATTTACAGTGTAATGAGATCATCTTAAGCCATGAGCTTATGTTATTCAGCATTGACAATACCTTGAGGAAAACATAATAACATGTATAAGTTAAGTTCCAGAACAGAATGATTTTGTCAGAGCTGAAGGGCATTTAAATCTCTTCAATTCTCAGTGAAGACAGAACTCTGGGGAGGGAGGAAAACGGCTCAGAGATGGGATAGAGACCCTCATTACTACTGTACTGGAGGGTGTTTTGTGTATGTACTGGGGGGCCCTTTGTTTGTTATTGTCTTTCTGCTTGGCTGTCTTTTCCACCAGACTATGCAGATGCAGCTGCGAGTATCAACTGACACTCAGGTTTTAACATTGGCCTAACTGTTAAAAGGGAGAAAAAATATGAAAAATCTGCATTGTTTTACACTAGGGGTCTCCAACAGGGGGTCCGTGGCAGTAGGGGGTCTTGTCTTGACTGATTTCACAACTTTCGATATGTACTACATCACTAACAATAACAATGCAATAAGATGTTGATTCAGTATCAGACTGATTTAAATCAGTAACTCGTCCAAATTTGAACTATTCATTTAAAGAACCGGCTCATAAGAGTCATTAGTTTAGGAATCAGACTACACTGGTTGCGCTGTATGTGTTTTTGAGTGACTATACTTTTTCATATACTTTTCAATACTTTTTTATGATATGAAAAGTTTCAATACTTTTCATATCATATAAGCGGAGTGTTGTTGTCCATGCAATTAGGGACAGGATGTGCTTGAGGGTTACCAGACTTCGATAAAGAATCAGAAAATAATGAAAGAGGAGGTTATCTGATGTCTTGCTGAGAGACACAAAGTCAAGGACAGCTTTGCTCTGCTCTTAAGGTCCAGTTATGCTTATAAAAGATCCTTTCTATCAAGGAAGCGGTAAACACACTCCTCCTTTCTTTATCCTACACTCTGTAGCCTATATTCCTTATGTATGAATTTTATTTTATTTTAAAAAAAAAATGTCTTGAATAGTCTTGACTTAAACCGAAGTACTTCCATAAAGAACCCGAAAATATTGATAAATACTTTTGATAAGTCCACAGACTCCCAATCAGAAGTTTTGTCAATTACTTTCTCTTTATTATAACTATTTTGCACATTTTAGCATAAGCGTAAGTTATGAAAACTAAAATTACACCGATGGGAAAGGTAAAGTATGGGAATTATGTAGTTATTCCTTACATTTTAATTTCTTAGTTAGGCCTTAGTCATCCAACTTCATGAGATATCAAAACCAGAATGTTTTAAAAACAGCTTTGCACTTCAGACTTTTTTTTTTTTTTTTAAACAATTCACTGTCCTATTTGTCCTATTCACTGTCCTTTTTGGCTTGTAGTGGTCTACACTCTCCACCAATCAACATGCTTTGTCAACACTTTTCAATTAAAGGGATAGTTCACCCAAAAATGAAAATTCTGTCATTAATTACTCACCCTCATGCCATTCCAAACCCATTAGCCATTCGTTCATCTTCGGAACACAAAAGATATTTTTAATGAAATCAGAGAGCTTTCTGTCTCTCCATTGACAGCCTACGCAACTACCATTTTCAAGCCTAGTAAAGACATCATAAAAGTAATCCATGTGACTCCAGTTGTTTAATCTCAGTTTTATGAAGCAATGCGAGTACTTTGTTTGCACAAAAATAAAAACATAATTTACCACTTTCACAAAATCACCACGACGCATGCATGTTGACGCAAGAGCAGATGTTGTTTTTTTTGTGCAAAGCACTCAAACAAAACAAAGTTTTTTCATTATCTGACTTCGTAAAGACTATGATCACTTGTTAATGTGATTACAGATATTCTTCTAGATGTAACATCTCTATGTAACTAACTTTTGACTTTGTAAAATAATACTGTACAATGATTAACATCATTGCTTAACATTCAAAATCAGTGCTAAAGAAGACTTGTTCCCCCTATAATTTATGTCCTCTCGTGTCCTTGTGTCCTTAAGCATCCCTTTATTGGCTCATAGAGCATCCCCTAGAGAGTGTCATTCTCAGGAGAGGACCTGTTTGTTTTCCTTTCTCTAACCTCCCTGTTGTTAATGGTCAGGGTGTGATAAGCAGAACCAACAGATGGATAGATGGGGATTACGGTGGGGAGGTGAAGAGAAGAAGAACAAAGGATAAGGCACACGTTAAGAGATGGAGGGGGAAGGGCGGCAGGAAGTAGATGCAGGTGGGGTGATCATTATGGTCACCATTAGACTAGATAGTGACTCAGCCCTATGCTTATCTGTCAATCAAATGACATAGGATTCACTAATGACATTTTGTTGCACTAAGATGTGTGACCAAATCAGCATGAAATAAGAAGCTTCTGAATAAAATTACATAGAGAATACAGAGTGACTGCTATGTGTGTAAGCTTTCTGAAGCAGCTTGAGATGTCCTGATGCCAGCTCTGAACCGCATGCAACAAAAACATGAGCCCCATTTGCAATGACGGCCATCTGGCAAGTGCTCAAGAAGAATACTCGGTAGTGATAAATAGAATACGCGGCTATAATACAAAATAGACCAAAATATCGGTATTTTCAGATAGGTGCACCAGATCTGTTCTTTTGGATCTGTTCTTTTAAGAGAGGCGGTCAAATGGGGTTAAAGCCCATTCTCTTTGACTTTGACATGCAACATTTCTTTACCGCAGGAGCTGCTCTCTGCTGGCAGAATACTTTTCATTATTTAGAGAGCTCAAACACAGATGTAGATGCACTTTGCAAAATTACTTCCATCCCAACCTACATATTTCCTAGTTTCGGAATGCCAAGAGTCCCGCGAACTTGCATAAAGACTAACAGCCTGTCATCTCTGATTCAGTAGATATCCACTTCACCTGTCAAAATTAATTCATTTATACTGCCCAAGTAGTTTTAGCAGTTTGCTGTTTTATGATTGATAGCTGCTAAAACAAACTGAGCCCTGCGAGATAAAAGAGTTAAATGTTTTTCTTAGATGAATTGCAAGTACGACTACACAATAATAATACCTGACAAAACCTCTGTCAATAACACAATATTAATACTAAACACAATATTAATACTTTAAAGGGTTAATTCACCCAAAAATGAAAATTATGTCATTAATGACTCACTCTCATGTCGTTCTAAGCCCGTAAGACCTCCGTTCATCTTCGGAACACAGTTTAAGATATTTTAGATTTAGTCCGAGAGTTTTCTGTCCCTCCATTGAAAATGTATGTACGGTATACTGTCCTTGTCCAGAAAGGAAATAAAGACATCATCAAAGTAGTCCATGTGACATCAGTGGGTTAGTTAGAATTTTTTGAAGCATCGAAAATACATTTTGGTCCAAAAATAACAAAAACTACGACTTTATTCACCATTGTATTGTCTTCCGGTTCTGTTGTCGAGCCGTGTTCAGTGACGCTGATGACGTAAGACGCTGCTGACGTGTATCTAGTTTGTCCATGTATTCGGGACATTTCGGGTTCAAATAAATATGGCTGGGCAAAAAAATGCAAGTCTTCCTCTGTGTCGAAATCTTTAGACATGTTTGTGAAGATTGTTTTGTTTACAGCGTGCGTCTCCCTCAGACTGTAAACGAAGCTCGGGCGCACCAGATTACACGTCAGCAGCGTCTTACGTCATCAGCATCACTGAACACGGCTCGACAACAGAACCGGAACACAATACAATGCTGAATAAAGTCGTAGTTTTTGTTATTTTTGGACCAAAATTTATTTTCGATGCTTCAAAACATTCTAACTAACCCACTGATGTCACATGGACCACTTTGAGAAAGTCTTTATTTCCTTTCTGGACAAGGACAGTATACCGTACATACATTTTCAATGGAGGGACAGAAAGCTCTCGGACTAAATCTAAAATATCTTAAACTGTGTTCCGAAGATGAACGGAGGTCTTACGGGCTTGGAATGACATGAGGGTGAGTCATTAATGACATAATTTTCATTTTTGGGTGAACTAACCCTTTAATACTAAACCTCACTGTCATCATTTCTAAAGTGAGTAACATTGCTGAGTAAAATTTCTACAGGAATTTGCAGAAATAAAAATGATTGAGAGTGGGTTATTTAATAGTTCCAAAATATAGTGATTCCCCTACCTAGATTATTTTAAGGCATCTTAGGCCACATTTACACTGCAGGTCTTGATGCCCAATTCTGATTTGTCGACTCGCTTACATCATCTTTTAAATGTGATTTGCAATGGATGCAGACGAAATGATAATACAAGCTTTTGCTTTCTGCACCATCTTTAAAGGTCAGGAAGAAAAAAGAGGAGAGCCCTTGTTGGAGCCTGGGCGAATGTATCCGATCTGTCTCCTTATATGGCAAACACAGATGCACATATCAGATTTAATTCCACATATGAATGAGGCCTGAATATCGGAATCCCTGTGTTTTTTTCCTGCTTACACGTTCGTGGGTCATATCTATGGAAGCTTGTTACCGACACGGAATAAAAAAGTTAATTGCGACTTTTCATCTCACAAGACTTTTTTTTCAGAAATGCAAGTTTATATCTTGCAATTCTGACTTTATAACACGCAATTATGAATTATAAAGTCAGAATTGAAAGATATAAACTCGCAATTTTGAGAATTCTGAGATTTTTTTCCTTAGAATTGGACCTTATAACGTGCAATTGCGAGTTTATATCTCACAATTCTGAGAAAAGTCCGAATTTTGAGATATAAACTCTCAATTACAAGAAAAAAACGTCTGAATTGCGAGTTTATGCAAGTATATATGTCACTGGAAGTACCATGTAATGTAAATGCGGCAAAGTAATGTAAATGCGACATATGACACAAAGACTAATTCTAAAACACTATTCGGTCTTTAACGATACCTTGTTTTGGCCAAGTTCTAAAGTCCGCAGCACCTGTATCTTCCACAGAGAAGGCAATCCCAGACTGGTTAGCAATATATTTATATTTCAGAGTTACAGTATAGATAAAAAATAAAATAAAAAGGCTATTTTTTTTATTTTGGAACAGAGCTTTTGCCGATAGTGTAATTTTACATGCATGAAAATGTCAACCATAATGATGGCTTTTATGTAAATGAATTAACACTTGAAAATGCAAATGTATGCTCATTGGTATGAAACTATGGATAGCAGCTTTTGATCTTTAGAGCAGTTATGTGCCTTTTGACAATTTGAAGTAAAGAATTTTGCCTATATGATCATTCTTTGGTGCCATTCTCACATTCACTATGTCTCACCCCTTGTACTGCTCAGTCTATGTTGTGCTTTCTAATCCTATGAAAGCTGCACAGGTTAGTGCCTCTCCAGCATTCTCCATCTTGGAGAAAGCCCTTTTATAAATTGGATTATGGCTTCCGATTTGGCGATGCTTCGCTGAGTGGACAGACTTTCTCCCCTGCAGTCTCTGGCTCCCTGTGTAAGTCTACACAGGAGAGAAGCATCATGGCTCAGACATGCCATCTGGCCTGGATAATTTAGCCAGACACACACCACACCCAAACTCAAAATGACAGCAATACCATAACCTGGTCGATCAATATGGGGTTTTTAATGACAGATTCTTTCTTCGTAGACTGTCAATGTCAAATTGTTTGATTGCATATAGTTTCACAGAAAAAACATTCCGTGAATAAGTTCTAAACATTCTTAGTGTTGTTATAATACTCATATTTCTATTTGACTGTATTCTACCTTCACTATTTTTTTATATTTCCTTACGACCTACAAAGCTGAAACAACAAAGCGTATGACAACACAACAGCAGCCAGACCTCAGAAGCTGGCATCCCGTAATAGTGTTACCCAGCTACTGATGAGCACTGTGACCTTCCACAGTGACATGACAATGTCGTATTAGCCTGTTGTCTTCCTGCTTGGCTAATCTCTTCTGACTGTTTCTCATTGCAGGCAGGATTCTGTTTCAGTGTGACTGCCAGCACAGCACTGAGCTAAAATTGGCTTTTGCAAGGTGTGCTCTGAAATGTGCTCAGGGTAGTGTCAAATATAAAACAGCTGTATGAGAGGCTGAGCAAGATGATGTTAAGCAAAAACATCAGCGAAGGTGGCATCATTAAGGTTGCATTCAAGGACAATAACAATCATTTCTGTGAAATCTAATACACGCACTAGTGAGACATTTTAAATAATTTTTAAATGTCATTCCGTTAACATTCCAATTTATGTCACTGTCACTTCTTCTGTGGCCAGAAGTAGTTCTGACGCAAGGTTGTTTTGAGGCAATTACCTGCAGCTGTAACTTAGGGGTCGGTAAGATTTTAAATGTTTTTGAAATAATTTTCTTATGCTCACAAAGGCTGCATTTGTTTGATCAAAAATACAGAAAAAAAATGAATATTGTAAAATATTATTACAATTTCACCGCGCCATATGATTTTTAAAGACCTAATGCAATTACATTCCCTGATCTGTAGTGTGATTGTTTTTTGTGTCATTGACGTCATCAACAAAATAAATCAATTTTCTTTATTGACAGATTTCTGTTTCTGCACAAAGGCATGCATGTGTATGCGTGTGTCCTTTATGACCTACTTCATGTGACCCATTTTGGACTCATGGATGGACCTGATGGATGTTGATTGGATGATAAATAGTGGCATGTAACATTTGTAGCCATAGTCAAGCTCTGCAAACAGATGCAATAAACAGTTGGAGTGGTTGAGCTACAAATCTGTGTCAGTGGGCCTCCACCTGGCAATCTGTCTGTTCAGGTCTCGGGTCCTGTCAAGCGGTGCCACACTTTTTTTGTTTTTCTCTGAAAAAGTCCACAACATTATTTTTGTCTCAGACATCCTCTCTAATGTCTCCATCATGCTTCTTTTTGTTTCTCACTCTTGCATCTTTTCTTATGTCTTTTTACCGGTCTCTTTCTCTGAATCCTCCTGCTCTGTTTTGTTGTGTGGGATTTGTTTCGTCTGTGAAGTTTGATTAATTGGAGGCTGGAGGCAGAGCCGAGTGATTTGAAAACTGCCTGAAGGAAGTCTGGGCTGCCATAAGTCCAGGCTCACATGGGTTTTGATCCCTGCTTCTTTAAATCGCTTTCCACAACACCGAGTTTCTACCTAAGGCCCGTAAGACATAATGCATTTCTCATTCTAAGCTTGCTCTCTATCCAGACCATATTTTCCACTTTGGATTTCTCCATCCAAGCTGGTTTTTGTTTGGCCGTATTGCCATAAAGTGTATAGAATTGTCTAGAACTGAATTTAATATATTTGATCATATGGTATTATGTTCTGAATGGTGTTTATATTAATATTGATCACTCTCGCTGGAATAGCTAGTCCATGCTGTTGTAAAAGTGCAGTTTCTAACATTGCTCTCTCTCTCTCTCTCACACACACCACACACACAAACAGCTTTGCACTTTCTCACTGATGCATTTTCTAAGAAAATAAAAGGCTTGAGTTTTTGGCATATCACTTCAAAAAACACTGCTTAGGGCCAGAGAATGCTGGGAAGGAATGTGAACCTTCACAGCGCTCAGCTGACCTCTCTCTTTCTCTCTGCTCACAAAGAAAGCTGCTCTCTTTTTCCTTTTGCGGCAATAACCTCAGACAACTTGTAGGTATTGTTTACCTCAGTCTGAAGTATCAAAAACATTTTCATAATTTTCCCACTTTTTTTTTTGCTATATAGGCTACTTTTTTCACAATTTCTGTGCTAATTTTGGATGAGAAAAGATAATCTGTGAAATGGATTTAAACAAGAGAAAATGTGTTAAACCGAGTTAAGAGTACTACACACGTATTAATGGCTGAAAGCATAACATTAGCCATAGCCTAATATTTAGGCTACTAAATGTGAAAGTGATGAGGGATGGATTTATGATCGACAGGCATTCTAGTTGTTATCTGCCGAGTCTCTATGGGCTTGCTAATGATCATGGATGCCACCCCATGTATTTTTATGTACTTTTTGAATATTGCATATTAAAGTTCAATAATTTACATAAAAACACATGCTTGATTAAGGTTGATAAGATTTTTATTCTGTAAGAAGATAACATGCATTAACTATCATGGAAAAACATTTAATGGATAAATACATCATGGAAATTATTGGCTGAGCTCTTGCTTCCTACTAGGTGGCTACAATTTCCATTTCTATGTTGTGCCAATTTCAAACAGTGAAGATTTTGTTCAGTTGAACCCATGGGATGCAAGTTCTGTTTTATTGGTAAATATTTTTGTCTGCATAAATTTCATTTAATTTAATTTTTAACAGCTAGTGCTATAAGGCAACTGGCATATCAAAACTAATTATGGCAGCTCCATCCGAAATTGTGAAATCCTATGTTGATATGCAGTCTAAACTTTGTTTTGAACTCATAGAGGTCAAGGTGTGAAATTACAACACATAAGTGATTGGAAACCTGACATGTACATGAATAGGAACTATTAATGAGTAAATATGATTTCTGGGATTGTACCTATTCTTCATAGTGATAACAAAAATCAAACTCTGTTTACAGAACAGAGCTATTGACTATTTATTTAATGCAACATATAGCCTGTCATATAACATGGGTGAAAGAAAGTGTGTGATTTAGTGTAGCTACTGCTGTTCACTTCATTATCTTGACAAGCACATTTATAGGAGTCATTGGTCAGTGGGATCACATGGGATGTGTACTGCATTACAGATAATGAGCTCCATTTTCAAGAGACAGTGCTTGTATGAGGAGTGTGTTGAAATCCTGAGAGCGTAAGCATATGACCTATCTTCATCATGCTGTCACGCTTTAGTTCCCTCTCCCACACTGTTTGATTTGTGTAGGCTGTAGCATTTCCTTCTCTGGTCCCATGTTCCACTGTGGACCTCTTACACACAGTATACACATAGGGACACAAAAATGGGATTGCAATAATAAAGACTGTTTTCAAAACTGAAGCCATTGATTGAGCCAAAAGTCGAAGTGCTGTTTTCATATATGAAATAGATATTTTAACATTGTGAGTGGACTTATTCTTTTAGACAGTTAGTGAAGTGTGTAAGTGTGTCTATGCATCTAGGATTGCAGTTGCAAAAAGATACAGATATCTCAAGGCAGGTTGCTTAATATAATATTTTCTCAGTTTCTATGCCTTGGAGTAGGATTGAAAACACAGCTAAGACAGACAATGGGAATAACAAGATAGTGTGAACATCCCACACTGATGTCCCACAGCTGCTGTTTATCTAGTGTCTCCCACTGCACTCACTCACTCACCAGTCCAGGACCACAGGAAGCACATCCTCTTTCCAGTGTCTCTACCTCACGTTCACTACAGCTCTGCAGGAGCTGAGCAGGATATTTATAAATGACATGATCTCCTTTCCTTTTCTACCGACAGTCCCACTGAAACTCTCAGTCTCTGTGGAGTTTGAGTATAGTTCTCACCACATAATATGGATGGACAAGCACTTTCTCAGGCTTCATATAAAAGTTGAAGAAAAATTCAGGACTTTTAGTCATTTGTTCATTACTGGATGTTTTCTGTATAAGCACATTGGCCAGCGGGAGGCTTGTGTTGCTAAGCTAGCTGTAAGGATTTGGATCAAATGTGACTCTTCTCAGCGTGTGTGCACACTGCCTGCATAGGGCATAATAGCCAGCAACTTCAGTCCAAATTATAAGATTCCCTTTGAGGATAGAACAAAAAACAGGGTCCAAATCAAGCATGTACTAATACACTTTGTGCCTGCCATTACTCTGATAGTTACTTATTTGTGATTTATTCTAACATGCTTTACTGAAATTTTGTTAGGAATTCTTTAGAGATATCATTTAGGGATACTGTGATTAATAGAGACTATGTCCTATTGATATGAAAGTTTGGGCAGAATATATTGAAGGACTCATTCCTTTAAAAAAAAAAAAAAAGGTTAATAATAGGCTTTAGTTATGTAACAGCCATAACCATGATTTGTTGAAGATAACATTAGAGCGAGGGGCTTTTTCACTCTAGAGAACATTTGATTGGACAAATCTCAAATCTGTATGTAGGATTTAAATATATATATATATATATATTTTTTTTTTGTAAATAGAAGGTTTAAAACTATGTAGTTTTGATTATATGTAACTAAATAATAATTTCCAACATTTGTTAATTTAATAAATGTTGTTTTATGACTGCTAAAACACATGTACAATGGAATTAGCACCAGCATTCTGAAGTTCTTGAATTCGTTTGATGTTGGTAGGCTACCAACACATAGGCTAATCCTATAACTCACACGTGTATAAAACCCAGGACACGCCAAGCCGAAATCAACCAACTACCGGCAACAAAAGTGTGAGTGAGAAAAAGACGACTGTGTTGTCGCCTTTCTTTGGCTTCGTCTCGGCCAAAAAGCTGTGCTTGAACACACCAAAAAGGACTAAAGTCGACTGTCAACTAGCATGTGCGTTCGGTTCTGCGCCGCTTGTAAGTAAATATCTGTCTATATCAGCAGGTTTCGATTGTCTATTTTCGTCATTCAAAAAGGGAAACTGAAACTAGGACTGCACTGCAGATAAACCGTAAGCAAAGCAGCTCTTGCTTACCATTTTGAATATCAATCTGATCCAATCGGCTCATGTTATTATGAAAATATTGATGCATTGGAATTAGGGATGCATCGATCCGATACTCAGTATCGGTATCGGCTCCGATACTGCCATTTTTGCCGGATCGGGTATCGGTCAGAGGAGGCCGATCCAAATCCGATATTGTGCGTATTATTCTGTGTTATTGTTAAGCCCCACAAAAGGCACAAAAACATTATCAAGTACCATAAAGTTTTCGTGCACTATCTTATAAGTGTTCTGAAGCCATTATATAGTATAATGTGAGATAAAAATTAATATTTAAGTCATTAAATTCAAGACCTCGTAAACTTTTTCCCTCCGCTGCGGCTGTCAGTCATTCTCCATTCAGCATTTAACAGCGCGTCGCGTTCTGTTACGACAGGCAACACGATGAAACTCTCCATGATCAAGATGATTCAATGTTACTATTATTATTCTTGATCTGTAGATAAAGGTCTATGGTTTAGCATAAAACAACTTTATATTGCTGGACTTTATTGCTGTAACTAAATCATGTTACTTTCTACCGGGCGTCTGTTAGATCGCAACAGAGTAGCCTAGAGTCAGAGAGCACTATAATTGTTCTTCACGCGCACAGTAACTGAAATTTAAAACTGTTAAAAGAAAAGGCTCAATAAACGATTGCATAGATACTGTGTATAATACACTACGCATCGATATGTCTTTCCTTTGTGCTTTGAACTGTTCAATGCGGATTCGACGCGCTGCGCGCTGTGACTCCGTGTTGCTTCAAGCGCATCATTCTCCGCTCGGGATGCGCATAAGCGCTGTGTGCCGCACTGTATTGGATCCTTTCATAATCATATAATACTACTTTTGCGCAATGAAAGATTATTAATAACCTTTCTTGTTCTGTCCTATCTATCATATGTTGCTGCCTCATTAAACAGCTGTGCTATACATTTAAAACATGTCTCAATTTTATAGTAGCCTATACAGGCTATATATAATAATTTATCTTTTTGATTTTTGTTATCTTGTTTTTCATGAATGTATTTTACAACAATACAAAGAGCAATGTGTAATGTTTGACCAGATTTAGTGTTACACTTATTGTCTCTTATTTGTTCCCCTAAATTTTCTTCACTAAATGTTCAGATTTTATACAATTATTGTGCACTCATGATTTTTCTAGACTAAATTGCACTGCTGAATTATCCACTAATCTAGTTTATTATAGCATTTTTGTCACAGATTATGATCATATATTTTTTGGATTTGTTGTTTTTCTTTAAAATTAAGTTGTCTGTGTTAAGTAGATTGTGTTTAACACACAAAAGAGTGATTATCAGTTCAACACACAGAGTTATAGAAATTCTACTTGATTTAAAAAAAAACTGCACTGGTATCGGATTGGTATCGGTATCGGCCGATACTCAGAATTTTGGGATCGGATCGGATCGGTTTTGAAAAAGCGGTATCGTTGCATCCCTAATTGGAATGCTCAGGTAAGATGATGTAAAATTATAACAGCCTTCTCTCTGTACTGTCTTCTTTGCTCGCTGTCATCACTTTCTCTTTTATTCTCGTGCACTGACTCCATCGCAAAGCTGAACAGCCAATTTGAGTTCTCTCACCGACGGCCCGAAGCCGATTCAACATGCTGAATCGGCCCCAAAAAAAACCCAATGGTGTCTGAATAGAGCCAACAGTGCAGAACACACCTAAAAAACTAAGCACCGATGCTCAAATATGGCCCCACATTGCCCAACATCCAACCGTCAGCTTGGTGTGTCCCTGCCTTAAAGGCACACTGTGGAACTTTTCAACCTTTATAATATATTACCAAAACCCATTGAGATGGTACATCGACTTACAATAGGTTGAATGACACGTCTGCCGTAGCCTGAAGGTGTCTGTATCGCTTTTCCTAGCACTATGTAACTTCGGGTTTCGGGTAGGAACCCGAGCACAAAAAGAACTACAAAATTCAACCGCTTTACGGCATACGTCACTTCCCCCACCACTTCCTCAGATTCTGACGTGAGTGCTCAACTCGCGTTTGATTGCCGTCTGTATGTTTTCGTCATGGCCGAACCAACAGCTACAAGGAAGAAGGCAAAGGTTTTGTCAGAGGACACTAAAAAAATAAAGAAAAAGGCATAGTGACAAATGAAAAGCCAGGACGAGGATCACCATTGGTCCAGCGTTCGCTCGCTGGCGTGAGCTACAGGAGGAGGAGGGGTGCCCGACCGATGCTGACGCTTGCCTGCACACAAATGCCGTTTCCAAGGTGACCCAGATAAATCATATAAGTAGTGTAGTATTTTCTGGTATTCCGGCCACAGCCGATGGTGTTATGTGTGTAATAAAATGCCCACAGCCCATTGTTCATTTCTACACTCAAGCACAGCCCGCCACAGTGCAGGGCTCGCACAAATAAAGTCGACTCATGTCAAATGTACATTAAATGTAGTGAACGTGCCCACGACTCAGTGCCCACAAACACTACACACAACATGTCCCACGGTTTCTGTAAAACGAAACCAACACACATAAGTTACAGTCAGCTCAGGCCGACGGTGTTTTTAGTGCAGTAAATGTGCCCGGCCCGCCGTCCCGCGCCCACATTTACTCAGACATGTTAGCACTAAGCCCCACGGGGCTCGCCCCGCTCTCTCTCTCTCTCAGCAGACTGCTATAAGGGAATCGAGCGCGGCAAGGCTGCCCGCCTCAAACACTGCAAGCACACACAATCTAAAGACACGGGAGGCTGACCCACTGTCTATGGTCTGACCGGTTGACTGTTTGTTGACTTTTGCGACAGTGCTGCGGAGCTTGTGGCCTCTAGGGACGCTAGACGTGAAAGTTACAGGTCGAGCGCCACTAGTGGCCAAAAGTTCCGCGGTGTGCCTTTAAGAGCTGCACAATTAATCGTTAAAAGATCGCAATCTTATGCTGCGTTCCAGGCAGGTTTTTGAGCACGTAAATCACGACTTCAAACCACGACTCACGACTTTATAGCATTCCAGGTCAGTCACGCCAAACTACATGAGCGCAAGGAATTTTGGTAGCTAGATGTAAACAAACCAGCATGGCAGACCTTACGGGGCTTATGCGTATTTGTAATAATTTCTGTCGCCAAAGGTGCTTACTTCTTGTTTATTTGAGGGAAACGGAGGAGGAAAAACGGCGCATATTGTATGGTTTCGCGGGCTATGTGACGTCAGAGCTCGTAACTGGAGTACATCGATCTAGTACGAGTTCACGGGTAAGAAAGTCACAGGTTTGACTTCTGTTCCAGTGCACTTTCACGGGTATAAGGTTGGAAAAACACGGGTTACAGGTTGCCTGGAACGCGGCATTATTCCTATGGCGATTCGGCTTAAACCTTTGACAAGTAGGATCTCATTCTCAACTAACATCCAAATCTGCGTTGGCGTTGCTGCTGACCCAAAGAGAGCAGTTGTCATGATTAAGAAACAGCTTTACGAACAGTGTTTTCAACCACACAGTAGCCTATCATAATTTATTTTGTTACAGTAATCAAAATGTCACAAATGTGCTTGGTAAAAGTTTATAGTTCGGATATAAACAATAATGTCAATGGAAGCGATCAAAATAGAGCAAATCACCTTTTGAAAGTAACTTGACTCTTCAAATAAAGATTGCATCAATTACATCATTATGGCAATAAGTGACTGTTAAAAATCTATTTGTTATTGAATCATTCATTTTGTCAGAACCAAATTACATGTTATTTTGATGTCTAATTTTAGTTGTCTATTCAGAATCGTGGGAGAATAATCGCTATTTTGAACAAAAAAGTTGTGATTCTCAATTTATCCAGAATCGTGCAGCTCTAATATGTATGTAACATATAGCCTAATAGCCTACATAGTGTGTATACACACACACACACACATCTCTGCCAAAACACAACGCCCACTCTGTGCATGAGGTCAGTTATGATAATGTCTTACACCTGCAACTTTACAGTCCTCCTACCCACGCAGGGCCCTTTCAGTCACTCAGACACTCCTGTCAATTGTGTTTCTGTGCAATTTATATGTGCAATCTTCTCTTAGCTTTATAAACACACCTGCAAGCTTCCTACCTTCCTCTCGACCTGTCATGCACATATGTGCAAAGCCACCCACACACACCATAGATGAGGACTCTTCTCACAATATCCCCATAAATACACTCACGCACACTTAGTGATCATAAAGCATTTACATCTGCCTGGCTCTGTGCCTTGATATTGGGGACGGAATTTACCCAGTGGGTCCATTCTCCACAAATGACTGGTGAATCTGATGGCATTTCTGTCTCAAGGTGAAATATATGCTCAGCTTTAAACAAAGGCATGAGGGCACATGTGTTGACCTTCTACCCTAGGAGACAAAATGATCTCTAACCCCTCCTTCAGCTTTCCATCCAATCCTCCCATTTTGTTTGCATCTTTATATGAAATGGATTACTGTGTTTCTGTACATTTAATGCCTCTAAGTTAGTGTGGGAATTAGGGAGTGGCTTTCAGGTGGTTGGCCATTTTAATTCAATTTTTGGCTTTTTAAAGGAATTTTCAACCTCTGATTATTATTTAAAATAAGGTATTTTTTCAGGGCCATAGCTAGCTAAACATCAATGTAATGTAATGCCAAATATTTAACTAAAATAATGATAATTTATTTGTCGGTCTGTGTCCTAATAAATGTTCTGGTATTTTTATTTGTGCTATCATTTTTGTAATTATTTAGCCCATAGTGCTAACCAGCTTTTGTAGATTGTTTGAGAGGCATTTTTGTACACTCTTTCCCCTTTCACTGATTAAAATATTTTTTTTGAATACGAGGCATTTTTTTGGCTGTAGTTCCTAAAATTAACATCCACAGTGATTTATTAACTATAACATTTTACTAATGTGTGACAGGAAGTGACGTGCAGCCAGCTGTTTTATAGCCCTGCAGTGAGATATGCATCCTGTCCTCTTCATGACAGTCCGGGTGTGTGACCATTTCAGTTCCAAGAGTCTGTGAGGATATCCTGCCACACAGCTGTGTGGTCAAACACTAGTATATATGTGCACTCACTCTCACATATGGAGACACACTCTTGTGTGGGATTGCTCTCTGTCTCTCACTGTCTGACACAGAGAGCTGTTCTGCTCAGTCAGCACACATACACAAACACTCCAAGGTCATTTAGCTCTGTACAGTATCCATCACTCGAGCCCCTACTCAACATCTCAACCTTCTCCATCAGAGCAAAACACACACACACACACACACACACACACACACACACACACACACACACACACACACACACACACACACACACACACACACACACACACACACACACACACACACCAGTTCTTACACAGTCAGCACCTGCGTCTTGCGGAGACTGAACTCTAAATAATAACCAAATGTATAATTTTATAATATAGTATAATATAAAATCAAACATATATTTCATATATTAGTTGATTTTTTTTTAATTATTTGAATATTATAAAAAAAATGTTATGGTGTATTATAGATTTAATTATTTATAATTTTATGTACGTATATATATAAATGTTATTAAATATTTATGAGCACCTGTTCACAGTCTTTTATGTTCATCTCAACAATATCAGGCTTAGACCTGGCTGTTTCCAGCTTTACAGACTGAGGAGGAAGACTTTGACAACAAACATGTTTGTACTGCATTAACGGTAATTTCATAGTAATTTTTCTCCAATTTGTATACATTTTGCTCAAGCCTGCAGTGACAGGATTTTAGCTGTGAGAGTCCAATGGCATAGGCAAATCAAACTTAAACACACATTTTGATAATTCAAACATGCACAATGAAGACAAATTACTACAGCCTGATCCACATTTATATTTCTAAGATGAATTCAGCTAAATTGGGCTACTTTTTAAATGTCATCATGACTCAATCCCAAAAAGTGGCCCTTTTTTACTTGAATTCACCCTGTTTCCCTTTTCACCTTCTTTTCTTCTTAGTCCTTCACTCTTTTCTTCTTTTTATGCGTACTGTAGTTTGTGACATGCTCAGTCTATCCTCAGTAAAAAAGCACAGCTCAGGCTTAATACAGGACAGCACTGGATTAAGAGCTTCCTTTCGTAATCAGTCTGCTAAAGACACACAAACACACAAACATGCCTCACCCAGCCAAGACCCACTGCCCTACTGCGGGACATGCACTCGCATATTAAACACACACAGGGATCCAGTTGGACAAACGCACGTAGAAGTTTGTACCGCACAGCAAATCCTGTAGGTATAAGATTCACCTGCATAAACACACACACACACACACACACCACCTGTCCGGCACTGCAGCACACTACAGTCACAGATTCAGCAGAACATCCCACTGCAGTGAAGCCCGAACCCAGCAGCCCCTCCCAGCCTCACAAGCTCCAGTACACGCTTACCTTTGTGACAGTCATGCAGAGAAGAGTGCAGAAGAGTCAGCTTCTGTTCCTGAAATGCTGAGTGAGACAGCAGGACAGAGAGAGAGAGAGAAATAGATGGACTCACTGAGTGCGTGCAGTCTGCAGCCTCTACGACAGCAGAGTGAGACATGAGAGATTGTGAAAGAGGAGGAGAAGAAGAGAGAGAGGGAGGGAGGGTCTGGTCGCTGTCTCTCGCTGAGTATCCGAGCCTATCAGTGCCGCCGCAGCCGTGCTCCTGGATACTGCAGTGAAGTGAGCTCAGCATGTTACTACTCCCCCCCCCCCCCCCCCCCCCCCCTCTCTCTCTCTCTCTCTCTCTCTCTCTCTCTCTCTCTCTCTCTCTCTCTCTCTCTCTCTCTCTCTCTCTCTCTCTCTCTCTCTCTTTGCATGCGCTAATGAAGATTATTGATGTCCACAAACGCATAACCCTGTTCTACATGTCATAATCGTATTAGCTCTCTGTATACAACATACTGTATATTCAAACTCTCCCTCTCTCTCTCTCTATAGTATCTAGGCCTACTACAATAAAAATGTTGTAACTTGGCTGCTAATCAAAATTCAGAAAGCAAACAAAATGACAGAGACTCTGAAATCTTGAAAACTGTCCGAAGAAGAACCATATTAATTAATGTGGGTTTATTAATACACAAACTAGTGTTTTGGTGGAATGTGGTTCCTAAGGTTGTTGAGATAGAAAAATATTAATTGTTTAGTTAAAATGCATATACTTAAAAAAAAGAGAAGCATAAAGAGCTAGAAAAACTATTTTAAGAGGCTATATCATATGACTGTTGCAAGAGATCCATGACTGAGAAAAAATGTAGGATAAACCTAATTTTTTATGTTCTGCTGCCCTCTTGTGGGCTTAAGAAATATTACATCACTAATTACATTTATTGAACAACAAATTTAAAGGGATA
This sequence comes from Rhinichthys klamathensis goyatoka, assembly GCF_029890125.1. NCBI lineage: Eukaryota > Metazoa > Chordata > Actinopteri > Cypriniformes > Leuciscidae > Rhinichthys > Rhinichthys klamathensis. The sequence continues at coordinate 306,416 of NW_026606597.1, forward strand.
GCTCACCCAGGCCCTGGAAAGCTTTTCCACTTTCGACCACTTCCTGAGGTAGTCTAAAGCGCATTTGACCGGATTGCTTTCGTAGTGTAAAACGCTCATCTGGTCAAATGCGTTCCAACAGCCACAAAAGATGACCTACTCTCCGCCTACTGACCTAAGCCTACTGACCAGCGTTCAGAGCAGAAAATAAAGCTGCTGCTCTCCGTAGCTTTTCCCGTTGTCTCCTTTCGCTTTCATATGTAAATTGCACAAGCTTATTTTGTTCATTAGATCGAAATATCTGGGAAAAAAAACATACATTTACTTACCCATAGACCCTCCCCTTGAAGAAATCAGGACAAAACCTGTTCCAAACCTGTATGACTTACTTCTGGCCCTTTTTACAGTAAGTCAGACCCTGCATGGATTCAGGGACTACTTTCAGCAGTTAGCCCCTCTTGGTGGAAGCCATAACTGCATAATTTTCAATGAAAAAAACAAAACAAAAAACTTTTTTTTTTTTTTTAAATGTCATTTATTCATGCAATAGCAAAGCTGAATTTTCAGCATCATAACTCCAGTCTTCAATGTCAAATTATCCTTCAGAAATCAGTCCAAAATGCTGATTTGGAGTTCAAGAAACATTTCTTATAATTATCAATGCTGAACACCATTCTGCTGCTTAATATTTTTGTGGAAACCATGATACATTTTACCAGTATTCTTAAAGTTTAAAAGAACAGCATTAATTTGAAATAGATTTTTTTGGTAACACTTTAAAAGACTTTACTGTCTCTTTAAACCAATTTAATGCGTTCTTGCAGAATAAAATGATTAATTTCTTTAAAAAAAAAAAACTTTTCGTAGTAAGTTAAAAAAATTTAGTTTGAAAGTTTGTCATGGCATTGTTTTATCTTAAGTTAGCATAAAGGCATAGTTCACCCAAATGAAAAGGACCTAAAAAGGAAGATTCTGTCATCATTTACTTATCATCACTTTTTAAAATGATAGTTGACACAAAAATGATGAACGTTCTGTTATCCTTTACTCACCCTCGTGTTGTGCCAAACCTGTATGAATTTATTTATTTTATGTAACATATAAGTAGATATTTATTTTTTTACGCATTCAATGTAAATGGCTTTCCTTGCACAGAAGAAAGTCATACAGGTTTGGAACAACACGAGGGTGAGTAAATGATAACATAACGTTCATCATTTTTATGTCAACTATCATTTTAAGATAACTATAGACTCTTAACTTGGCTAAACATTAAAGTTCAGTTAAGGGTCATTATGTCTGATGTTTAGAATAGTGCTGGGAGATTATGTTTAAATGCAACATCGTTTTTATAGTTAAATTGTAAATAATGTTGTCCAAACATGCAGATACCGTCTGCTCATTAAAACAATGAGCAGACATGACTGAGATAAGACATGCTTTTGAACTTCAAAAAGACCTACTGGAATTATACCTTCGGAAGAAGCAGAGATAAGAGCACAACATGCATTGAATATCTTATCTGCTCATGCCTGAAATTCCTCTCAATAGGCCTTTATATGATTTTGACTGAATCTGGAAGCAAAGTTCTACAGGAACTTCTTGGAAGTGTCGTTTTATAATAGACAGTGATGAGTGCAGTTATGTGTTAACTTAAAAAAAATGTTTTCGGTAACACTTTACAATAAGGTTCATTTATTAAACATTAGTTAATGTATTAACTAACATGAACTAACCATGAGCAATACATTTGTTATTGTTACTGTAAAGTGTTACTATGTTTTCTTTGGGTGTGAATTTGTGTGTGTGTGTTCAATGCAACAGGGGACATGATATTTCCCAGTGCTCGGTTCACTAACAGAATATTAACACTAGGGTGTAGTATTATACACCAGAGCACATACTTACTTATGGTTAGATTCAAGGCAGACCCCCAATTCTGGCTTGACTGTCCACCAGATCTGTCTGCACAGAAAGTGTTACTCTAGTGGAACTTTTAATGTGCAGTTCTTTGGTTACAGCTTCCCATATACATGACACAATGTTCCAGCTACACGCTGTCTGCACAGAAACCACTTCCTCTGAAGTCAGGGGCCAAGGGAAAAACTAAGGGCCTCCAGGAAGGAGACAGGAGAGTAGCTGATGAGCTGAGGGCTTTATGGAACACAAACAAAAGGAATAAGGTGTGTAACATAGGATATGGAAAATTATAGCTAAACTTCAAAGTATTAAAGGGATAGTTCTCCCACAAATGTATGGAAACAAATATTTGAAACATTTTGAAAAATCTCTTCTTTTGTGATCCAGAGAAGAAAGAAAGTCATACAGGAATGTAATGACATGAGGGTGAGTAGATGATGACAGAAGTGTCATTTTTGGGTGAACTAGCCATTTAAATGGGGTCCCTTGTGAAAAAGAAATATACTTTAGTATACCTTTACCCCCGGTTTCACAGACAAGGCTTAACTGAAAGCAACTTGCACTGACATATCTTAAAATATGTTAGTGTCTTTGTTTTGTCTCAAGATACACATCAGTTATGTTTTTTTTTTTCTAAGGCATGAACTAAGGCCTAATCCTGGCTTATTCTAAACCCTATCTGTGCAACCGGGCCTTATAGAGTTCTTATTACAGAAATAATATACTTTTAAAGGAATATATGTTAGTAAAAACTGAATGTAATGTTGGATACTTAATTGCATGTTAATTGCAATTAAATGAAAGTTAATTTTTAATACATGCAATTAGCTGAATTCTAGAGTGCTTTTTGACCAACTTAAGTTGGACTTAAGTAGCCTACATTAATTCAATTTACATTTCAGATATCTTCACTTTTCATTTAAACCTATAGGCTAATTGAGTAAAATCATTACATTTGAATTTGTGACGATATTATGGCAATTATCTTAAATTAAAATATGGGCAATTAGATATGTAAATATTCATATGCCTTTATAAGTCATAGAATAAATTTACCTTTTGTATGAAGCTCTTTTACTGAGATTATGCTTTGTCTGTCAACGGTTATTTAGTTATTCAACTAAATTGTAGAAACACAATTTTAAATAGAATAGTTGATTTAGAAATGTGGACATTAAAACATATAAATATTAATAAGAATATCAAATCATTTATACATTCTGTAGAATTTTACATGGGGTATAGGGGGCCATCTTGCCCCATAGTGGGGTAAGATGGCGTCTTTGAATATTTTTAACATTTTGTGCTTTGACAACTTTAGCAAATGTTTCCATTTATTCTCCTTAATAACACATGGTGCTGATGCACCAACATCCTGATTCTGCACATAAACTCTTATCTAAATATGTTACAATTTAAAAAGTAAATTCCCATTGTTCTACCCCCATCTTCCCCTACACTTATCGAATGACATATCAGAGTTAATATTACTTCTTTAAAGCATCACAAAGTATTGTTAAAACATAATGATTTAAAATGTACTTTAGAGTAAAACGTTTAATTTGACACTATTACTACATGCACTTTTTAAAAGTATACTTTTAAATATAAGAAACAGTCATGAAACTATGCTCTCTTTGAGTACACTTAAGTGGCCTGTTATTTCATAATTAAATGATCTGCAAGTACATTTTTTGTACAAGTACAAGCGCACTAAATGTTGATATGACTGTAATAAGGACATTTGACCTAGACTTTTCTAGATAATGTTGTATTTAGCCGCAGTAGTTTTCTTTATAAGGTTGTATTCCCAACTATATAATTTTACCTATAGTGTCCAATAGATCTGCCCCTTTATAACATGACAAGTTGAAGGAAACCATGTGACCCCACCCCCCACATCCACCATAACTCTCTCTGCATGTTTCCTCATAGTGATACATTAAGGTTTGCATTGCACACGTGGCATTTTCCCCTCATAAAGACATTAGCCTGTTAACTCCTCACATCATTACAGGCTTACTCTGCTGAGTTACTGCCACTGCTCCAGTCCAGAGGGTTAACCGGCTGCCTGGAAATAGCAGTAGCACCTCATTTCAGTACACAAGATCCAGGGGGCGGAGTTGGATCCAGATCTAAGGGGTGGAGATGGGTAGGATTAGGGGTGGGGTTAGGGATCAGGGGGCGGAGATGGGTAGGATTAGGGGTGGGGTTAGGGATCAGGGGGCGGAGATGGGTAGGATTAGGGGCGGGGTTAGGGATCAGGGGGCGGAGATGGGTAGGATTAGGGGCGGGGTTAGGGATCAGGGGGCGGAGATGGGTATGATTAGGGGTGGGGTTAGGGATCAGGGGGCGGAGATGGGTATGATTAGGGGTGGGGTTAGGGATCAGGGGGTGGAGATGGGTAGGATTAGGGGTGGGGTTAGGGATCAGGGGGTGGAGATGGGTAGGATTAGGGGTGGGGTTAGGGATCAGGGGGCGGAGATGGGTATGATTAGGGGTGGGGTTAGGGATCAGGGGGCGGAGATGGGTAGGATTAGGGGTGGGGTTAGGGATCAGGGGGCGGAGATGGGTAGGATTAGGGGTGGGGTTAGGGATCAGGGGGTGGAGATGGGTAGGATTAGGGGTGGGGTTAGGGATCAGGGGGCGGAGATGGGTATGATTAGGGGTGGGGTTAGGGATCAGGGGGCGGAGATGGGTAGGATTAGGGGTGGGGTTAGGGATCAGGGGGCGGAGATGGGTAGGATTAGGGGTGGGGTTAGGGATCAGGGGGCGGAGATGGGTAGGTTTAGGTATATGTAAGGTGGGAGGAGTTGGATCTGGATCCAACTCCTCCCCCTGGATTTCGTGTTCTGCAGTGAGGACCATCTCGGAAATAGAGCCGTCTCACTAGCTGATACTTTAAACATCATGTAAAGTTTTTAAACATCATGTAGCATTCTCATAAAGAATTGCAAGCTTTTGTACGTCATATTTGACTGATTCACTGCACATATGTGAAAGAGTAACCAAAAGACAGCTTATAGTTTTTATGTCAGTAATTGCAGTGGGAATCATATAAATAATATAGGCTATAAAATAAATAAATGTGAGCGCAAGCAAGCTATCCTGTTATGTGTCCCTCAGGGTATCATTAATAAAGAATACAATAAACTATCTACCGTTTCCTCTATAGAAAAATATTTTGAATAATTGGAAGAATAGCTGTACAGAGAAATAATAGTATGACACAAGAGCTAAATTATCTCTTTTTAGAAGTATTAATTGGGTTATTTATGGATACACTGTTCATATTTCAAAGCGTGAATGCTTTTAAATGCTTAAAAGCGATAGTAAATTGTAATAGTTTAGGGCTGCACTGAACTCAGTGGTCACAAATGCTTTGATGTGGTCAGGGATCCATTTATCTATGCATTGATGTTTGGTTAAGCTCTTTGTATGCTTGGCTGATCCAGTGCCAGGTACTGTGTGTGTACACAGGTCAGAACTTTCGTGTGTGTGTGTGTGTTTTAGTTGTTTTTTTGTGTGTGGGACTGACAATCCAAAGAGCAATATGTGCTGTGTGAATGTGTGAGGAGGACGTGTGTGTGTGTGTGGTCTGTCTGCTACCTTACCTCTGAAGCACAATGAGGCTTTAACCATGAGTCCAGTGGTCTTGCTTCAATTATAGTAGTGCTGTGAGCCGCTTGCAGCTCTCACAGAGGTGTATGACTGCAAAGCTTTATTGACACACCAGAGATTAGAATGAAAGAAGAGGAAATTCTACTTAAGTCTATAAAAAAATATGCAGGCGTCAAGCTGTCAAAGCACGGTGGTGTTTCCTTCACTATTATAGTGTGTGTGTCTATGGGAAAAACGCAGGATTGCACAGTGTCTGGAGTACTTGTGCCAAAGACCAAAGAAAAATGGAAAATCTCATGAGGGATATTCGGTTTATAAAGAAACATCAGTTACATTTTTTTTTTGACACAAATGAATCTGGTACAATTGAATATTTTGTCAAATAAATAAATAAAATAAAATAACATTGGGTGAATGGCCTGCTGGCCTTGATCTTACAAGGATCTTACAGCTGTATAATTTCAAAGATTTGTTTTGTAAGGGGTATAAATACCTGTCACAATTATGTTCAGTTAGTGTTGTTATCATGGACTTTTAGTTTGTTTGTTTTTTTCAGTCACATATGTTCCTTTGTTTAGTTTCCCGCCACTCTTCAGTTGTCATGGAGATTCATTTAATTATCACAGGTGCTTGTCATAATTACCCTCATTTGCCTTTGATAATAGTCTTTTCAGTTCACATTTGTCCGTCACGTTAATGTTAAGATGTGTTTGCTCGCCTACCTTTTGGATTGTTTGCGCATGGATTGTTAAAGCCTTTTTGAACCCTGATCTTCTTTTTCCTGTGCTTGTTACAACCTAAATGTGACAATACCTTGCTAAAAGTAAAGATTTATAATTATTTTTGATCATATCGACTGGCTAACTGGTCCAGCGCTGAAAATCCTTACTGTTGAGCCCTGGGAGTTGATGCTATAGTCCAGTCGTTATAAGTATAACTAACCCCAGATAGGGAAAATTAAGGGATTTTCATTTTTAATCAAATCTATCCTCCATTGCATCTGTGGAAAATGTTACACCTATACCTATGTTGGGAAAATGGCCAGATGTGGACCTTATGGTACATCTTATGAATGTTTTAGACAATGTAAACATACTTTCAGATGACTATCTAAACAGCTCCTGTTCTTGGAATGTTTGACAGGAAGTTTCTATAGAATTGCTAAGTTTGGGATGATTTTTTCGCTAGGGCAGACGGATTGAAAAAGAATCAATCATAATGTTCTCCCTGACTTTTGTTCTGCTGGATAATGTTATGTGTCCTTAAATCATATGCCAGACTATACTTTGAGATATAGATCACCTGTATTTGATACAGGCATTGTGGGATTTCCCATTCTTTCCATGGAGTGGTGCTTCTATGCCTCTGGAATAAGCTTTACCTCTAATGCACTAAGCAGTATGTAAAATCAACCGGCTGAAAATCTGAGCTGGTATTTCCAGCTGAACACTCGCTCCAGGTCCCCAGCTGTTTGGCCAGATGCAAACCTAGCCGTCCAGCTATATTTCAGTACTCTTTGTAAAGATGCCCATGTGATTTTTCCAGACCTTTTTGAAAGACTTAGGAAGTGAGTCATACCCATTTGTAGAGTAATTATGTGTTTATTTTCACTTCTGTCCATAGCATATTTGCAATTTCTGCGGTCCCTGTGCCTTAGGTCCAGGAAACTGATATTGTTCAGTGCTTAATCCCTTGTTCATTCCTGACAAATGACTTGCAATGAAATCACAACTTTCTGGGTGTGATTATCCTACAAGCTGATGAAGCAGAAAGTGAAATCTATTTTAAGGGATTAAGTCACATTAGGGAAAAATCTAAGATTGCTATTTTCCATTTTATAGTTTCCTTAAATGGCAATTGCATTCACAGTTTAAAAATGTGGACGTGCTCACGTTATGGATAATGCCTTTTTACTGTAAGTGGTCACTCTTGGATCAAAAGGCAGCTAATTTCTCTGAAGTCTGTCCAGCAACCCTTGACCTGGCCAAACATCAGAGAAGCAAACGGTAAATAGAGAAATGCTCACTGTTTACTTCCCATCTTCTCAAATAGCTATTTTTTGAGATTCTCATGAGAAAAATTGCCTTTGTTTTAGTTTTTAATAGTATATTGGATTATTTCAGTGACAGTGTTTGTGGGAATGAGAAGATGGGATTTAGGTTCTTAAACCAGGGTTATTTCAAAACTTTTCAGTTTATTTTTTGGTCACTCTGCCATGTATGCATCTGAAACTAAAATTAAATTATGAGTTTTTAGTTTAGTTTTCCAGTTTGTTTTAATTTTTATTTCAGTTTACGAAAATATTCTCATTAATTTTTTCCTTTAATGAATATAGCACTTGCTAGAGCACCAGGGATGATAAGGATCTCAAATGTTTCCACTTGCTACTGAGCAAAATGTTATTTAAATGACTGTATTGCTAGGAAATAAGAGGAAAACAAAAAACTTTTTTTTTCAAAGAAATGACTGCATTACTGCTGCAAAAATCTTCTCAGCCACAAAAACTATTATGCTTTCTCCTGCTAATATGTCATCATATGGGATGCATTTACAGGGCCTGCTCACAGGGGCTCAGTTCAGCGTTTAAGCGGTCAACCCTGAAATAAATAATTACGTATCAGGCTCCTCAAACCTAATAATTACATGCTGGAAATGACGGAGCTTTGGGTTTTCCATGGTGATGCAGGAGAAAAGAAAGATACGATTTTCCCTCTCTCTTACATTTTTCCATTCTGTTTCATATGAAGTGATGCGGAAGCTCTATGAAACAGGAGCATTTCCCTTTAGCAGGCACACACAAGGCATCGGGTGATTTTAGACCACATTATGAGCTAATTGGTCGATGTTGAAACAACCGCCTGTGTTTGAGCAGCCGCTGAAGGGCTGACTCAAGCGAGAACAAACCAAGACCAAAGCTCAGGCACAGAAGTCATTACTTTTGCAGCTTAAAGGTTACGAAGGACAGTTTCTGTCCACAAATTCCTTGTTTTGCTGTAGATGATAGTGGGGAATTCTGAATATATGGTGTCAGGGATTTTGTTAGTCTAGTGGTTTAAAGTGTACCCTGAGTTAAGTTTACCTGCGTGTATAATTTGTTGAGGTGACGTGGCTGTAAATCGCAAGGTTAAACAGAGCTGGATTGTCCCTGGTCGGTTTCTGGTTGTGTGTCTCCATGTCCATGCATTTGTTTGCATGTTTGAGTACTTTGTGCGTGTGTATGTGTGTGTTGTGCGGTGCAAATCATGTGGCTATTCCTGCTGTGGTGTGTGGTTTCAGTTTCCACAAATCCCGATGTTGCTACTGGCTCTGAGCGCCAGTCAGCTCAGCTGCCAGATATCTGGAAAAGTAGGAATGACTCACTGCTCAGGCTAGACCATTTGCTCGCTTACTTTCTGTATTTATATTAAAGGCCTCTGCCATCTTTCACATTATATGAGCATTTCTATTGGTACACTATTGCCTTGCTTACAATTAAACTGCTCTCCATTCTCTCAGCAGTATGTGAATAACCACATCATGTGCAATAATAAAACCAGTGAGGACTGGGAGAGTTAAAGGGTCTTGGCACATGGAAACATGGAGGCGCTCCATCAGAAATATTGAGATTTCATGACACTTTTGACAATTTGGTAGAGCAGAACAGACCTCCATGGTGGCAAGAGTGTAGCTTATTGTCAGTGCTGTGTTGTAATAATCTTCAGGATCCAAAATAATGAGTCAGAACATCAAGTGAGTTACCGGTAATTTAAATATCCTCTCTGCCTCTGGACAACATCCCACCCTTTGGATTCCAAAACTAAATTCACTTTTAATCCTTCAGGTGCAATTCAATCTCTCACTCATCATAAAGCATCTAATATACTATTTTTGACTTTAGTGTGCATGAGGTTCAGTTCAGCACTACTGTTGATGATACAGTAGCACAGAACAAAATTAACATGTTTCTGCTCAGTATAAACTAATTTAAGAATTTACTAATTTAACTAATTTAACTAATTTAAGAACCATCAAACGTTACCTTGAGTGCAGCATCCTTAAAGGAGCTCTGACACTGCGAGAAGTCATGATGTTTTTCAAGAATATTATTTGTATCATAATATAATATCAATTATATTATGATAGTGTGTCTTTGAACTGAACAGCATAACCAGCAAAAATAGCCCTTTCATGGCAGATCTCATGGGGAGAGAAGAGCAGCTGGAATGCAAATGGCTATGAGATCACGATTTACAGTCCAAACCACTGGATTTCAACACAGCGAGAGTGTTGATTCGGGTTTTAGCATACCGAGATTACACAAGTTGAGCTCTTGGTAAAATATTGTATATTGGGAAAGCAAAGCTTTCATCACAGCTTGCGAGTGAGTGCGAGGACACAGACGTCTCTGCCCAAACCACTGAATTCCTCCAGTTGAACGTTGCCTGTCAGTCAAACGGCCAATCACATCGCACATCTGATTGGTTGACTCATGCTTCCTTGGCCTAACCACAAAATATCTGATTCCTAGGATGATTTCATATGATTCATGAACACATTTATTTTGGGGCTGAGAGGGTCGTGTTTAGAGAGTAATGTAATGTGTACTAATTTAATGAAGGGTTATTTATGTTATATAAAAGCTATAGAACAACCTCTGCCATATGCTATTTTTATAACTCTGGTTCTAAAAAATTCTCTATGGCAACTGCCTAAGTCTATGTGTTGATCCCGCACTGGAGACTTTACAATGTTATTTGCCAGAATTGTGGAAAGTTTACATTTTGAACGTGGAGTTGTATAGGTCAACCATCATCTGCACTTGTAAAAGTTTCTATTTTAAATTCTGGAAGTGGAAAGAAAAGGCAACAAAACAAAGCAGGAGCATTCAGATATTACCACAGTTCAGCATTATTGACTGCGGTTGCCATGTTTTGAGCAACATCCTACAGAAACAGTCAGAGGGTCCAGATTTGGGTTGATCTGACTGGCACTTGACACTGTGGTGACTTTAGGGTTTGACCACAGCAAAGCTATCACGGACATTGGACTATATTTCCTTGCCTAAACAACCTGGCTGAAAGCTCAAGGAAAATATAAATTTTTTTCTGCTCCCAAAATATATGACGATCAAAATATGTATTTGTTTTTGTTAATACATATAAAAAGGATATACATCTGTTTATATATTATACTTTCTACTTAAATGTCTCGTTAAATGTTTCTTAAAAAAAACAAATACAGACTTTAAATAATAAACAGAGCAATTCCAATGAAAATGACTTTAGAAAATGACTCACAAAAATTCCATTTAATCACTTTCCATATAATGATTATAGCAGTTACTGAGTATTATTATTATTATTATTATTATTAAGTATTACTATTATTATTTAAGATTGAGTGGAAGTCCATTATTTCATATTAAGATTGCAAGTCCGTTATTTCTCGATCACATAATGGAGATTTGAAAGGCCTTATATCGTTGAGCAATTACATTTTTATTGTAAGCTGGCTTTATTTTTTGGCTTGTGTTTCTTTAAAGGGTCAGTCATACACCATGCAGCATGTAATGTGGAGGTTATTGGGATAATTGTTTGCAGTTGTTACTGCTGTTAAATGGTTTGGTCATGAGGTAAGTTTGTTGCTCCTGGAGAGGATATTGATTTCCAACCTTTCCTCGACAAGGGGCTTAGGACCCTCACCTTTTGGTGGAAAGAATGGAATGATTTTTTTTATAAAAACAACTTCTCAACTCATTATTACAGTTCATTCAGTACATTAGTCTCTTTCTCTCTTTACTAAATTCTTCTCTGAGTTTAAAAATTGGCATGTCAATTTTGGTCAGTAGCTCAGTAAGCATCATGAACGAAAGCATTTTCCTTCCATGTGGAAACAGTGACTGAAGCAACCAGCTCCCTCTCAGGCCCCTCTTCTCTTTTTAGAGAAAGCATCAGACTTAAATTTTAATTGCAGGTTTCTCTACGATTTATCATTTGTTTGGACTGTTGACATTTTGCAAACTGACAGTGGGGATTCTTGAGCTATGAGCTGCAACCTCACAAAAGCTCCCTTGTGTTGTGTTGTGAAACAAAATAGCCTCTTCTCTATCCCTCTATCCATTTATCCAATTTTTAATCCTCATCTGCAAAGCATCTTTAATCACTTTCATAGAGGACAGAAGCAGAAGCTTCTATACGAGCAGCTTCCAGTCGGTGTTGGTGTGATGGCGTTTTCCAGCGAGTTTCACATTCCTGCCTGCTGAACTGTGCAGTGGTCTGCAACAGCGTGTGTGTTTCTCCCCGGGCGCTTCATGTCTATCGCCGCATCACAAGGTGAGCTGGAGTCCTCCCTCTGGAGATGAGGGTTCGGCTGTGCTGCCACCTTCGGGTTGGCTAGCATTTCCTGGGCCGCCGCGAATATCGGGCTTGTGTGGAACCTTCCGCCATGTCCCGAGCACTCAAGGTTGATGATTGGTTTTTGGGGAAGGCGAACCCAATACCTTTCTACCCGGACGTGCATGAAGAGGTCATGAGATCATGGGAGTCTCCTTTGACTTTTCGCGACTGCTCAGCGGCCTCTTCCGCCTTCTCTGCCCTCGCAGAGGCCTTGGCTAAGGGTACACTGGGGTTCCCCCCGTGGAGTGTTCTGTGGCAACACATCTGTGTCCCCACAGCGCCTCCACCTGGCGTGGCGACCCTAAGCACCCCCCCAATGCCTGTAGGTTTTTTGTCTACTCCGGTGGCAAAGACCAATAGAGCTGCAGGGGTGGCTGTTGCCTCACTGCATGCCATTGCCATCCTTCAGGGTGCTCAATGACCTGCCCGAGGGTAGGGCTAATTCAGGGCTCATCCAAGAGCTGTGTGCCGCCACCGACCTCGCTCTATGAGCGACGAAGGTGACCGCACGCTCCCTGGGTCAGGTGATGTCCACATACGTGGTCAGACATCTCTGGCTTAACCTGGTTGATATGCGCGAGGCTGAGCGAACCCACATTACTTTATGTGTGTGTGGTCGTCGTCCACGAGGAGCTACTGCTTTTACTTTCGTTTTGTCATTTGCGTATTAATGTATTAAAGTGGTTTAAACGTTTGCCGGTTCCCACCTCCTTCTTCCCTGAACTAACCAACCACGTTACATTTAATATAATAGATAATATACAATATTATAAAATAACATAATATATTATAAAATAACATAAGAGAGTCGACGTTTCCGGGTGGTCGCTTCCGACTGTGTCCGGGTCACAGTCAGAATGAACGCAACAGACACGTAACCTTAGCGGTGGTCATCGCTGATATGCATCATGGCGACTGTCAAAAAAAGAAAGGTAGATTCGCCGACAGCAAGTGGAATGAGTGGCCGACTAAAAGAGGAATGAGTCAGTGCTGATTTAGTGGAAAGAGTTGAGCCCAAGCTGTGGAAAGAGTATTATATTATGTGACTGTTTTTGTGCTTTTATCCACCTCTAAATAGCTATAAATTAAGCTTATGTTGTTTTAGTTTCATATTGTTAATTACAGTGGCGGGCCGTGCATTTCACACCTAGGCCTTCTGTCCTACCTGAATTAATAACTTTTAATAGTGTAGCAGTGCAAAGACTCTATAATTGTTGTTTTTATTTTGCACCGGCAGTTATTGGGTTAATGCGGTGAGTTTGGAAAAGGCCGGTAGAAAGGAACGAGCGCGTGAGTTCGGCTGGTGCGTTTGTGTACAGTTGTTCTTGCGTTCCGATTATAAGTTCAGAAACGGAGCCTCCCTTATCTTGTCGTTCAATGGTAACAATAGTATGGATGTTTGAAAAAAAAATTAAGAAGAAAATCATATTCACCACGGGAAAAAAAGCATTATACTCAGCAAAACTACTGATTATTTTTTACACAAAATCCATCCTTATTTCTTTCCTCAGGAAGACTTAAATTACTCTGTTGTACAGGCTATCTGTGCGTTTCAGTTCCAACAATAACGAGTCTAATGCTGAAAGTCGAGTCCCGTCATATTTCTAGCATAAGTTTTAATTCGCTTTAGAGAGTGTCTGCTCGACAGAAGCAGTGGACACAGTCACCGCATAACCTGACGATGTGTACCGCTGTCCCATGCTCTCACACAGAGTTTTGAACGAAAGCAATGAGATCAGCGGGACTTTTGCCTTCAAAATCATTTGTGGCATAACTTACATTAGTCAGTTTTTACATTACCCGGACAGATCGAATAGAGTTCCGTGACTCTTCGTTAAGCTCAGGCTGAATAAGGGATTTTTTCCGGTAGGTTTGAACCTGCTGGGGGTCGAGGAGGGAAAGAAACATTAATTTGTGGGTTGAAAAACTATTAAATCTACAGGAATATATTTTAGTTTGCAGTTCGCTACAGATGCGGATAGCCTACTGACTACCAGTAATAGTACGCGCTCTGAGCATCCAATCAAAGAACGTGAAAATGCCGACGTTATTGTATGCCTGCTAGATGGCCCCGCTGCAGTCAAATCGAAATCTGATTGGCTGATTAAATCTGACTGCTTATCTGATTGGTTAAAGCAACGGTTTCATTGCCATTCATTGTAAGCTACAGGCGCCCGCACTGTCGATTCTGAAGGCCTGAGGGCAGATTTATTTGACCCTGGCAACGCATGATGGCTGAAATATGATTGGATAAAAGCGCTAAAATAAACATACACTACTGGAAGCAGCGCAACCAAGAGAAAAGCTATAAAATTAAGAGAATGAACTATTGGGAATAATTTAATACTCATTCATGGAAAAAATATATTAAAGTGCAAGTCAGTGATTCTGATAGTGTTTAGGCCAGCAGAGAAGGCCTTGCTGGCCCTGACGGCCCACCACTGGTTAATTATTAGTTTCATAGGTTCAATCTTGAATGAATCAGCCGTTTGAACAAATCGTTTGAATCATGAATGAATTAGGGATGCACGATATAGGATTTTGGCCGATATTCGATATGCCGATATTTTCAGACTGATTTTGCCCGATGGCGATACCGATATATTTGTGTGTTTTTTTTTAAGTGCAAAAAAGGCTTATTAAAGCTTCTATTAAAGTTCTCAGTCAAGAGCAGTGAGTGATTTCCTCTTTGTGTTTTGTTGTTTTATTAACATTAAAGAGATAGTTCTCCCCAAAATTTAAATTGTCATCATTTACTCTCTCAAGTTTCTTTCTTCTGTTGAAATTATAAAAGTTATTTGGAAGAATGTGGCTAACCAAACAGTTGCTGTACTTCAGTGACTTCCATAGTATATTTAAGCACAAGAAAGAAATGAATACAGGTTTGGAACAACATTAGAGTGAGTAAATAATGACAGAATTTTTATTTATGGGTGCAGTATCTCTTTAAGGACAAGCGGCAGCATATTATACTGTCTCTTTAAAAACTGCACGCGACACGTCTAATATACACGCATTTGACAAGCAGATTTTCTCTGTTTGCTTTCACTTTAGACATAACCAACTTTGTTTATGTAAACCTTGTGTGTATTTGACAGTATCAGCGCAATAAGACTCGAAAGATTAGTCCAGTATGCAGACTCTGTGACAGGCTTTTAGTTCCTATGAGCGTCGGGTGTAACGCGCTCAGAAAAGCGGATGTTAGAACAGCGCATCAGCACGTGAATGATATGTTTACCTAGCAAGACATTGACGCACATGCAAATAATGAACTTTTGTGAATTGCGGTGTCCCGTGACCGTGAGTGTAACTCTACCTCTGCGTTTACATGTGATGTGATGTGAATGTACGTCGCGTTGTACAGTATGTTGAGATGAAGGCGCCAGAATTGAACTGATAGAATGCACGATACTATGATTTTTCTTCAAAAGCAGATCGTGGAGACATTTTAATAGTCCACGATCAAAAACCGTGAGACGCACACCCCTAGTTGGAAGTTTAAGTTGCTGGCGCTCATGCTTCGTTCGCGTCACGTGCGCATAGGAAACACGCCACCCTATATCGGCAAGGCTCATCGGCAGAAATATTCATATCTGCCGATGATGGTCATTTTAAGCTTTTATCGGCCGATACCGATGTTGTCCCGATATCATCGTTCATCCCTAGAATGACTCACTCATTAAGACGGTCGCCTGCCGCCACCTACTGGCGGTTTGTCTTATGTTTTAAAGTAGATCATTCTTTCCAACGTTTCTAATTTGTAAATTTAAATCTATTTCATAACATTATTTTATGCAATTGTAATTTTTCAGTGTAAATGATTTAATTTGATCAGCCCTATAGTGTCTTATTATTCGAAATAATTTAATTTATTGATCAAATTTAGGAATTTAAAATGAAAGATGAAGCATACATTTAATAATATTGGGGGAGGGGATGCCCTTTAAAGGTGCAAATATTACAATATGCCGATTTAAATATCAAAGCTAATTGAACACTGATGAGAATATTGTTTCAGAATAAATAAAATAAAAATAAAAAAAATCCGGACGAGAAACTTTTTTACTCTGATAAGTGAATGACAGATTTACTTGTCCGAAGGACAAGCATATGAAAGGCTTAATGTCGAGCCCTGCCTATAGCAATGTCATCAGGATACACATACACCGGTAGGCAGTGGCCCACCTTACCGGGTGACCATGTCTTGGTCCACCAGAATTTATAGTTTACCCACCTCTTTTTTACCACTACACCTCTGAATAAAACGTACGAGTCCCAGTCACGCCGACCCTCTCTTCTTCCTTCCAAACACTGAACCTCATTACAATGGCCCTTAAAGAATGTTAAAAAATTGTAAATGGCCCTTGATAGGAAAAAGGTTCCCCACCCCTGCGCTAGAGCATCGACCTCTTCGTCAACTGGTGCTCTTCTCACTGAAAAGACCCCAGAAAATGCCCGGTCAGTGTCGTGCTTTCCTTCCTGCAAGATGGTTTGGAGCGAAGGCTGTCTCCCTCCACCCTTAAAGTGTATGTTGCCTCTATCGCCGCACATCACGACGCAGTCGAGGGTAAGATCGTGGGAAAGCACGACCTGATCATCAGGTTCCTGAGAGGAGCGGGGAGACTGAATCCTCCTCGCCCTCCTCTCGTTCCCTCTTGGGAGCTCTCGGTGGTTTTAACTGCCCTGCAGTGTGCTCCCCTTGAGTCTCTGCAATCAGTGGAGCTTAAGTTCCTGTCAGTTAAGACAGCGCTCCTGGTTGCATTGGCCTCCATTAAGTGGCTAGGGGACCTGCACGCATTTTCCGTTGACGAAGCGTGCCTGGAATTCGGGCCGGCCTATTCTCACGTGGACCCCGGCCTGGATATTTGCCCAAGGTTCCCACCACTCCCTTTTGAGATCAGGTGGTGAACCTGCAAGCACTGCGCCTGGAGGAGGCAGACCCAGCCTTGGCACTGCTCTGTCCAGTACGCCCTCCGTGCTTACGTAGACAGAACTTCAGTGTTTCAGGACCTCTGACCAGCTCTTTGTCTGTTTTGGTGGGAAGCTGAAGGGAAAGGCTCTCTCCAAGCAGAGGTTGTCTCACTGCTAAGTGGACACCATTTCTTGGCATGCCAGCAGCAAGGTCGACCGTGCTCCCTTGTGTGAAGGCCCACCCCTCTCGGAGTGTGGCTTTCTTTTGGGCTCTAGCGCATGGCGCATCTGCAGAGCTGCAGGCTGGGCGACACCCAACACATTCGCCAGATTCTACTATCTCCGAGTGGAGCCAGTGTCCTCTCATGTACTCGCTTCAACCAGCCGGTACTAGGATCTGCTCAGGTGTCTTCGCTTGCTCGCCATTCCACTCCACGGACTGGATACGTGCGATATTTCCTCAGATGAGCTTCCCCGACAAGCCATGAGTTCCTCCAGCACTATTGACGTCAACGCCAGAGTCTATGCCCGCGGCAGCTTTCCCGTTGGCTAGGTGCCTCCATGTGCTTGGTTCCCCACTGGTGACCCCCACATGTGAATTCCCACTGTAAGCCTATCTGAGCATGTGTCTTTCCCTTGGCAAGCCACCTTGCCACCCCTGGGATTGAAACATTCCACCCTGCTGGCTGGACACCCCAGTGTTTTCCATATGCAGCCCCCTCCCGGGTCATATGTGTATTCTGTAAGTTTCCCCCTTCGGGCAGGCAATAATTGCATATTTCCACTGAGATATGCTTCCCAGTGTACCTTGGTATTCCTGTGTTAAGTAGGAGTCCTTTGTCCGTGCTAGTCTCACGACAGGCAGCTCAGACTTACGCAGGGCACTAGAAGACAGCCAAATGGGGTGATTAGACTGGGAACCCCATTCGTCGTCACGACGTAAATCGTTGTGACTACGAAATGGAACGTCTCGGTTATCGTCAGGCACAAGTGATTTCAATGTTAAAGTGTCTATGACAGGTTAAATTTTTTTTTTAGATATATTAAATAAGGGTTAGATGTCTGAGTGAAAATGTAATTATCATTAAAATGATTACTGTAATTACCCTACAGTAAGCTTTATAGCCATTTCTGTCAAGATCATATTTTTAAAACACAGCTGAGCTGTGACGTCAGAAGAGGGAGTCGTGCCACAAACGTTCTATTCAAGTATGGGGAGTTTTGAGTCTGAGCAGATCCAAAATCCCCCTCAAAATCCCCCCACAGCCATACACTTTTGAGCCTCCCAGGCGTGAGACAGATGAGGAGGCGAACAGAAATTTAAATAATTCCTATCGAAGAAACACAAATATCTGGTGTGAAGATAACCAGTGGAGAGTTGGGCAGGTGTATATACCGGTAGGCATAACTTAGAGGTGGAACGGTACATGTATTCGTATTGAACCGAAACGGTGCGGGCGTCACGGTTCAGTGCATGAATACACGAGTATAAAAATAAATAAAACTCGCGTGCAAATTAATTAATGCGGAACTACTGTTAGATATGCGGGTTATTTAGGGACACATAATCTGTAGCTCCGCCTTAGCTCTGAAGCTCCGTGGCTATAATGAACAGGCTTCGATGTCAAGATTGCAATGCTGGAATATGTTGGTGTTGGTGTGTGTGTGTGTGTGTGAAGCAGCACTGAAGTAGCGAGAGAGAGAGAGAGAGACGCGAGAGAGAGAGAGAGAGAGAGACATGCGGGCGCGATCGAACAGTGGAAACATAAAAACTGGAAGAAATGTGCGCTGCAAATGACCGAAATCTTGGATACCGAAGCAGCACTGAAGTCCACGCGTTTGGTCCGAACAAAGTTGACCCAGGCACGGAACACAGACCTGCTTTTTGGGAAAAAGTGGACTCTGTGACCGGTTTTAACTGTGTTTTAGCACCCAGCATAAACGCAGTAATTCACCATTGTGAAAATACGCCTGCGTATACCTAACTACCTAACTTAAATAGCTAACTAAATAAATGTCCTAATCACTAATTTTCTCGCTCTATCACTCGTACAATTATCAACACAGCTCACAGACTCACTTTCTCAGCGCTCTGGGGAGACGTCTCCCTCTTATGACGTCAAGCGATTCGTTTGGGCGGAGGAGCAGTTTTACTGAAAATAACGAACTTTTTCATCTTATATTTTGCCTTTAGGTATCGAAAATCATACAAAACAATACAACAACTTGTCAAATGTGCATTTCCCCTAACTATTTTGTGTTAATCCTAATTACAAATTTAACCTGACATACGCACTTTAAGTCAATGCAAAGACGCGTTATGCGCGTAAAAAATTCCTGCGGCGCGAATGAGGCGTAGAGCGCTGCGCGGTAGACGCGAATACGCCTCATTCGCGCGTCAAGTTCGATTTTATTAAGTGCTTTTTGTGCATTCACGCATTTGACGCGAATTCTCGTCTGCCGCCCGAGTTGAAAAATCTGAACTTTGGCGTCAATTCGCGCCGCGTTAACCAATCAGGAGCCTAGCTGCTTGCTGCTGTCACGTGGTGAAGTATCCGGATGCTTCAATAAATTATTTTGTAATATGACTAAATGCCTGTGTGGTTCTAATGCACAACAAAGCAAATATTTTATCACATAAAACTTGATTTCAATATATGAGACATTCATTTTGTATTGAATGCTATTTATTACATATCTAGATTATATGAAATATTATTATAATGTAAAGACAACCAACATACTATAGTGCATAGGTTCGTGTCTGGACAGTGTTGTGTGAGAGAGAAAAAATCACAGGACAGGTTAATCACTTTTGGAGGCTGGCTCCATTTATCATCAACACAAAAATAAATGACATATTAGGTGGGCGAGGGTGATCCTCGCTCCGATGCGGGACAACAGGTCATCAAACTGGGCGCGGGACAGGCGGAAGTACCACTGAAAGCGGCCGTCATCCAGGCGCAGCTCCTAGAGCAAGCAAATGGTGAAACTCGCCAAACTGGGTTCGCCTCCGAAGGGTTTGGTGGACACAAATACGGCGACGATGATCCCTACGCCGTTGTTCTGCTCTCCAGAGCAAATACAGAGCGGTGACTCTCCCGATGGATGCTCGATCAAAATAAAAAAAGATGGCCGCCAACGGGTTTCGAATCCGACGCGCGTGATGCGCGTAAATTTCGCTTCAAACTTTTGTTTTTACACAATTAACACAATTGAATTAACACAAAGTTGTCAAGCGTCAAACTAGAGGCGGTAGACGCGAATTTGACGCACTATTCGCGTCCGGTATGAACGCACAGTAACAACCGCCGACGCTCCCCTCTGGGCTCCCGTAGTTCTGACCGGGCTCAGCGCTTGCCATGATAGAGATACACAAACAACATGGCAAATGATTAAGACCGCGGCAGCACAAGCACACCCGCCGGAAACATTTACAAACTGAATTGCAGGGCTGCCAACTCTCACGAATTCACTGTGAGAGACACGCAATTGTCACTTTTTACACGCTCTCATATGAAGGTAAATTAGTAGCAAAACTCGAGAGCACGTAGATGTGCATTTGAGAACTTGTACAATAAATATTCGTACGTGTATGTGAACATTTACCCTCACAGCTCCAATGTGAAAACCTGTAAAATAAAAATCTGAACTTGAACGCTGAGATTTGCACTCGCAGACAATAGTCACAAACCTGTATTCTGAATTTGAAGCTGCAGACAAGTAGTCACAAATGTGTAAAATGCCATTCACAGAAATACAACGACAGACACAAACTTGTAATTCAAATTTGCACTTCTTCTAACATTCAAATTCGCAGTACAACCTCAAATTGGCACTTGCAACTTCTCAAATCTGTCACTGCAAGTTCAAATTTCGCGCCTTGACTTTTGCTACTCTTTTCGCGATATATGAGGTGCAAAACTGATTTGAGCACTTGTAACTCAGTAGTGGCGAGCAGGGCCGCATTAAGAGCTCACTGGGCCCCGGGGCTATGAGTTACTGCAGGGCCCCCCACCACTACAGGTCACCAACTACATGAGCTAAATGTTCTATCATTATACGAGTCATTTTATCCATCTATGATATACTTCACAGTTAAGTTATATTACTTTTAAAACGATTTTTTATCATATCAAAATTTAATGGCACTAACATTTCATAATTCTTGTGACCAATTTCAATATCACAAAAAATAATAGTAACTTAAGAAAAGAATCTCAAGCTTACCGATGACAAGAGTCACAAATAACAATAGAACAAAGGCACATAATACTGTAAATCGACCTTGAAAAACTTAAAGCACTGAATAATATTATATTGTATAAAGTAATCAAATATACAATACATAGTTTTCACTATAAATTCAACATTCATTCTTATTAATTTTTACAAAAGTGATTCATTCAAGGGCAGTAAATTACTTTCTTTCTGATGTTTGATTAACATTATGGACACAAATGGCGACAGCAGCTTTATTAGCAGCTACTGTCACTTTAAGACCTCAGGGTCTGAACTCAAGTGCGCTGTGCAAAACCGTCTCAAGTTCACCATCATTTAAAATAATTTGTATCCAAAGTCAAACCACAATGATTAAAAACGCGTTTAATTTATAAACTTACATCTTGATGTCTCAGCAAAATTTACATATTTCTACCGGATATATTATCGCCAGCCCTTTAGGTGAATATTTTGATCAAACACAAAAAGCAATATCAAACATCCATCAAGTTAATAATCAAACTTACCGAAAATTTGTGGGGTCGACGATGACGCTGTGTTTTAAAAAATAGTCTAGACTCTAGATGAAGTGAAGGGTGGAGGCGATTTATTGGTTGATGCATGCGTAGCTATATTCTAATAAGGCGCAGGCACTCCAGGCAGCCATCTATAGGCCTATGTGCAGCAGCAGGTCGATCGTTCACAAGTTAAATATAGAATAAATGTATTATGTTAAATTAAAACGTGACGTTTCATTTCACCATGCCCTGTCCTGCTGACCACGGGGGTTTGATTGAAAGGCGACATGGCCAATCATAACGCCGAATACGCAATTTTGTCCGACAACAAAGCTGTCAGTAGATTAACGTCGGTGGACTTGAACTTGAAAACGGTATTGTTTAAATTATTTAAATTACAATATTTGAAAGCTGAGACTTTGTTTCATATCAACAGTAAGCTGCTCTGAACTCTCTCTCGTAGTCAATTGTGTAACGTTACGCGTTAGTCTTTGCCCCGCGATGTATTTTTCACTGCGTGAGTGAGAACATGATGTGCGTGACTCGTGAGAGCCGCCTGGCTTGTCACACAGTAACTAAAAAAGGCGGGTCTTTCTTTGCGAACGGTCACTATAATATTAATGATAATGATTCCATGATAATGCATGGAATATTCGGCAAAGCGCTACTAAATAACAGGGCTAATTAGTGGGGGCGTTGCGTGGTAAGGCTTTGGCAATCAGATGGCTAGTAGTATCTGCTCCACAGCCAATCAAGGGCCCCCTCCTTGTTCGGGCCCCGGGGCTTTAGCCCCGCCTAGCCCTATTGTTAATGCAGCCGTGGTGGCGAGAGAGAAAAGGGGGCGGGAGCGGGGGTGTTAAAAAAAAGCCGTTTTATTGGTTGCCGCCTAGCCAATGAAATGGGACTTCTATTCTACGCGATGATGTCACGAAACCCGGCTCCTCGTGGATGTTCTGAACCGCTAACATGGCTTAATGCATTAGACTGATTTAAAAGACATAAATGATATTATCAAACTTAGTAAACACCATACTAATAATGTATAGGCTACTACAGAAAAACAGATGAGCACAGAATATGACGAAAGAAAGCAAATATGTGTTGAGTGGAAATAAACCAGCTGCCTGTGTTTTATTAATAATGTACTAACGAATTGTGTTTTTTTTTAATAACTGTTGGTCCATTAAGCATCATTAAGCGTTTTCTTGGTTTTCTATGAGAGGGAAATGCTTAACGTACAATTAAACGAGTTGCGTTCATATTCTGCTCAATTGCTTTTCTGTATGCTTTATTTATGGTGTTTCCTGAGTTTGGTCTTTTAATACCACTGTCTTAATTTAACGTGTTGCGTTCATATTCTGTGCTCATCTGCTTTTCTGTAGTATTCATTATTGTTTACTAAGTTTGATAATATCATTCAAAATGATCAAATCAAATCAAATTAATGAATTAAAATTAATAAAAAATACCAAATTATTGCAAAATGTCTGTATAAAGTGTTTTGAATGATCACTAACCATCCCTTATTTTGTTCAATTATTTGAATGATCAAATACTGAGTAACAACAATGTTTGCATTGTGTTCCCTTTCTAACCAAATGCTATAGTTTGATTGTAATCATAATGCAAAACCTGATACTTATCTAAAAGAATTTGTTAAAAAAATAAAGTAGTCTTTTAGATTATCTAAATGTATATCTAAATAAAAATAAAAAAAACGAATAAGATAGAGAAATCATGTCTTAAACAACAAAAGGAATCAAAAAGCCTTTCTATGTATTTATATAGGAAGCTATAGGCAGGTACAGGACATTGCAGACATGTAACTATTTTTTTTAAAGCCACTAGATGGCACTCTTCTATTTGAAATGTTTTTTTTTTAGGCTGGCACTCTATTTTGATGTGAAATGTTGCATTTAAAAAAAAAAAAAAAAAAAAAAAATTCTAATGGAAAAAAAATAGCTCATAAAAATTATATAATTAATGCAAAGTATCATAAAAAAAGCCGTGTGTCCACCAAAGCGTTTTTAGCCAGCTGAAAACGCCAGACGCTCTGCTGAAGATGGCGCGCTTTGGGCGCTTGAGAGCGTTTTGGCAGCGCAGCGTTTTTTCCGTTGAGACGTTTCATTGCTATGATACAGAATATCCGCAGCACAGTTTACTTGTAACTGATTTCGCAGATAATTTGTTTCATACTAAAAATTTATTTTTCATCCATTTTGTTGTTTAGCTCTGTTGGTTGATGTCGTTGTACAGAAAGAATGTTGTGACAGTTGGTCATTGTGGTTTAGTCCCGCCCCTCCTCCACTGTGATTGACGGCTGGGTAAAAAGTGACAGTGATGAGCGCTGCGTTTTTTCCAAAGTTGAACATTTTTCAACTCTCGGCGACCAGTAAAAAACGCCGGGCGCTCGGCGCTGCAGCGTGAAAAAAACGCTCAGCGCCTCGTTGCGCTCATGGCGTTTAACCCTCTGGGGTCTGAGGTGTTTTTGGGGCCCTTGAGATGTTTTGACATGCCCTGACATTTGTGCTTATTTCAGCTACTTAAAACATACCATTTGCCAACATATAAATTTGCTGTATTCAGCACAAACTCTGCTACAATAATATGTGAGCAAAATGGATGTACATGTTTGCATTTTATAGAAAAAAAATATTATGTGTGGTTAGTACGTTTTGGGGAAAAAAATGTCACCGCAATAAGGCCATTTAACACATACTGAATAGTTGTCCACGAGACTTTTGAGTTACTATTCTTGTAGGCTAGAATTTTTACTTCAAAATGAAGTGAAAATCATTCTGACCACTCTTTCACAAACAACAATATAATGATTTAAATTTCTTACGTCAGTTTTTGGTCAGCACTGCTGTATGCGTGGGAGTGTGAATGGCCATGAATATTAATGTCATTTACACCTGGGTGGGAAGACTAAAGACACTTCCCCAATGGACCATCAAGGTGCTGTGAGGCAGCCTGAACTAAGAATGATTCACTGATTAATAAAAAGTAAAAAAGAACAGCATTTATTCAAAATAGAATTCTTTCCTAAGAACGTAAAGACTTAAAGTCATTACTATCACTTAACACATCCTTTCAAAAAAACAAACATAAAAAGACCAAACTTGTTTTTTTATATATATAAAAAAGTGGACTGCCTGTTGCTTGCCTGCTTGTTTGCCTTGGCTCTCTTCGGAACTGGTGGATGGACGTGTTCATTGTCACATCTGTTATAAAAAAGAAAAAAGCATGAGCATGAGCATGCTGATAACACAATCAAATAAACTGTATTATTATCATTATCAATCACTAATTGCCATGGATAATTTTTTTTTTTTTTTTTTATTTCACACAAGAATAGGTAGCCTACATTATGACGATGTAAACACAATTAGGCTAAATTTCATCTGTAAAATATTACGTCTGTGCACTTACTCAGTATGATTCTCGATCTCACTGAGAACTGAACGACACCTGCGTATCCCTCTGCGAGGTGCTGGCGAAGGAGAACATGATGCAGACACATTCCTAAAAAAAAAAAAAAAATTAAAACTGTTAGCATACATTATCCAAAGTAAACTGATGGACAATTAATGGGTATGGATGCACAATGTATGTCTGTTGATGGGCCATGGGATGGAGAAATATCTGTTGATGGGCCATATAGACCGCACACATTTAGTGATAGGCCTACATGCAATGAACGGATCGTTCGCGAACGACACATCACTACATTTCAAACATTTACACCTGTATTCAGTTATTTACGCATGATATAGTGTCATAGGCTAACCAAAACTGAACATTTAATTATATAAAAAATATATTGTATTTAGACCTCTTTTACCGGAGCCTGAAATATATTTCTCGTTATATAACCTAAGCAGTTATTCGCAAACAAAATAGGCTACATTACGTATAAGGCACTATTTTAGCATAAGTAGTGTCATAGGCTAACCAAAACTCACCATTTTTATATAAAAAATATATTGTATTTAGACAGTATCACATATTTTACCGGAGGCTGAAATATATTTCACTAAAACAATAGGCTATACCTAAACATGCAGTTATTCGCAAACAAAATACATAACGCATAAGGCAGTATTTTAGCATGATAATCAGTTCTACCAGAAAGACTCGGGAGATAAATTGAATGGCTATATACATTTATTGACAGCTCAGCAAGCATAAATTTATGAGTTCTTTGGCGTAGGCCCCGTCCTTAGCGAGCAAAGCGAGGTTAGCCGAATCTGCATGTCCCGCCTGAGATGAAGGCGGGGGCGCAGCCGACCCCCTGGAGGTAAGGAAGGGACCATCCTGGTGGTGGTGATGGGGAGGATGGAGGGGAAGGTACCGTCTTGGTGGTGGTTGGGGAGGATGGAGGTGAATGGCAGCGTCAGCATCTGCGAACTCAGACAAGTGTAAGTACCAATCTTATATACTGTGACTGTTAACACCTGATTGGATAGGGATGAGGTAATACATGGCGCGCTGATTGAGTCTTCCTGACAGAACTTAAGCTAAAGCTTCCATTGTCATAAGCTAATCAAAACTATATATTTAATATACAAATATGTTTAGAGAGTAATATCACATTTAAAAAGTTTACACGAGCGAATGTTAGGGATTGTGAGGCAATCTTTTCTGTAAGATGTCAAAAGCTAGGCAAAATATAGTCTGAAAATTCATTTGAGCTCTATACGATCAGAAAAGAAATGATAAAACACTAAACAACTTACTCCGAACTTGTAGGCCTATCCTCGGCGTGGGATCAATTCGTTCTTCAAAATGCAACCGTTCCTCGTCCGAGTTATAATCTTCCTCTGAGGAAAAGTGAATTCTTCCTCGCTGTCCAGAATCATCTGAAGGGCCTCTTTGTCGGAGTACCGTGCCATCCTCAAAACGCAATGAATCTATCAGTGAAGAAACTTCGTGTTTTTATGCCATTGATCGCTGGGCGTGTGCTATGCATAACGTTAGATCACCTATTTACCATGTGAAAAGCGCTAGGGGCGTGGCGGCCTCGGCTCATTAAAAATAATAAAGGGAGAACGAAAAAACTGTACCTCTCCTTGGTTTCAAACGGATTACATAAACTGGAAATATAATTTTTTTTAATAAATTACTTAATTTAAAAGAAGAGAATACAAGCTTTAAAAAGACACATGTCTCATGTATCTGTGGCAAGTATTGACTTAGTTACAGTTCATTTTCGGACGCGTTTCAGAATGGACTTCACTGACAGAGAGAACGCAGAACGCGCATCATGTTTATTTTTCTTTATTTGGCGAAAAGCACAACACTTTGTTTTTATTGTGAGGTTCCACAAAAAAAAATACAAACTTAACAGGATCGAATGATGTATAACACTTATATGTAAGATCAAAATCAACAGAGTAATTTGAGTCTCTTATAAGGAAAAAAGTCAGCTGGTATCGCCGGTGATACCGCCGACCCCAGAGGGTTAAAAAACGCGGCGCTCCCATTGAAAACAATTGAAAACATACGCCAGGCGCGTGGAAAAACGCTTTGGTGGACACACGGCCTTAAGCCATGTTAGCGTTTCAGAATATCCACGAGGAGCCGGGTTTCGTGACATCATCGCGTACAATAGAAGTCCCATTTCATTGGCTAGGCGCCAACCAATAAAGCGGCTCCTTTGAACACCCCCGCTCCCGCCCCCTTTTCTCTCTCGCCACTACTGAGTTGCAAGTGCACAAGTTAGTTTTGCACCTCATATATTGCGAAAATAGTAGCAAAAGTCAAGGCGCGAAATTTGAACTTGGAGTGACAGATTTGAGAAGTTGCAAGTGCCAATTTGAGGTTATACTGCGAATTTGAATGTTAGAAGAAGTGCAAATATATTTTACATGTTTGTGACTGTCATTGTATTTCTGTGAATGGCATTTTACACATTTGTGACTACTTGTCTGCAGCTTCAAATTCAGAATACAGGTTTGTGACTATTGTCTGCGAGTGCAAATTTCAACATTCAACTTCAGATTTTTATTTTACAGGTTTTCACATTGGAGCTGTGAGTGTTCACATACAAGTACGAATATTTATTGTACAAGTTCTCAAATTCACATCTACGTGCTCTCGAGTATTGCTACTCTTTTACCTTCATACTCTCACGCCACACATCCATTTTCTCACGCAGAGAAAAATCGCGAAGCAAAGAGGACGCTGACACCGACAGAAAAGACAGAGAAAGTTACTATTGATTTGAAACAGATGCTCAGCTCTCAGATTCTGTAAATTTTATTACGAAATTCAAACAATAAACACCGTTTTGGCGCTTATGTGACGTGAAAGATCGCTGACAGATCTCAGTTCAAGCGGCACGTGAACCGATCATCTGTTACTCTTTACTACTAGTTAATAGTAAATAAACACTAATGATCAATATGTAATTTGAAAGATACTTACCGAAATTAAATAAAATCGATCAATCAGTGTTTTTCAACCGCGGAAAGATGTCCATAAAACAGCTGGAGATTAACATATGTCACGTAATGTTACATTTACCTCAGGAATGCCTTTTAATGACCCATAGCACGCATGTTAGTTGGACTTAAAAGAATTGCTATAGAGAGGAGTATTTTGCTAAATATGATAACTATATTACACATTTATTATATTTTTACCTATATCGTTAAAATGTTATAACGTTGTTATTAAAAAAACGCATTATATTTAATTTGAGTTAAAGTTTGAACCTTTAATAATAATACCAGCTGACAGGACTCTCTGTATGTTTACAGCATTAGGTGATTTTTTTTTTTTTGGAGAACAATTAACATAACACATTAACGTATCTACTGTACCTAATATTTATCCAAAGGAATTGATATTGAATCAAGATCAGAATCAAATCACAAGAATTTAATTGAAATTGTGAAATTAGTTTTAAGCAATAATAAAAACAGTAGCATACCAGTCATTGTACCATGTAAACATTTTGTTTACATGGTTAATAAACTTAATAAAATTATGTTTAGTTACCAAATGTTTTGACAATCACAATAAACTTATTGATACACAATACACTGTTTTTTTTTTCACACATCCCCCCAATCCCAATCCACCCATTTTATGTTATGTTACATTTTCACTGTTTATAAAGACAGGGCCTGCCCTCTTAATTTGATAATACATAACCTTCTGTTAACACTGTTTTGACAGTGTTCAAAACTCTCTGCTTTGCTTGCTGTAAGCTTGTAATAATGTTTTTAATTCCAGTGGTACTGGTGGATTTCCGCGGGAGATTCGAGCATGTCTTTGCGTCATTACGCCACATCTGTACACATAAAGAAGGAGTCTCGGCTAGTATAAGCTATATTGCGTGTGAGGATGTTGGAGGTGGAGATTTATAGCCTTTTCTCACAGCACTTGATATAATTAAACTTATCAATTTGATGGCGGATCCAGACAGGTTCAAACGACAATCACCAGTGACAACAGATTCACCCGCTGTAAAATGCAAAAGGCTTCGTTCGGACTTCGGAGTGGCTACAGAAAAAAAGAGACTGCAACCGGACCCATGCAAAAACAAGGATACAAATCGGAAGGACATTAAATGTAGTCACGCAATGCTGACGTTGTTAACATTAACAATTTGAGAACAAAGTATAATTTGCACGGTTTTGCGTGATATGATAAGCGATTGTTAGATTTAATCAGCGCGATTTACTGCAATGTCAGAACCAGAACAAAAGTGGATGTTACTTACTTGTTCAGATGATATTTTCGGTTGAAAATTATTATGTTGGTCATACTTCCAAAAAGTATAATCTGTGATTCTGAATGTCGGTATCCACATCGGCGCGGTGACTGACAGCTGCACACTCTCCTCAAACATTGTGTTCATCCGCGCTGTGCCGTGTCAAAGTACAACTCACGTAAATTTAATAATTCCGCGAATAACTGCAATTGCAGATTTCGAACAGAGTTGGCGACAAAGAGGAAAAACTGCAGACTGCAGCTTTAAGTTATATAGTTTATCTCCTTCACTGCATGATTTTTTTTTTTTTTTGTCCAGTCTCAAACACAGAATTCTTTTAGAATTGTTGGAAAAAATATATTGCATCATATAAAAACACAGAATCCTTTTAGAATTATTGTAAAAAATATATTGGATCATATAAATATAGCCTATGTCTATAATGGATTTGATTTACATTCTGAATGCCGAATAAAATTAAGAAACCCATAATGAGTGTATACACATCTGTGTTAAGCTGTGGTTGGTTGCATAAACTGCCAAGACTAGTCTTACAAGTTAGTCATCAATTGTTTTTCTATAAGACTGTTCATAACTTTTTAAGTGTCAGATTTACCAAAATGGGCAAATTAGCGTGAGAGTGCGTGATACTGACGACACTCAAAAATAATCGCAATCTACCAAGAGCAGTGCAAATTAACGTCTGGTTTAAGACATGCTTTTTTTTTCGTTAAATAATGGCGCAAATAACAGTAAACTGACTAGCGCAAAACCTTAGTAAATCACGTTGCGTGATTCATTTAAATACTCTCATTTCATAAGTTTTGCGTACAACTACTCCTACAAATGCATATGCAATAAGGTCAGCCGTAAAAATAACTGTCCACATCTTTTCAGCTTTACTTTTTCACTGCTGTCTTTAGTAAGTCCTGACATGTTTTATTAATGCCAAAAGAGGGTTTGCTCTATGCGGTTTGAAATCTCTGGTATTTCTTACGTCTTTTCTTACGTTTTTTTTTGGCTTTATCATTAACTGCAAAGCAGGGGAGTCTCAAGAGAAGCCAGGTTATCCCGGAATATTTTTCTTTTGATATGAAAAATCATGCACATTTAGCAATATAGCTGGTGAATTATGTATATGATGTGTATTACGATGTTATAATGAACTGTATGCCTTTGTCCACTGACGTTCTGGGTTGTTCAAAGCGTTTCTAAGGATGCTGATTTTTAGAGGGAAGCTGTCTGACTGAGATGGTGAACGGGAACATGGTTTGTGTAACATTAGCAACACATTATTAGCTATTTGAAAATCTAGTCAAGCCAATGGCTAATCAATCGTTATGTGTCCGATGTTGTAGAGCATGGCTATTCAATTACAAATTCAGTTGGGCCAGATTTCCAAACCAAGAAGGTTAGCTGGGCCAGTCATTTCAGTGGCGAAGCAGCTCGTAATGACAAATTTTAAAACCAACACAAACAAATTTATTGAAAAACATGTAATGTTTATTCATTGTTTCTCTTTTAACGTTGGTCAGTTTGCACAGCAAAAGGTGCATAAAAAACAATAAAAAAGCTAACTGAACAGAATCTGAGGGAGCCCCTACTATTTCCACTTACAAATGGAAAAAAACTGACCTAGGCACCTCTTGTCTAGGCCTACCTAGGCTATATATCTCAAAGTGCATAAAACAAAAATAGTGCACAGTAGTAGGCTATTAGCAATAACATTAGGTTTCCTTTTGAAACAAAATAAACATCTTGCTCACATTTGACCCAGGATCATCTTAAAGTGCATAAAATAAAAAGTGCACAGTATTCACAACTATAACACATGAATACAAGGTGTACTGCACACCGAGGGAACATATTTTAAATCACCACATGTGTGATTAGGCATGCCTTTGTTACACAGCCCACATTATATTGATGTAGGCTACAGTTACCCTGCTGACTTAGTGGGAGAAGTGACATTTTTTGTTTTGAACGAGAGCAGTGACTTTAGGCTTGTAAGTTGTCAATGCAATCCGAAGTCATTGGTGGAGAGTACGGTCAGTCAGGGAGCAACAAGAGTTGCTTTTTATGGAGTTCATGTGTGAAAAACTTGAATTACATGTGTATGTTGATCCAAACATACTGAGCATGACGATCGCTACTTTCTTAATGTTAGGGAACTGATGTACGTTGACATCAGTCCAAAACATTGCAGGCCCGTTAGTGCAAAGCTCCTGTGCCACGGTTACAGATGACTGCATGTCAACAAGTTTGAGTGTGAATTTCCCCTCGTCAATGGAAGGGACCACTTTCTTTGCTCTGGGGGATAAGTCCCCTTCTATTGCAACAGTGAACGGGTCTCTGACAAAAACGGCCACCTCTGTGGGCAGAACAAGTCCATCCAATCGACCAGCAAACTTCTTTTTCAACCTCGCAATGAAATCTGTCATCACATCCGTGATTTGTGCGGTGGATGAGATGCATTTGCGGAGTGTCGGAAAATGCAGCATTCGGCCTGTGCTCAAATCAGTTGCGAAAAGGTCCAGTTTAACTTGGAATGCTCGCATCTGTTCCACAAGGTCGATGACAGTTTTGTCTCTGCCTTGTAGTCCCAAATTGAGATCATTCAGGTGTTTGAAGATGTTGCTCAGAAAGCAGGCATCGGGCCCCTAGGTTGTCGTCCAGTATGCGACTCAAGTGCGTTTCTGCCTTATATTGCTTGCTGCTGCTGCAGAAAGTTATGATCTCCTCTCTTAGACCACAGAAACGCTCCAGTGCTTTGCCTTTGGACAGCCACCTCACGTCATTATGCAAAAGCAGGTCGTGGTGCTCAGCAGACATTTCTGATAGCAGCATGCGGAATAAGCGGTGTTGGAGGCTTGATGTGGAGCGAATAAAATGAATTTTAGCCATCACGCTGTCCATTGTCGTTTTGAGTGCCCCGCTTAGTTTCACGCACAACACCGCCTGATGCACAATGCAGTGTAAGGAGATCAACTGAGGTGCAACAGCGGACCAACGTTCTGCCAAACCATTCACTTTCCCTGTCATGGATTGAGCCCCAACTGTCACAAGCATGCACACACGCTTCATATCCAGACCATTGTCTTTAAAAAAAGCAATTTTTTTTCCAAAAAAGACTATATCGCCAGTTGTGTGTCCTTCTAACGGCAGTAGGCTGAGCAGCTCCTCTCGGAAGCATTTGCTGTCAAAAAAACGGACATGTATACACTGAGCAGTATCAGTTTTGTCTGTGGATTCATCTACTGCTATATACATGGTATCAGCTTTCATCAGGACTCCTAACAGCGTTTCATACACATCTGCAGCAAGAATTTCAACCCTACGAATGTTGGAAGTATCTGACAGGGGTATGTTTTTTATTGCGGATACCATGCTCGTTTTCATTTTATCGTCATTTATCACCTCATCCACGACGGCCAGCATACAGTCCTTCACGGTTTCAGAGTCTGTGAACGGCCTTTTCTTTTTTGCTAATATCCAGGAAACACGAAGGGATGCTGCGGTAGCTCTCTCTTGGGCAGTGAATGACCGCACCATGGTAGTACTGCTCCGGTTGTAAGATGCAATCAAACTCTGCACTTTTGCAGCCCTCTCTTGAGATCCCTTGGGAAAATCGGTGCGGAAAGTCTGGTGTTTCTCAATGTGGTGCCTCCACACATTGTAATCTTTAAGTACTGCAACGCACTCATTACAAATTAAACACATTGGTTTGGCGTTTGGATGTGGCGGTAAAATAAACAAGTATTTGTCAGTCCAGGCAGGGTTAAACTGACGGTTTTCATTGGCAATTTTACGTTTCAGTGTTGTTAAAGACATATTGATAGTAATCTAGACTTCTACAGGCACGCTCTGCATTGTTTTGCATGTTGCTAGGCTACGTGGTCTGTACTACTGTTTGAATTTACGTAGGAATGTGCATTTTTGGCGGGACCACGGGCTGGGCCACTCGGAGGTTGCTTCCGGGCCGCCAATTGAATATTGATTTTTTTTTTTATGTAATTTTGGTGATCAAAGATGAGATTTAAGGGATACAATTATTGACTACAGGGGTACTTTATTATAATGGCCATATGTTTATGCAACCGGTCCCTGGTCTGCCCACTGCATTTAATATTAGCCGATGAGTGATGATGGTATTCACATTTAGAACAGAGCTCAGGTGTACTCACTAAATCTTTCTACCAAGGGCCTAAACATCTCTTTGTCTCACTCTTTCTCTCACTACGTGCCTGCATCTGTCTGTTGGAGTAACTGCTATGCTCAATGTTTTGACTATGCAGTCCTCTGCAGAATTTGAAAGAACTTATAACTCACAGCTGCCTCATTTCCAAAGAGGGGGAATTATACTGCAAATTTTTATGCCTGGCTTTGATAAAAACATTTGATGAAAGGAAAAAAAAGATGGCTTTAAGTACTCTTAATGAAAGCAGCACCCTTTACTTTGGTCACTTATGTTTAAAGTAAAATCAGCTCAATGTTCATCAGATGTTTTACTTTGGTTTCAGACTAGAGACACAAACAATTTATAAATTTAACTCCATGAAAAAAAATGAAATTGTATTAATACACACCATGATGATGATGAATTAATTAAACAAGATGTGTGTATTTGCTACAGGCCCAACAATAATGTTATATTATTTTATTATTATTTTGGATAATACTAGTGAATCATAAATTCATAAGTCATAAATCAATATGTTTTTAGAATCATTTAATTTCTTAAATGCAAGAAGTAGATATGTTCTCGTAGAAATCCTGCTCTTGTTGTGATTTTTATAATCAGGATATTATGTACATGTTTGGTAGTTTACTGGTGTGTACGATTACAACACACTGCATGTTCATTTAGACCAAAACTTAGTAACTGTGGTTTTGCTATTTTCAAGGTCAAGTTGAAATGGAGGTGGGCCATATTTCACTATTAGTGCGGCCAGAACGTCAGTATTAGTTATTATATAATCTGTAATTATATGCTTGGGTATAGCGTGGTTTGGATGGTGTCTGAGGTTCTGCTGAGAGTTTGTCAGTGGGCTTTATATGGTAACATGCAGCTATGTTAACCACAAATCTCTGCATCAATCAGTTGGAGGGCATCTTTCCGAAAGTATCCAGTTTAAACTGCTTGTTAAGCAAATTAGAAGATTATGGAAGATCCGTTTTTGCCATAGAGGTGATGTACAGTGATCCCTGAAACCTGAATTTCCATATGCTTCTCAAAAAGCATTTTCAGGAGCAATGCATGAGCTCATAATAGAGTGACCTAAATCAAGCATAGATGGACAGACAAAGAGGGAGGAAATGAGAGAGAGAGAGAAAGAAAACGAGTGAAGATCTGTCTGTTGGCTGAATGAGCACCTCCTTTTAGTTTGGCCACAGTCTCCTCCTCCTTGCCTCAGATATAGAGTGTTTTTAGGAGCAGTAGAGTCAATCAGAGCTGGGTGTACAGGAGAGCACACTGTCAGGATATTCCATCCTTACGCACACACACACACACACACACATACACTAACACGCACTCTGTCTCGTTCTCCATCTCGCACATGCACATGGAGTACTACTGGACCCACCTACTCTGGATTTTCTGGAGTGTGATGCCAGGTGAGTGTGTTGGCGTGTGTTGCCTGTTTCCAATTAAAAACATTTAAGAGAGGCAAAGCGGTAAGTAAACGCTCCTTTGATACTACCAAACTGAATTAAATACTCTGCAACTTGAGAGTTGAATAAGTGCCATGGATGTGATTTGTGCGCATGTGATTGTATCCCAGCACTGTGCATCTCCCACGTCTGCTTTCCAATGTCAGGCGCTGCTACACTGACCTCCTGTGATAGATGGGGATGCTGGATTGGCTGTGGAATGGTTGGAGTTTACCCTTGCTCCAATTCCCATCCTAGCTCTTGCATACTTTGAAATGCAAGGAGATTTTATCAGGGATATATTGGGAGTTCATTGTCTGCGGTGTATTGGAAAGATCTGGTGAGCAGCCAGATTAAAAGTTCACTTCTGAAATGACACTCTTGACAGCATATTTCAAGGACTTTTGCAGTTCAGTGCTGTCATGGGTCAAAGGTCCCTGAGACAATTTAAATCAAATTTGCATTCCTCCCCAGTCCAGTCATGTTTTAGGTCTTATTTAATTTGTCTGTCTGTCCATCTGCAAAATTAAGAAGGCTATGAGAATTAGAATATCCAAATATTTATTTTATGTAATTTGATTGGCTAAAAGATAAGGAAATTAATGTGTAACTGTTGATGGAACTAGTACTGATCAAGGACTAATGTGTGAGAGAGAGATAAAGAACATGTGTGTGTTGGTATGTTCAAACATGCTTTTTTTGTTTAGTTTGTTTATTACTTATCTTGACCAGTCGCCAGTAAGCCAGCTGTGACCCAGGCCAATTTTAATCAAGTCCAGCAAAGTAAACATTATACTAGTACAAACTACTGTCTATTGTACTCCTTTTAGCCTTTCCCTGTTCACATTACAGTAACACATTTATACAAAGCAACTTCTACGTTCACTTTGCAGCTGAATGTGACCTAAACATGGATTTTCTGCTCAAATCAGACGCTCAATTGACCTGAACTCCAATACACTCTGGCTCAAGCAAGGTGCACAATTAGTACAAATGTTGCGATGGAATCATATCAAAACCGCATGAAATTCAACCTGTTCATACTGAAAGACAATATTAATCTGTTCACACTGACATCCAATTAATAGAACAATTCCATATTTTCCAAATCCAACAATGTTTGAATAGCCTTCCGACTATGACAGAAAGTTGGTTAATCCAGATAATACTCACATTTCTTGAGGTAATTCACTCAAGTGTGATCGATTATGGCTTCATGTTTAACAAGGAAAGCAAGCGCAGAAAAAAAGGTACAAAGCTGTCATTGGGACAGTCCCCTAAGGTACAATAGCTAAAATGTACTTTTAAAGTACTAATATGTACTTTAAAGGATAATATTATGTACCATTTAGGGGTAAATAAGGTACAAAGATGTACCTTTTCACTTCAGTAGTACCTCCATTGACCTTTGTACCTTTTTTTCCTGAGAGATCAGGTAAATGTGACAACAGGGCTTAGTAGAGGGTCTGTTGCACCCAACCAGTCAGTAACGACTCCGTTTTATGTTTCATGAACCTTCAGTACAAAAAAAATACTGAACTGAAGACGGACATAGCTGAAAGAAACAATAATTTGCAAATAGTGAATCAGATGTTGATTCAGTAACCACTCTGATTGATTCAGTGAAGGATTCGTCAGACTAATTCAAACTAGTGACGTTTTTAAATGATTCACTAAAAGAATCGACTCGCATGACTCACTTGATCGTGAATGGGACTGTTTTGGCATGCAGCTCTCGTCCACTATTTTTATCACCACATTCCATTCAGACTGCAAACTTGCATTCACAACTAATATGATTAAAATAGGACTTGTTTTATTTTGATGCTTGAGATATCCACGATAGGAACGATTTGTGAAAATGTCGGTTGAATAGCTGTTGTTTGGTAAATGTTTGTTTCCTGGCTGATTTATAGTGTAAAGAAACAGCTGTATTCTATTTATCTCTGTAGTTTGTAAAAGCTTTGATGTTAGTAGCAGCTGATTCAGGCTGCGATTAAAGATAAAATATTGTGATCTTAGATGCCTCTACCTGGAGTACTACTTAGGAAATAATAATGAAGGATTTTTTTGTGTGGGTGAGGAACTCCAGAGCTAGTGAGTAATGCCTGACTGTGGTGTATATCAGTCTGCTGATGCCACGTGCCTCACGGAGAGTTTACTTTGGCCACAAACCCAGTCGAAGGCCACCAGGCTCATCCCCTGCTAGCCATCTCTCAGCAGCCCTTCAATGAGCCCACAGTGCTCACAGTTGGAAAGTCAGCATGAAATGAGCAATCTCTGGTCATTTTAATCTTGATCTGTGAGTGTAACAGAATGTATATCAGTCCCTGAGGTGCAGCACATACAGTAAGAGCATAAAGTCCATGAGATCTTAAGCAGAGTAGCATTTCAAAGCAATGGTTTGAAAGATGCATTTCCGGCATGTGGAGTTTATTAAAAGTCAATCTGCTGGCCCATAATCCTCGCCAGTGGGCATTAGTGAGGCTCATTAGCATCAGGGCAGTTCCTCACGTAAATATTTGTGAAGGAGGGAAGGGATGACGGAGGGGTGACCAGATGTTTAGAAGGGGGTGTTTGTCACATGTGGGCTTGTACACAGCTGCATGTCTAACTGGGTCTAGTAGTACATCAGTATTGGTGATGTGGGTTTTGATTATGAATTAGATTTTGGTGGTTGGTCTGCAGTAGATATGCTAGATGTGGCCACCAAGACCAACTTAAATGTTTCTTTAGAAATGTTTTGATTTTGATCACGATCTGATCGAGATTTCAGTGTCTGGGCATGTGGCATTGATTGTTTTTTAGAGGACTGTAAAGCCTAGTTCACACTACTTGACTTGCTCTCTGTGAAATCAGGAGTGTTCAAGTTGTTGAGCTGTTCACTCCACACGACACAACGTGATTGATCCGCAACAGGAGGTAACGCACTACACGAGTTGACAACAACTCTGTCACCCAACGATTCTATCTTGTCTACAAACCACGTTTTGTCACGAAAAATCACGCGATAAAACGAACCGGAAATGGCGTGAAACAGCACGCGCGCCAATACCCAGCGAAGAAGACGAAGAAGAACACAACACGCGAACATGCCTTGCTCTGATTGGCTGTAGCTCATGACATCACGTGAGCTTGAGTCGTGCGACAGCTCTGGATATCTAGCATGCTAGATATTTTTCTGGGCTCGGCGAGGCGTCTGCGAGCGTCTTTGATGCGTTGTTGGCTCTTTCATACTAACAGATTGGCGAGCGTTAATCGCCCGCTAATCTCCCTGCGATTTGCACGCAATAACACCCTGACCTGTCGGTGAGCTCAACGATTTGCAAATCGGGCTTAAAATCATGTAGTGTGAACTAGGCTTATTATATTGCAGCTGCAGGTTGTAGCTGGAATTTTGTCTTATTTAATTGTCTGGTGACAACATCAAGCATGTAGCATAATAAAATTAGTATAATCAGAAGATCAATAGGATGTAACACCCATGTTTTTAGAAGATGAAGTGGTGTGTAGTTTGCACAATGCTCATAATCAGCATTTTCATTACAAGGTATTGGTACATTTAGGTTTTCAGTGAAGATGCGGTCTTCATGTGAAAGATTTGTATTTAAAAGACAAATGAAGAGAAATAGGAGAATGAGACTAGAACATGATGTAGGGCAGATTCGAACCTGCATCACTGTGTACAGCTCTTTATGCATCCCGATCACTAGGCTATACCATGGGTCTGTCAAGGTCTGGCAGATTGTTAGTCTTCAGGATCCATGGACATTCTCATAGACTGGAGCTTCTCTGTCAGTATGACTGTGGTGTGGCTCCTGTAGCTTGGTTGTGGTCCAAAACAGCGCAGGCCTGGCCTGGACACACAGCGCAACCCTTGCAGCCACTGTATTGAGGTTTATTTATCTGGGCAAAGAAATCCATACACAGGAAACCCACTCTATAGGACCTGCTGATATTACAGAGAATATTAAAGTGTCTGCCACGTTAGGGCTTTTAAATGGAAACTAGAACCTTTCTACTCCCCTCTCTCTTTCTTATTCTTTTTTCCCTTCGATTTTTTTCTTTCTTTTTTCAAGGGTAAAGCTGTTCTCAGATGGTGTCTGGGACAATTTGGTTTCAGTAACAGACTGGATGCCTTAGATGTGTATTTAAACCACTTTGGAAAAAGTGACCAATCACTGTGGGAGAGAATTTAGGGGGAAGAAGGTAAAAGGTTTAGGTTTTTCTTCTTCCCTGGTCAGCCAATGGATCTATATTTAGATTCATGCATGTGTAAGGTTCTCATTTTTGTGGCTATTCATATATGAAGTCTTCCAAGAGAACGTTTGGGGGGAAAAAGATCAAAAGGTTCTGGACGTCTGGACAGTGTTGCATTTTGTGCAACAGTATGTTGCCATATAAGTGAATTAAATGGTTTCAGTAATGATATGAGTTTATATAGGTAATAATTATATGAGTTTGTTAGATCCAGTTTATTTAATGCAAGATCCCTCTAGATTTGGACTCAAAAATATTTTTATTCGAAAGAAATTAATACTTTTATTCCGCAAGAATGCATTAAAGTGATCAAAAGCGACAGTAATACATTTTACTAGAATTTTAATAAATGCTGTTCTTTTGAACTTTCTATTCATCAAAAATCCTGAAAAATGTATCACATTTTCCACAAAACTATTAGGCAGCACAACCATTTTCAACATTGATAATAATAATAAGAACTGTTTCTTGAGCACCAAATCAGATATTAGACTGATTTCTGTAGGGTCGTGTGACACTGAAGACTGGAGTAATGATGCTGAAAGCTTCAGCTTTTACCACAGGAATTCATTTACATTTTAAAACATATTAAAGTGAAAAACACTTATTTTAAATTGTAATCATATTTCTGAATATTACTGTTTTCTGTAGTTTAAATCAAATAAATTCAGCCATATGAGCATTAAATCTTTCTCACCCCAGAAAAAAATCTTTCTCACCCCAAACGTTTGAATGCTATTGTAGATTTGTATATTTATAGCAAGACAATTTATATATTATACATTTTATTATATTTCATAAAATGCATTAGACTTCTCAAATTCGGTTAAGGGCAGGAAACTATATCCATTTGTCAAATACACATTCTTAACTTTGAAGAAAGAAGGGCATGGAACAGAGGATCTGATGAGAGTAAGTCTGTGTGCAGGGGTCAATTTGAGCTTCTCTATATATGCCTTCATTGCAGTTCACAGTGGGACATACAGTACTCCTGATCAGAATAAAATGTCTAAGACAGGCAGCATGACTCTCAACTGTTTATCACTTTCTATGAAAGACAGTGACCAAAAATGAGGCTAGGAAAGACATGTGGTCCACATTATTCCCTGTGCATTCTTGTGCCTGAACAGATTAATGTGCAAAAATGATTTTACATCATCCCTGTACACTACAGTAGCCTGTCATCATTCATGCTTTTGTCTACAGAAAGAGAACGTGGGAAATGGAAAGAGAGAGAGAGAGAGAAAAGATGCTAAAATCACTTCACTTCTCCTCCTCTCCCCTCTACTAAGGGGAAGATCTCTTCATCTCATCCATCAATCCTCTTGCAAGATATAATATGCTGAATGGAAACTGCATCCCTGCATGAAGCAGACATTGTACTTATCAGCATTGTCATCAATAAACTATTTCATTTTTTCTGGTGACAGCTGGAAAATAAATGTTTTTTTCTATTTTGAAAGACCTTTTCTTTATAAGTCTTTTAATTTAATCCAGAGGAGATGGATGTTTCCCCCCTGTTTTTTCCATTGGTATATAGGCCAAACTGGAGGCAAGGAGACCTGGGGCCACCAGAGAGAGACAGGCCTTTCATCAGATCCCATTGTATGTTTTCTGCATCCTTGCCTCTTATTATTTTTTGTCAAACTGATTCATTCTCTGAACTCTGAACGACAGCATATGGATGTCATAATCTTGCACACATGGAAATGCAAGGTTATGGCATCCATATGCTGTCGTTCAGAGTTCAGAGCGAAGATTAACGGTGTAATTCAATGTAATTCTCAGGTAAATTAACCATTGTGTTTACACTTGGATCAAAGCTTTTTTTATATTTCTCAGTTCAGCACCTGCTTTAGATTTAGCTTATGCTTACGGATATTGATATTTATTCACAGGGTTTATAACATGAAAAGGCTACCTTTGAGACCTGCATCAAAAAATATTTGCTAAAATTGTTAAAGACATGATTATTTGACATTATTTGCTCAAGTCTGTTTATAAATAGTAAAAGGTTATACTTGTAGGAATAGTTCACCAAAAAATGAAAATTCTGTCATTAATTACTCACCCTCATATCGTTACAAACTCGCAAGACTTTCATTCATCTTCGGAACACAAATGAAGATGTTTTTGATGAAATCTGAGAGATTTCTGTCCCTCCATTGACAGCTACGCAACTGACACGTTGACGCTTCAAAAAGTTCATAAAGAGATCTAATCCATATGAATTGAGTGTTTTAGTCCAAATTTTCTGAAGAGACTTGATCACTTTATATGATGATCAGATTGAATTTAAGCTTTTATTCACAAATAAACATTGA
This sequence comes from Rhinichthys klamathensis goyatoka, assembly GCF_029890125.1. NCBI lineage: Eukaryota > Metazoa > Chordata > Actinopteri > Cypriniformes > Leuciscidae > Rhinichthys > Rhinichthys klamathensis. The sequence goes on from NW_026606597.1 coordinate 347,919, forward strand.
TCAGTGAACATAAACAGAAGCTCAACCGAACCTGCTTGACGCGTGAGAACAAACCATATCAGAATGAACCTCATTGGATCTCGCATGTCAAGCAAACATGCTTGAGCTTCTGTTGGTTTACCGCAACTGATCTATGAGTTGATGATTGTTTATGTGAATAAAAGCCTAAATTCAATCTTTTCATCATATAAAACGATCGTGTCTCTTCAGAAAATGTTGGACTAAACCGCTCAATTTATATGGATTAGTTTTGCGATCTCTTTATGAACGTTTTGAAGCGTCACAGGTTCTGTTGCGTAGCTGTCAATGGAGGGACAGAAATCGATGAACGGAAGTCTTATTGGTTTGGAACGTCACGAGGGTGAGTAATTAATGACAGAATTTTTATTTTTGGGTGAACTAACCCTTTAAATGAAAAATCTGTCATCATTTACTCATCATTCCAAATCTGTATGACTTTCTCTCTGGATTATAAAAGCAGATATTTTGAAGAATGTTTTTTTTTTTTCTTCTTCTCTTTTGATCCAGAAAAGAAAGTAATTCGGGTTTGGAAGGACACGAGGGTGAGTAAATGATGGCAGAATTTTCAGTGTTTGGGTGGACTATCCCTTTAATTAAAAAAAAAAAAGTATTTGTAACCTAAACTGTCCTATTTTGCTTCAGGTTAAGCCATAATTATGGTGCTGAAAGGAAGCAACTTAAAAGACAAAATAGTCTTTTGATTTTGACTGAAATTGGCCCTGCCTGTAAGAGCTCTGTGAGTCATAGGTGTAACTTCATTACTTATGTTTTTTTTTTTTTTTTTTTGATGGGCAGACAGTCAAATCTGTTGTGGTGATTGACAGCTTTATTGTTTAGTCTCATCCATAATGAGGTCGAATAGTCCCGTCTCTTCCACACCAGAGTCTGTTGACAGAGTTGGAGCGTGTCAGGTCAAGTGGTGAAAGTCATGCAGGCTTTCTCCATGATCTTGAGCATTAGACTGATTATGAAGGGGTTTCAGCATTAGACCTCCATGAAGGTGTTTGTTAATCAAATGACCAGGATCTTGTAGTCTTTAAGGGGCCCGTCAGAACATAAGCAGAAGCCATACAGGGATGTCATGAGTAAACAGAGACACCTTTGAACTTTGTTGGAGATAAAGCAATCACAGTCTGTTTTCAGAATAGGATGAAACCTCAAAACATCAAAGCGTCTATTGATTATTTTCCATGTAAGGAGGATTTCTGGACCACATCTTTAAGAAGCCTCAAAAAGCCCAATTAACACAAACAATTTTTAATTAATTGGGTTACTCATTTCTGCTCAGTCATTTACATTTGAGGCAATACTCACTACAAAGACAAAATTCAGTAAATAAGCCAAATCTGAGTACAAGGCTTATTCAGAGAAATCGAAGTGTTATCCAAATTTAATTAAAAAAAAGTAATTAAATATAAAAAAAATCAATAAAAATGACTTAAATTTTGAAATACATTTCCACACTACTTTAAGTTTGTGCATATTTGTCTTCAACTCTGTCAAGTGATTTGGTTAAGGCCAAATAACAAAAAAACAATGTGTACTTTCCTCTCTGTTTACTGTTCATCTGTGTGTTGTGTAGAAACAGTACAGTGTTGCTCATGACCAGAAGCGCTACTGTTTAGGATTCTTTGTGCTGGCAGAAATTCAGTTTAGCCACAATTACATTTTGCTTCTTTGTTTTGGGTCATTGCTGAAACTCCTTGCCTCACAGAATCTATTGCCAATGCCAGTAAGTGGTCTTATGTTTAATAAGCATGATGTGGATGAAATTCATAGTTGAATTGTCTGTGTCTGTTTACAGGGTTCCATGACTGTTTCAATATTGACACCATAAATCACAGGATCATAAAGGGCCCCAGGCAGACGCAGTTTGGCTACACTGTCCAACAACACATGGCTGGGGGACAGAAGTGGTAAGAAGCACTTATTGAGTCTCTTCCTGTACACTTTGATTTTAAAGGGATAGTTCACCCAAGATTGAAAATTCTGTCATCATTTACTCACCCTCATAAATACCTAATAATCATTACGTAAAATCATAGCGTGAAAGCTTTATTACACTCATCTATCAAAAAAACAAATCCTGTGTCCAGTTCTTGAAGTGAAGGAAGTGTAATTCAGAAAGATGTCCCTGAAAATAGTGAATTTGTTTTTTATTGCAACTCCCAAACCAACAGTAGGTCTCATTGCCTCATGATTTATACACTTTTCATCACAAGTAACTTTAGATCTCCACCAAAAGGAAAATCCACCTATGATGCTTTTAGAGGGTTATGAGAATTGGAAGGAGTTTAACATTTTTCGTCAATCACTGTGATATCATCATCTCTCTGTGCTTTGGCAATTTGATTCAAATCTGGCATCCCAGTTTGTCTGCTTGGCTCACCTGAAACCCCGCCCAGCTCTCTCTCTCTCTCTCTCTCTCTCTCTCTCTCTCTCTCTCTCTCTCTCTCTCTCTCTCTCTCTCTCTCTCTCTCTCTCTCTCTCTCTCTCTCTCTCTCTCTCTCTCTCTCTCTCTTCTCTCTCTCTCTCTCTCTCTCTCTCTCTCTCTCTCTCTCTCTCTCTCTCTCTCTCTCTCTCTCTCTCTCTCTCTCTCTCTCTCTCTCTCTCTCTCTCTCTCTCTCTCTCTCTCTCTCTCTCTCTCTCTCTCTCTCTCTCTCTCTGTGTGTGTGTGTGATAATATGTGTGCCTGCAAAGAGAAACCTTTTCTTTGTTTGTAAGTGTAAATCACCCCTTTGACTTCATATCATAGAACTGTATGAAGGACCTCAAGTTTGTTTGGTATAAGCAAGAGAATCCAGCTCATCTGCTTCTCATTGTAATGAAGAGATAGATGCATGTCTAATGTCTAATTGTCTAATTGTCTAATGTCTAACTAACATCTAATGTCACCGTAGATGCATATTGTGAACAGCACTGTAGGTTTACACCTCTGTGCTGCAAACAGTTAATGAAATGAAAGCTTACACTGCCTCGTGGCCAAAATTAAAGTTTGCACTTTTATCTGTGTTTAAGTGCTATAATCGGGTCCCCGGTGCATCTACCAACCCAGAAAACGTAAAAAAAAAAGTGCCATTTGGTTTTCGCAAGTGATAACAGTGTAACCAGTACTAACACAATGACAAAAGTTTGAGAAAAGCATGCAAACTGTTCTGTCGTTGGCTGCACAGACGAGCACAGAACACCATTTGACCAAAAAATGTCACAGCTGTCTTGAACTCAGGGAACTGTGTGAACTTGTGTAAAAGTTTAACATGACACATGCATGTCGATGAGATGAATCAATGCATCCTCTTCCTGAGTCTCTCTGTAAGGCTGCACTCCACTACTGGTTATTCCTGAGATTTCGGATGGTTGAGATTCACGTGTTTTATTATAGCCGGAGTGTCCGCGTAAAGGATCGACCCTCTTCTGAACGGGTGCGGTGAGCAGCAGCTCATTTCCATTTAAAGGGACACACACAAAAACGGCGCGTTTTTGCTCACACCCAAAAAGGGGTCAAATTTGACAACCTATAATAAATGATCTGGGGGGTATTTTGAGCTGATATTTCACAGACACATTCTGGGGACACCATATATTTATATTACATCTTGTGAAATGGGGCGTAATATATCACCTTTAATATAATATTTCTGATGCCAGCAATACCTTCTCTCATTCCCATCTGTTAATGTGATAAAGAGACAGAGCTTTAGGGAGCTTGTGTTGTGTTTATACTGGCATGACTAGGCAGTAGGCGTGGAAAAGAGTTGTGCAGGAATTGGCTGTAGATGGTAGCTAATCGTCATTATGTGGTAAGTTTACTTCAGTTTGAACAGGAGAAATGCTTTGGACTCTGAGACACTGCTTGCTATTTACTTGTGCAAGTTGTGCGTGTATGGGGTGTGAATTGTTGCATTATTCCAAATAAATAGATTATGATCCACAAATAAATGTAAAGAGATTCACAAAAATATATCAAATTCACAAATACGTAGATTAAGATCCACAAATAAATGTAAAGAGTTTCACAAAAAAATTTAAAACTCACAAATAAATAAAATGAGTTTTGCAAATAAAAAAATATATTTACAAATGTTTTTTTATGCCACAAACACAACTCTGCCTGGCATTTATTTGTGAACCGCTTTTTGTGCATTTGTAAATCTCCTCACGCATTTGTGAATCGGTTCCTGTGCATTTGTAAATCCCCTCACGCATTTGTGGATTTTGAAACACTTCTAGCGTTGAGGTGCAGACAAATCCACAAATAATTTTTTCAAATTGAGCTGTTTGTGTGGTTAAAACACCCTGTTTCCAAAAGGTTGTTGGAGTTTAAGGCTTTTTTATATTTCCATCAGGATAACCTCAGGATTAATACACACAAATTATGATCATCATCCCGAGCATAACAACCTCTACACCGGAATCAAGCGGCGCGACAGCGCGTCAGAAGCAAATAGCCCATTATCTTCTCGGCTGCCGTGGTAGTTTCAAATAATGTAAAACTAACATGTTTGTAATGTTAACACATTTTGCCCATGACGTTTTCTTACCTGCAGATATATGACGTGTCTAATCTTCCTTCTTGACTAGTGCTGGCTACATGCATAATTCATGAAGGCTATACACTGGACGCGGTGCAGCGCTACACGATGATTGATAAACGGATGCCCGTTCTTCTTCTGAAGTAGCGGCTACACGGAGGACACATCATTTGCACCTTTGCTTTGTCCAGTGTAACGTTAGACAAACTCGCACGGGGTAGACACGATGTAAGAAATGACAAAACGGATGATTTTGTCTTTTAAAGTACAATCGTGGTGACAAATGGCTAGCTATAGGACATAAATATTATGTAGAATACCAAATATCAGCCCAAATGAACATCATTGAAGATGTAACAGCATGTAGGCTACTGGGGTTTTGAGTGGAACATGAAAATGTTTTATTTTTGCATTCATTTTGGATGCTGTATAGCCTGGCTAACGTCAGACCCAAGTCTCTGGGAACCACATGTTCATTTTCTCGTATTTGAGGCGTGGTTTACGAATGCCCAGAGCCGTTTGTTGGGTGCTAAGAATGTCTATCAAATGCGCCTGTCGTAGCTCATAGCCAATCGTTTCAATTATACCAGATGACGTATGTAGAGCGACGGAAATTACACAAGGAAGAATACGGTGGGTCAGAGATTTATGTGTACACGATGGCGTATATATAACGGCCGTTTCACACCGCAGGCGTGAGCGGCGCGTATTTTTTTCGGATGTTAATCAATGAGTGCATTCACACCGGGAGCAGGAGCGTCGCGTGAGCATCAGTGAAACGAGGGTTTCGGCGTCGAGTCTGTTTTTGCTGCACTGCTCACGTTCAATTAAAGTGAAAGCACACTTTTGATGGACAAAAATAAATATGATTTCACACAAAACGTGCCCAAAATGCACAGAATAAGCATGTCTTGTGAGTTTTAACAAGAACTTGAGTAAGCAAATAAAAGAAAATAAAGACTCAAAAATATTTATAGAAGATTTAGGCTATCCGGTAAAAACTTGTTTTTAATTATTCCGTTTGGGTGAAAGTTGTGTATTATATTAAAAAAAAACTAAAGTAAACTAGCCATAAAATATTATATATAAACGTTCTTTTAGTTTTTGTAACACAGACAGCTACATAGGCTCAACCCAACACAACCCAAATCAAACCCGAGTGTGTGGTTTATTTGTGTGTTTTGTTTATTATCTGCGGAGTTGCAGTCTTGTAAACATATCGAAAGTATGACTGAAACTAATAGATTGGAGCCATTTTCTGGGTTGTTTTGTTGTTTAACATGTATGCGAATGTTGCACACCTCCCCATTACAAACTTTCAAGACTATCAATGTTATAAAGGACCAACTTCTAAAAACAAATGTATAGTTGTCTTTGTAAAGAATTGCTCGCTTATATATAGCTTTGGAGCCGCTGCTGTGACACTGTACAAACGCTTCCAGTGTGAATACTCTCGCGCGTCTGCAGCTGCAGTGACGATGTAGTTACGCTGACGCGCTGCTCAAGTGCCGCTCACGCTTGCGGTGTGAAACGGCCGTAGAGTCCAATTTATACTTCTGCGTCGACCTCCCGCCGTAGCTACGTCATAGGCTGTGGGCACGTGCTCGTGCTTGGCTCGTTTTCCTGTTCGGCGTACCCTGACGTGCACCTCTCCAAAAATGTAACAACGCGTCAATTCTACGCGGACGCAAGCGCTGTGATTGGCCTGTCAGAACCGCTCCCTCGGGTTTCACATGCTCCCTCTGCATGTGTAATTTCGCGTCAACGCAGGCAACGACGCAGAATATAAATGCCGTTGTCCTGCAGAGTTTAGCTCCAACCCTGATATAAACTCGCCTGCCTTTAGCATTAGTAATCCTGAAGACATTGATTAGCTTGCTCAGGTGTGTTTGATTAGGGTTGGAGTTAAACTCTGCAGGACAGCGGCACTCCAGGATCGACGTTGCCTATCCCTGGCGTAGAGGCTCCGGCGTAGGTCCGACTCAGAAGTATAAATCAGCCTTAGGCTGCATCGAAAGGTAACTTCGCATCTGCTGCCATGTTGGATCCATAGGTATAAACCAGGGGTGTCCAAACTCGGTCCTGGAGGGCCATTGTCCTGCAGAGTTTAGCTCCAACCCCAATTAAACGCACCTGAAACAGCTAATCAAGATTAGCTGTTGATTAGCTGTTGAAGGTCATTAGGCATGCTAAAAACTTACAAGCAGGTGTGTTGTGGCAAGTTGGAACTAAACTCTGCAGGACAGTGGCCCTCCAGGACCGAGTTTGGACACCCCTGGTATAAACAAACTGTTTCGGTGTGTCGCATAGACGTCGTCATCGTCTTGCTGCTCCCTCCCCGTTCTGTGATTGGTTCCCTAGATGTGGCGAAAATTTGGTCCATGGTATCCAGACTACCTAGCAGCGTGAATAAAATCGCGCTGCGGCAAGGTAGTATGGCGAAACCCAGGATACAAATGCACAGGAACCGATTCACAAATGCGTGAGGGGATTTACAAATGCACAGAAAGCGGTTCACAAATAAATGCCAGGCAGAGTTGTGTTTGTGGCATAAAAAACATTTGCTAATCTCATTTTATTTATTTGTGAGTTTTATAATTTTTTGTGAAACTCTTTACATTTATTTGTGGATCTTAATCTATTTATTTGTGAATTTGATATATTTTTGTGAATCTCTTTACATTTATTTGTGGATCATAATCTATTTATTTGGAATAATGCAACAATTCTCACCCCATATGCGTGTGTGTACTGGTCCTCTCAGTCTCTCACAGTTTGAGTCAGGAAATGTCTTGATTAGCACAGTCAGATCCTTGGAGGAGAATGTTTAGTCCAGGAAAGTAATGGAGTCTAGCTGTGTCTCACCTCTCTCACAACCCCGAAGCCCTCTCAGCATGGACAACACACAATACACTATGACAGTTCAACTTTTTTTTCATGCAGTTTTCGGTGCAGAATACCTACAGTATTAAATTCAGTGAAGTGACTCAAATGCTTTAAAGAGCATATTGCAGGTAAAAAAAAACAACTAAATTAATATATAACCTTGTATGAAAAGTTAATGCAGGATTTAAAATGTTATATATTAAATTCAGTGAAGTGACTCAAATGCTTTAAAGAGCATATTGCAGGTAAAAAAAAACAACTAAATTAATATATAACCTTGTATGAAAAGTTAATGCAGGATTTAAAATGTTTTAAAACGACATAAGGGCACCAATTTAGTAGATAAAGTGAGCGTTTCTTTGACTGCCCGTAAAAAACGCTTTTTTTCAACATCGCCATTTTACGTCACGAAAGGGAGCCTCAGCTCAGTGCAGAGTAGGTTGGTATTCAGTAGGAGCGGTCGTGAGTCAGTGTGTTTTCGGTAGTTTTTGTATTTTAATTTATCATCATCATGGTAAATTATTGTGTTTGTGGAGGTTGCAAAAACTTCGGCCTGTCAGGACATCGAGTCCACAGGTTTCCTAACAAGAAAAAGGACGTGTCACGACACGCACACAAAAGGTTAGATCCAAGTGCAGTGGTTTTATTGGGGTAATCCAAAATCGTAATCAGTCAGGCAAAGGGTAAAAATCCATATAACACAGTCCAAAAACAAGAAACAAAACATGACAAGAACTCCGAGGTGCGAATGACATTAAACAAGGACTCGATGACAATCACAGAAATCACTGGTCCCGTCCATGGAGGGGAACAAGAACAGAAATGGATGGTTTAACAGGTGACTAGGGTGGAGCCGACAGTCCATCGGGCGGCCAGAGCGGAGACAGCCCTTCGGGCAGCCATGGCGGTGAAGGCTCTGGGTTGGACGGGACCAGCGGTGAAGGCTCGGGGCTGGACGGGACCAGCGGTGAAGGCTCTCGGCTGGACGGGACCAGCGGTGAAGGCTCTGGGCTGGACCGGACCAGCGGTGAAGGCTCTGAGAGGGCGCTGGCGAGATCCCCTTCTCCTAGGCCTATGGTGACCTGAACGGTCTCTGGATCGGCAGACACCATGTGCTTCTTCCACGCATGCAGGACAGACAATGCATAAAAAGTGAAGACAGCCCTCTTGGCCATGGCGGGACTGATGGTGGCAACGGTTGGTTCAGGAGAGGATGTAGCTGAAGTAGCCAACAGGGAGGCATGTGCGGCCCAGACACACATTACAGCGGCAACGTAGAGGGAGAGGGTAACCTCTTCGACCGCTACCTGATGAGCAGGCCGCTCAGAGATGGCCTCCGGAACGACAGCGGGCTGTTCGGGTACGGCCTCCGGAACGACAGCGGGCTGTTCGGGTATGGCCTCCGGGACGACAGCGGGCTGTTCGGGGACGGCCTCCGGGACGACAGCGGGGTGTTCGGGGACGGCCTCCGGGACGACAGCGGGCTGTTCGGGTACGGCCTCCGGAACGACAGCGGGCTGTTCGGGTACGGCCTCCGGAACGACAGCGGGCTGTTCGGGGACGGCCTCCGGGACGACAGCGGGCTGTTCGGGGACGGCCTCCGGAACGACAGCGGGCTGTTCGGGGACGGCCTCCGGGACGACAGCGGGCTGTTCGGGGACGGCCTCCGGGACGACAGCGGGCTGTTCGGGGACGGCCTCCGGGACGACAGCGGGCTTTTCGGGGACAGCCTCCGAGACGACAGCGGGCTGTTCGGGGACGGCCTCCGGGACGACAGCGGGCTGTTCGGGGACGGCCTCCGGGACGACAGTGGGCTGCTCAGGAACGATCTCTGTGATGACAGCAGGCTGTTCAGGAACAGCCTCCGGGACGACAGCGGGCTGTTCGGGGACAGCCTCCGAGACGACAGCAGGCTGCTTGGGTACGGCCTTTGGGTCCTTAGGGGTGGTGGACGCGGGCCTCCTCCTCTTTCTCTTCTCTGGTGATGAGGTGGTGAAATTGGGCTTTCCACCTCTCCAACCACCAACTGCCATAGTCTCCTCAGTCCTACGAGCAGCCATGGCAAAATAATAAAATGTTTTAGGAGGCCCCGGACTGCTGGATCTATTTATGATCGAGTCCTTCTGTCACGACACGCACACAAAAGGTTAGATCCTAGAGCAGTGGTTTTATTGGGGTAATCTAAAATCTTAATCAGCCAGGCAAAGGGTCAAAATCCATATAACACAGTCCAAAAACAAGAAACAAAACATGACAAGAACTCTCACCAAGACACCTGCCCTGTTCTCCACTGGTTCTCCTCAAGTCAATTTGTCTCTGACCGTTGTTCTGTCTAACATTAATCCTGGCCTGTCCCTGCTCTCTTGGCAGCATAGCACGCTCATAATTGTATGGCTGTGGTCCGTCATACGAGTAAGTATGAACAATTTCCTCAGCGTCCGAAATGCCATTGCGATCCATTGTTTTCCTGTTGTTTGAGTCGACCGCTCTCCCACCCGCTACGTCACGCCCATTTTCAGATGCGGAAGTAAAATTTTCTCACAAAAACGACTCCAGAAGCCTCTGTAGCGTATTTATAACTATATTTTAAAGAAAATCTAGTTCCTACATTATTTTTCTATAGATTGACTCTGACTTTGGGTCCTCTAACCTGCAATATGCCCTTTAACATGATTAATTAGCATTGACTTGATTGGGGGTCCGTGGAGACTTTCTGAGGCAGGGTCATAGTCCTTTGCCCTCAAATTTTTTGGGAGATGTTTTGGAAATTTCATATCATATAAATCATATCATATTTAATGTTGCACACAAAATTAATTAACAAAAAATTCCAAAACCGAAATCAAAGTTTTTATTTTGGCTAAAAATAAAATGTGTAATTAAATATGAGTTTTTCAATAATTGAACTTGGTATGCTTTTCAAGGTGTCATGTTCTGAGGTAATAAATTAAACCAGTTGCAGTAAAGTTCTTCGGCAATGAGCCAAAGTAATTTTACATATTGCTACTCTGGCCTCATTTTTGGCCATGTGAAGTGTGTTCACACAGCTGACATGTTAACCTGTTGTAGCTTATTCATGTTGTGTGCACAAAATAGACTCTGACATGGTCAAAATGCACCACTGGAGAAGCACTAATTGAACATCACTGTTTTGGTCAATGGTTTTACAATACACCGTATAATGTCATATCTGAAATCTAATCAAGAAGCTAAATGAGGATTGAAATAATGATAACAGCAAAAGACTATCATCCAATTGTTCATCCTGTCTCTTTCTTTCTCTTTGAATCTGGCTATGTTGATTACTGCATAGTATACCTTCTATTGTTACAAATATAATAAACTTCTAAAATGGTATATATGTAGTATTCACTATTCTTTCTCTCGGTTGCCATGAGGGTCCTATCACTGCAGCATGCAGTTGAAAAAGGTGTTATCCCAGTTTCAGAGGCACAGAAGGGGTTTAGTGGTGTAGGAAAATGGAGAAAGGGGCTGGCAACACACACATCAGCTGTGGTTACTGAAACCATGGACTAGAAGGAAGTATGTAGTTGCTGTTCTCTCATGTTTTTCTCTCAGTCTTAATACTATGTTAACATATGCATTTTATTTCAGGTCAGTACACCAGGATTGTTTGGAACATGTTCACTATACATGTTCCAAGACAAAGGCATTGCCCTGTATACTGTATATTGGAACCATTTCAGCAGTTGGCTACCATGTTTAATAGCAGATACCGTACATAATTACAGACTAGAAACTTTGAAATGATCATGTTAAAACTAGCCTGTGTTCCACAAATTAGTGTTTAGCTTTTTTGCAATTGGAGAAACCTTATATTTCCATGCCATGTAAACCACTAAACAAGCATGTTTATTTTTTAAAATCAGAATTATAAACGTTTTTGGGGGGGTTGTCACCAAAAGTGAAAGTATGTCTTCACTTTTATGAAAAAAAGTTCTGTCATGACAACTCTTGGAGAGATTGGCATGGTAATGGATATGGCAATGTTAATGTATTTGGTCTTGGCGGAATAGATCCGTGCTGCTGCTGCACATATAAAATACATGAAATAGCAGATCTATACAGGTGGAGCTGGTGAAGATGGGAGGGTTTCTGAAAGCGCGCTGCAGACTGCTAACAGCCAACAATGCCATGTATTTGAATGTTGAGCAGCAGCTCATTGGCTTATGATGCCACAGCAACCAATCAGCTGCACAATGTTGATAACGATGTGATCGCTAACAAATTGAGTTAAGGACCTATTAGCCTTTACCATCTACAGAGTTTCATGACATAATTTTGTATTTGTCTAGAGCTGTTGATTCTCTTAAGGTGCGTTCACACTTGGCAGGTTTAGTTAGATTAAAACAAACTCTGGTGCGATTGCTTTGTTAGTGCGTTTCATTGGAGTGTAAACGTTGCCATCCAAACCTTGGTGCGCACCAAACAAGCGGACCGAGACCCCTAAAAAGGTGGGTTGCAAAATATACGCCATAAAAGCCTTTATTTTTTGTATCTTTACGTTCAGACTTAAAACGACTGTGTGAATGCTAAGTGAACCAAGACTAAATGTATCATTTTCTTTTTTGGTCCGGATCAAAAGAACCAAGAGAACCAAACTACTAGTGTGAACAGTCCCTTAAAGTCTGCTTCGCATCCAACTGCTTTGTCCAACTTAACCCACTAACCACTACTATATCACATAGAACAGTGATTCTCAACTGGTTTGACCATGAGACCCACACTTTCCCATGGTCATTAGACCGCGACCCAATTTAGAAATGTGATTTAATTCCTAAAATAGCTTAAGATAAGGGTATTAAATAGCAGTCCCAAACTAGTTTTTGTTATTACAATAAAGCTAGTAAATTGCTATGAGCCACCAAAGTCATTTAAAAATATACAAAATAACACAAAGTGAAAATTAAAGGAGAACTCCGGCGCAAAATGAACCTTTGGTCTAATTACACATTGTTACCTAGTCAACCGTTATCTGAGATTTGTTTTCATGATTATCAAATGTAAATAGTTTTATCTCTACAAACAGTTTAGCCTATAAAGCTAGTATAACGCTCGTATATTGGGCATAGTGTAATGACAAATAAAAATCGCTTGTTAATACCACTAACAAGGCTCAAAATAGCCCCACACTAACACGGTAGCATAATGAGGGTCCCTACCTTCAAACCGAAGCATTGAGAACTTTGTCAGTGTCCAGACAGTTTAATAAGAAGATATTTTAAACATACAGTCAACTTCGCGTATACAGGCAGAAGCCATCTTTGAAATACAGCCTTTACCAGTCGATCTACGAACGCCGATCCAAGCCTGCTGTTCGCGCTCACCTTATCACAACTTATAGCTCGTTCACATTCTCACCAGCGCACTTGGATCGGCGTTCGTAGATCGACTGGTAAAGGCTGTATTTCAAAGATGGATTCTGCCTGTACACGCGAAGTTGACTGTATGTTTAAAATATCTTCTTATTAAACTGTCTGTACACTTACAAAGTTCTCAATGCTTCGGTTTGAAGGTAGGGACCCTCATTATGCTACCGTGTTAGTGTGGGTCTATTTTCAGCCTTGTTAGTGGTATTAACAAGCGATTTTTATTTGTCATTACACTATGCCCAATATACTAGCGTTATACTAGCTTTATAGGCAAACTGTTTTTAGAGATAAAACTATTTACATTCGATAATCATGAAAACAAATCTCAGATAACGGTTGACACTTGTTAATGCTGATGGTGAGGAATTAGGGTTGCAACATCGTATAATCTAACGTTACCGTCAAACTGAGTAGTGTATCACTGAGAAACGTCCTGCTCGAGTCGTCCTTGCAATGGAGGTTCGGGTTGAATGAATAGTTCTTCCAATATTTCATTATCGGACTCACGCTCGAATTGATATGGTAAAATCGACGTCATTGTTTGTTACTGTCTTTAGTTTGTGGTGTAGTTTGTTTTCGACGCGCGCGCTGTACGCGGTAAACCAATCACAACAGACTGAGCTGTCTGGCCAATCAGAGCAGAGTAGCTCGCGGAAAGGAGGGATTTGGAGAGATTGATTAATCTGACGAGTCGTTGAGAATCATTGAAAATGTGGTGATGTGCAAATGTATATTATGAAGAAATTAAACAGTTTTTTTACCTTTGATGCATGTAAACCTGTTGTAGGAGACTCAAAAACAACATTAGGAATCTTTAAAATAGCATAGTAGGGGCACTTTAAGTCGTATGATGGGGTTACGGAAACAACAGTTACAATGGTAAATACATAATACTAACATGAACTGTTAAAGGAGAACTCCGGCGCAAAATGAACCTTTGGTCTAATTACACATTGTTACCTAGTCAACCGTTATCTGAGATTTGTTTTCATGATCATCGAATGTAAATAGTTTTATCTCTAAAAACAGTTTAGCCTATAAAGCTAGTATAACGGTAGTATATTGGGCATAGATCAATGACAAATAAAAATCGCTTGTTAATACCACTAACAAGGCTCAAAATAGCCCCACACTACCACGGTAGCATAATGAGGCTCCCTACCTTCAAACCGAAGCATTGAGAACTTTGTCAGTGTCCAGACAGTTTAATAAGAAGATATTTTAAACATATTTTTTTGTCATTACACTATGCCCAATATACTAGCGTTATACTAGCTTTATAGGCTAAACTGTTTTTAGAGATAAAACTATTTACATTCGATAATCATGAAAACAAATCTCAGATAACGGTTGACTAGGTAACAATGTGTAATTAGACCAAAGGATCATTTTGCGCCGGAGTTCTCCTTTAATGAAACATATGGAAACTGCTCCTGATGAATAGAATGAACATCATACAAGCATGCAAATCCCTCCCAGCTAACACACAAATAACAAGTTAAGTAATTTATTGGTACTTTTTGGTCATTTCATGACTTACTAATCGACAAAAACTACGACGTTGCATGCTTGTAATTTATTTTGTACATTATATACACTCACCTAAAGGATTATTAGGAACACCTGTTAAATTTCTCATTAATGCTATTATCTAATCAACTAATCACATGGCAGTTGCTTCAATGCATTTAGGGGTGTGGTCCTGGTCAAGACAATCTCCTGAACTCCAAACTGAATGAAAGAAAGAAAGGTGATTTAAGCAATTTTGAGCGTTGCATGGTTGTTGGTGCCAGACGGGCCGGTCTGAGTATTTCACAATCTGCTCAGTTACTGGGATTTTCACGCACAACCATTTCTAGGGTTTACAAAGAATGGTGTGAAAAGGGAAAAACATCCAGTATGCGGCAGTCCTGTGGGCGAAAATGCCTTGTTGATGCTAGAGGTCAGAGGAGAATGGGCTGACTGATTCAAGCTGATAGAAGAGCAACTTTGACTGAAATAACCACTCGTTACAACCGAGGGATGCAGCAAAGCATTTGTGAAGCCACAACACGCACAACCTTGAGGCGGATGGGCTACAACAGCAGAAGACCCCACCGGGTACCACTCATCTCCACTACAAATAGGAAAAAGAGGCTACAATTTGCAAGAGCTCACCAAAATTGGACAGTTGAAGACTGGAAAAATGTTGCCTGGTCTGATGAGTCTCGATTTCTGTTGAGACATTCAGATGGTAAAGTCAGAATTTGGCATAAACAGAATGAGAACATGGATCCATCATGCCTTGTTACCACTGTGCAGGCTGGTGGTGGTGGTGTAATGGTGTGGGGGATGTTTTCTTGGCACACTTTAGGCCCCTTAGTGCCAATTGGGCATTGTTTAAATGCCACGGCCTACCTGAGCATTGTTTCTGACCATGTCCATCCCTTTATGGCCACCATGTACCCATCTTCTGATGGCTACTTCCAGCAGGATAATGCACCATGTCACAAAGCTCGAATCATTTCAAATTGGTTTATTGAACATGACAATGAGTTCACTGTACTAAACTGGCCCCCACAGTCACCAGATCTCAACCCAATAAAGCATCTTTGGGATGTGGCTCCGTGCCCTGGATGTGCATCACACAAATCTCCATCAACTGCAAGATGCTATCCTATCAATATGGGCCAACATTTCTAAAGAATGCTTTCAGCAACTTGTTGAATCAATGCCACATAGAATTAAGGCAGTTCTGAAGGCGAAAGGGGGTCAAACACAGTATTAGTATGGTGTTCCTAATAATCCTTTAGGTGAGTGTATAGGGAAGGGATGTGCATGGGCCGCCGCATTTGCGCATGCAATTGAAGGTAAAAAAGTAAAGGAAAGTTAGTTTTTCTGAGGTGAGGTTCGTTTTTTTGTTATTTCGTAACAAGTTACGAAAACAATGTTAGAATAATGACATTGACATAGCCTGCATCAGCAGATAAGGAATCAGTACAACGCGTTTTTCTCAGGCACTCTTTACTTAAACTGTGCCTGACAGAAGAGTCAACAGCTTTAAAGTCTTGATTCAGTAAAAACATGCGCTGCCCACCAGTTGAGAAACACTGACACTGAATTCTGACCTGAGTCCATCTCCATACAGAGTTCATTGCACAACTCTTAGGGAGCATGTGAATGTTTTGGGGCACAGAATATTTTTATGGGTGTTGAATATTTTAACTATTCCAGGAATCTGTTTTGGTGTACACGCAGGCCTCTTGGAGCTCTTAGAAGTATGCATAATGTGTGTTTGTAACGGTTTCATATTGACTTGTCTGTGTTTTACACTTTGATTTTTCCCCCCACTTTACATCCTTCCTTTAGACACAGTTGTTTAAAAGTTTGGGTTGGCAATAACTGTTTTTTTGTTTTGTTTTTAAATGTAATGTATTCCTGTGATGTAAAGCTGAATTTTCAGCAGTCATTACTTCTGACTTCAGTGTCACATGATCCTTAATAAATTATTCTAAAACGATGATTTTGTGTTCAAGAATTATTATTATCAAGTCTTATTAATTATCAATGTTGAAAATAGTTGTTTTGCTAAATATTTTGTGAAACTGATGGATTTTCAGGATTCTTTTAGGAATCGAAAGTTTAAAAGAACAGCATTTATTTGAAATACAGATCTTTTAAATTTGCAATTTAATTCATCCTTGCTGGAAAAAAAAGTATAACGTTCTTTAAAAATTAATTCTTACTGATCCAGGGGCGTCGCACCCGTGGGGGATGTGGGTGTTTTAACACCCACACTTTTCCCGGTGAGAGGGTTCAACACCCGCTCTTTTTCTGCAGTTTTTCCGCAGTTTTGCACAAACGCCTCACTACAGTCGATCCTCCGTTTCTCTGGCCGCTCTGTGTGTGCGCTCGCTGCGACTCGTCCTCCTCTCCCCCTCCCTCTCAAACATGACACCGGCTCTGAGTGTGACCGGCTGATGATTGGCTGTTCTGCCTTAAGTCCCGCCTCTCTTGGTGTGATTTTTCAGTCACTCGTGCTGAGGAGGCGGGAACTTATGGTTATGGTTATTTACATCTCCCTTTTCCAGGTACTTTGAATGAGTGTTTATGCTTGCGAGGTTTTTAAATAAGCTTGATATGTGTTTGGGATTGGGAAGATGTTATGTTTATGTTTTGTTGACATGTCGATTGTTTTTGGTATTATATTTCGTTTTTTAGACTAAACAGCACAATACTTTATTTAAGTAGGCATTCTGTTTGTGCTGCGTGATTTAAAGAAAAGTGCGCACTTTGCTCACGCGATCATTCAGCATGGTGATCTGGTGTTTTCTCCAAAATAAAACTCAAGGGTTTATTTCTTGCAAGTTTAGAAATTAGGACAAAAGTATTGTAATTTTCCTATTCTATAGCATAATATAAAATTTACTTTGAAATATTCATTTTCATTTCTACAGTAGCATACATTTAGGCTATATGGATTTTCCATCATAGGAATAATTATATAAATCATTATTATATTATTATAATAAATGTTTGGCATTCTAAAACACCAGTGATAATGTAATGTAGACTGAGACTCTATATCATAACTAAAAATAAGTTTGAACCCTCTTTAGGTACAAGTCAATGCTTTTTCTTTGTTCAATGTGCACAGTTCATGGGTCGAAGCCAGTTGAAGCTCTTAATTTTGAGCTCTCAGAGTGCACCAGATTGATGCATTTAACCTTAAAATGTACAAAATTTTCTTTCGGGGGAGCATGCCCCCGAACCCCCCTAGAGGGGCCGAGGTCCACACAACATAGTTTTACAAAATCCAATGAGAAAGAACGATCATTTAGGAACTTTACCCCAGCATAATGTTAATGCCAAATTTAAATGTCCTTGGACAAACTACATTTGTCCTGCCTAAGGAGGGGCCAACATTACATTGTGCCCTCTGAATTCTTAATCAGGGCCCTGATCACATCCATCCCCCGCACTTTTAAAAAGCTTGCTACCCCCCTGTACTGATCCCAAACGTTTGAACTGTATATAATACAGCTCTTAAAAGCTACAGCACATGACCTGCAGCCATTATTACATTCAGCTGTAAGTAATCCCAAAGAGAACAATTCTCAATTGCTATTTCTTCCCGTCTCTCACTTTCTGCTGCAGAAGTGTGAATTCTGTTTGGATAGAAAAATGGTCCGAGCTCATGGATGGAGAGGAAACTTTTACAACTGCAAGATAATACACAAATGGAAACAACTTAGTTTGAATGACTGACTTGCATTACTATGATGTCTGTGATGGTGCTGATCCATCATCAGTGGCCATGGATAAAGTGAAAAGCCTACAATAATGACCTTATCAAATATACAGAAATGTGGTTATGTAAAAGACATGAATTCTTGGTACACATTTGTAGTGCAATCAATGAGAAGTTGTACTATTTGGTATAGCAAAGATCTTTCAGAGTAACACATTCATTACACTTGAGTTATTTTTCTGATGTCTCTGACTGCCAGTGGGATTTTTCCTTGGGTGGCCATTGACAGTTGCACATCCACAGAATTGGCCTGACAGATCCCTAGGGATGAACATAGAGACAAACGTGGCCACATACGCCTGTTTATTTTTGAGAGTTTTGCAGTTTGAATTCCTTGCTGAGTTTTGACTTTTGTCTGGCCTGTGACCTCTGAATTCCACAAGCAGCAGGAGGGTTGAAGCATTCTCTAGACTAAAACTCATCTGAAATATGGCTCACAAACCATCTTTTATTCTTGGTTAAAGCAGTAATGATTAAATAATGGGTTTTATGTGGGGTGTGTTGCTATAGTTCACTACCTTTACATTGAAGAAGTAACAACACAAATGAGTTAGGTTTGAGGGTAATGTCACACTGAGGTTTTCGGGATGTTTAACTTGTTCTTTTAAATCAATAACACACGGTGGGTTTTAAGATAGAGCATTTGTGGTGCATCTCTGCTTTTCTGTCCTGTCATATATGAAAGTAATGAAACAGCATATAAGTGGACTCACTGGCACTTCATAGACCTCAACGCCATGGTACCAAGTATTCTAACTCTCCAAATGTGAAAAACATTTGTCTATTAATGGCAAACACTTTCCTCTTAGAATTTTCCAAAGGACTTGGGCCGCTAGTCCAGTTCTTTGTGGGAGATTGAATATGTAAAGGTTGTGTATTAGTGAGGCTGTTTCATTCTGTGCTATTAGCCTTTTGTAGCCCTGCCACAGAGAAAAAAAAAGTATGAACTTAATGAGTCTGAGCCTGATTGTTTTAACAGCTCACTGTGTCATTGCCCTGGAAGTTTGACTAGACTATTAAATCACTGCAACAATGGCCTTCTTTCTCATGCTCATCTCTCTATTTCTCTTTCATACTTCCTTCTTTCCAATTTTTTTATTTAGGTAAGTTTGTCCCGAGCTGAACTCAAGTGTAAAGTGCAGTGCCAAAAGCGGCTATAGCACCAGTAATATTCACAATATTAATAGCAGTGAAAATATGCACACAGTCTGACCTCCTTCTGTGAAAAATGATTTCCAGAGACATTTGAAAATGTTTAGATGAACTTTTAACTGGAGACCTCGGTTGTTTTTTTAAAAACTTATTTCCTTATTTCATGCTCATTTCAAACCATGTCAACTTAGATGGTTAGTTTATTTAAATATCGTTATATCACAGAAATGTCATATTTACATAAGAAACAGTGATACACTGTCACTGTCAGTTCATTTTGTTTATTTCGCTGTATTGACTGAATGACTAAGTGAGACTGAGCAGTCAACATACATCAGTAGTGTTATTTTTTTCTACATTCCCCAATTCCACTGTAAATAGCCTGTGGGTGTCTTATAATTATATTTTAACTAATGGGTAAAATCCATTTGTCTGGGGAGCTGGATCCAGATTTTGTTGGAATGCTTCCCTGGAGGAAGCTTGCCAAACAGCGAAATATTTTCTCAAGGGTCCCATGATGTTGACCCCTGGCCTATGGTTGAACACTCATTGAGGTCTGGATCTGCAATAAACGAGTGTCAGATATCGCTCCCTGAATCGCACTGTCCCTGAGTGGGTATTGCTCCTGTTCAGAGAATTAACCTTTACCACCTGTCAGAATCAGCTTTAGATGTGGTGATTATTATTGGTGTGTGTGAGATGTGGTGCTTCTAAATATTTTCATTATGGCAGGATGTGTTAGTGCCTTTGTATTTTGAATCTTTCTTGTATGATGCAGAATGAAGAGGGGTTTTCAAATAGACCTTCTGAGTGATTCCCTTCCTTAAAATATTCAATTCAATTCACATTTATTTTTCACAATATCTTTTCAAAGCAGCTTTACAAAAAAATACATGTATCTACAAAACAATTTAGAGTAATCTGCTATCAGAGTAACTGTGTCAAAGTAATGTCCATATGTCAGATATCTGCAGTTATACGATAATACAAATCATGAAGTTAGCTAACATCATGCATTCATTTAGGCAGAAACAATGAGCCTTGTTAATGCAATTATTACGAGTTTTGATCATAATGATTACAATTTATAGGAAATTTGGCAGTTTTATATGATACACAATGGGCATCATCTGAAGATCCCAACTGGAGTTGGTCTAATCTGTAATGGGCATCCCGAGTTTGAAACAGAAAAGCAACTGGACAATAATTAGCACAGCTGCTGTTCATAATATTCATATAGATTTTAATGTTCATTTGATCTGACGAAATGTAGCTTGTTTGCAGGACAACCACCTAGTAGTGCATTACAGTAATCCAGTCTAGAGGTCATGAATGCATGAACTAGCTTTTCTGCATCAGCAAAACAGAAGGCGGCTGTTTTTGTAACATGAAATATGATTTCAAGAGACAAGTTGCTGTCTAATTTAACACCTTGTAATAAATCACAAGTCATTTGTAATTTTAACGAGCATAGTTTCTGGGCTATGATGGGTCCTGAATCCTGACAGAAATTTTTCAGATGTCTTTTTTTTTTTTTTTTGTGCTGGAAGGAGCGCAATTGAGCAGACACAACTTTTTTTCTAGTATTTTAGACATAGATGGAAGATTTGATATGTGTCTGTAATTTGTCAATTCAGTGTCAAACTTGTTTAATTTTGTGGGTATTGGATCTAATAAACGTGTTGTTGGTTTAAGATGCAGTAAGTTTTATCTTTTCCTGTCCCATAGTTGTAAAGCACTGCAATTGTTCTTTAGGGGGCGATAATTGAGGCTGAATCATAAAATGCTGTCACATTTCAATCACATCATGAGGGTTATTTGCAAATCTATCTTTAGTGGTTGGGATAATCGTTCTACCTGATCCATAACGCTGAGCAATAATACTTTGAGCTACGAACGGACCTCTGAGTTGCAATGCTGTGCTGCTCACGAGAAAATATAGCAGTTTATATGAGAGCTACTTTTAAAATAGCTATTTTGCAGTAAATGGACTTTTGTTTCCCATGATTAGTTTTACTTTTACTCTCTGACCCCAATGGACAGATACTGCCTTACATCTGATAGGCTATTTAATAGTACCACCTCACCATTAACTAATTATGAAGTTCTGAATGACATTTAAGAGCCATCCTTGACCTGGTACAGGCACATAAATGTGAAGTCAAACAAGTTTTCTCTTTCCCTCGAGACCACTATCAGCATGAAAGAATTCTGCATCTCTTGAATAAACAGTTGAAAGTACACATCTTGATGTGTTTAAGGATGCCTAGTATTCCAGTGATCTGTGACTAGTTAAATTAGTCCTCCATGACTACTTAGTGAAAGTGACAGCCTTTGCTTTTAAAAGCTGCATGCTTCCGAGAGCCGTGAAAAGTATGTACTGCTCCCTACAGTGCGACTGCTACTGCACCTGAATAATGTGTGTGTCCCTGATTGCTCTCTGCGGGAGCAGTATTATGTGTAAAGCATGTCAGCATTAATGGAGCGATGTGTTTAGTCAGTCTGGGTCATAGGATACATATTTCAACACGCACACAAACAGATCTCAGCAGAGTCCCACATACCTAACCGCCCTGCGTGCTTCCATCGATACATTACCTCAGACATCAACATTCAGCTTAAACCTGTTTAAACATTCCTTTGCCGTTAGATTCCACTCACCTGCCATCTCTCGTTGATTCACTTCCTCTAACCTCCTTTAAACGTCCCTGTGTTCATAGGGAGCTTAGATCAACAGGCTTCTGGCTGTATTATTTACAGGAAAGGGGATCACACACCTGCTTTATGCTTATGTGTTTTATTTCTGACATTTCTGTTAGATGAATGCTGTACTGTGTCAAAGATAATATTTATATGTTTGGATTGCGGATGTTTCTAGGTTACTGGTAGGAGCCCCACTGGAAACAAATGGACAGCATCAGACAGGAGATGTGTACAAATGTCCCTTAAGCAGGAGATCTGGAGGACCCAGCTGCACCAAACTCAATCTTGGTATGGTGATTGCAGTTTTTATATTTTGTTAATTTTGTGTGAAAAGCATTTCAGCATTGCTTATATCATCATATTCCCATAATTTAAAAAAATCATAATTTTAATTAAAGTTGCAAGCAGCATTTAGCGGTGTTCAAGCAGTTAAGCTCTTTTAGCACATAAGCATTAAAGACATTTAGCAAGCATGTAACCACTGACATAATAGATGGAAAACCGTTTACCATGATTTACCATGATACTAGCATGATTTACCATAGTTTTACCATGATTAAGCTCTGATTTTGAACATTATAATATAAAGATTATAAGATAATAGATGGAAAACACCATTTACAGCCAATACAGGCAATTTACCATAGGAAATACATGGTTTTAAAGCTTTTCAACAGTTATAGCTTGAACACCTAATAATAGGCGACCTTTTTGACAGTTATAGCGCCACCTATGGTCCGATCTCCATGAAACTTTGCATGCTTCTTCACCATGTTATGACACATGTGCTCATCAATTTTTGTGAAGTTCTGAGTTTTTATTTATGATTTATAGGCTTTTGAGTGTATTTTGACACGCCCCCTTTTCTAAATGACCCTGTTACAGTGAACCAAAGGGCAAAGTTCAACTTTTTTTTGATAATTATTGATCTAGAGAATCCAGAGAATTGTCCTAGACTAGTCTGGTTCCGATCGGGCAAAAAAACAGGGACTAGTTCGCAAAAGTAGGTTTTGGACAGAATTGGCCATAACATCTTGTCCGTCTTGAGCCAAGGAACACAGTGGTGTACAAATCTTGATTCTAGGTCAAACGGTCTAGGAGTTATGAGCAATTTAGTACTTTTGGTTGCTGTAGCGCCACCTATGGGCCAATCGGGGTCATACTCTGATAGGTTCTCCCCAAACTGAGGCCCTACCATCTGGCCAGGTTTCAAGTCTCTAGGCCTTACGGTTTGGGCTGCACGATGCGTTTTAGGGTTTTTTTTTTTTCAAATAGCAATTACAATAGGTTTTCAGCACTTCGTGCTTGAACACCTAATTATCATCATAATGCACATATTACGTCTTTTTGTTATCATTGGTGAAGTTGCACAACCCATTGTTAATGAAAGTTTTTGTCAGTAATTGTGTTGATGGGATTAACACTGGATGACTGTGGATTATAATTACTAGATATTTAATTAGCATAAATACTTTTTGTAAACAGACTTCAAAAGGAACTGTAATTATTTACTAGCACCAAATAATTACTTCACAAAGCAGGGTAAGAGTTGTGGTTTGGGTAAAGTGTTACCAGGCATGCCTTGTGAAAAGCAATGGGGGATGGGGAACAGATTGATTCATTCAAATACACCCCTGAACTTGAGTTTACATGTACACATCTGAGTCTTTCACTACAGAACACAACATCTACAGTATGTCAAGCATATGTGTTCTATATAATCTTAAATGTGTCAATACCACCACTCTGCCAGTTTCAAAATGTGCATGCATATAGATGCACACACATAACAGATGCACACTGCAGATAAAGTCAGGAATGTCTAGACAGAATTAACAAATATGTTTACTGTTAGAGGAAGTCCCTGTTTAAACTACATATGCCACATATGGACTGTGGTCAGATTTTACAGCACAGCATTTTATTTCGCTTACACATTTGAAACATTTGTTAATGTTCTTTTTTCTTAAGGAAGGATATCCTTGACAAATGTCTCTGAACGAAAGGATAAGATGAGACTTGGAATGACCCTTTCGTCCAACCCTAAAGACAACAGCTTTGTGGTGAGTTGAATGTTTTGAATGTCTGGTTAGATAATAATACATATTCAGTGTTATATTTAAAGTAATCTGGAATTGAAACGGTCTACAACACTAATATTATTAAGTGTTTAAACAACATCTATTCCCTGTGGAACACTATGGAATCATAATTTTTATGTCAAATGAGCCCATGATCTTCATGTAAGTCCTAAATTAATTTATTAATGGTGCACTTAATTCTCTTTGTGATAATTCACAGGCTTGTGGTCCCCTTTGGTCGTACGAATGTGGTAGCTCGTACTACAGCACTGGAATTTGCTCCAGAGTCAACGCCAGCTTCAAGTTTTCCCGCACTATCGCTCCTGCCTTCCAAAGTAAGCACAATGCACCTGCGCCCTCGATTTAACTAGGACGGTTTTTACAGTGACATTTCAGTAATATGTTTCAACTTTCTGTCTTAAATGTGGACTTTATTTTTATGCTGAATTTGGCCATGACAGTTTCTGGATCTGCCATATGCAATATATTGTGGAATTAATCTTCTTTTAAAAAAGAAAATGATCATGACTGCTCACAAAGAAAGAGCTGAGTATATAAATCTTTTTTTTTTCTTTTTTTTATGAAAGAATCATAGGCCTAATTTTTTTTTAGAACAAATCCCTAAAATTAGCTTCTGAGCAGAATTACTACCTTTTAAGAGTTTTATCTGCCAAAGGCATCAAAAACATCTAATTTCCCTTATCAGGGTGTGAGACATACATGGACATAGTTATAGTCCTGGACGGTTCAAATTCAATCTACCCCTGGAATGAAGTTCAAGACTTCCTTATCAACATCCTGCGGAAATTCTACGTTGGACCGGGACAGATTCAGGTGTTTTTGAGTTTCTGAACAATGTCACTGCGAAGTATCAAAAGTGTCTTCATTTTTGTCACATGAGGTGAATTATGTGCCCGTCAGGTTGGAGTACTACAATATGGAGAAAAGGTGGTGACAGAGTTTCAGCTGAATGACTTCCGTTCTGTGGAGGATGTGGTCAAAGCAGCCCGTAAAATAGGCCAGCGAGGAGGAGAAGAGACCAACACTGCACTGGGAATCAGTGTTGCACGGTACTGCACATAAATGACAAAAATAATAATAAAAAACACTTGATAATCATCCAGCTCTTGCTACTAAAGTACACTACCATGCAAAAGTTTTTTATTACCATTGATTTTTTTAAATGTTTTTGAAAGAAGTCTCGTTCATTAAGGCTGTGTTTATTTGATCAAAATACAGTATAAACAGTAATATTGTGAAATATGTTTATTATTTTAAACTGTTTTAAACTATTAACTGTTTTCTGTTTTAAATTTTTTTTTTTTTATGTAATTTAGTCTTCGGTGTCACAGAAATCATTCTAATATGCTGATTTGTTGCTCAAGAAACATTTCTTATCATTATCCATGTCGAAAACAGTTGTGCTGCTTAATGTTTTTGTGGAAACTGATGCATTTTTTCTTTGATGAATAGAAAGTTCAAAAGAACACCATTTATTTAAAAAATATTAATATTTTGTTACATTATAAATGTTTACTGTCACTTTAATACATCTTTACTGTCACTTTTGATCAATTCAATGCATCCTTGCTGAATAAAAGTATTCATTTCTTTCAAGGAACTAACTTACTGACCTCAAACTTTTGAATGATTGCACATTTAGCTTTTACATTTTCAGATCAATTTGAAGCAAAAACTCTAGGCGACAACATCCACTAGTCAAAAGTCTTGTGGACAGATATTTAGTATGTTATTTGTGGCCTTATATTAGAAACTTTAGTTTTTAGTTTTTTCAATAACCACGCATAAATAATATTCTCTCAAAAATACAAACATGTACATACATGTTGCTCACATATTATGGTAGCCCTGTGTGTGCTATATAGAGTGTAATTTCACCTGTGCCATTAATATGTTTATAAGCAACTGAAAAAAGCAGAAATGTCAGAGCATGCCAAAACATCTCAAGGACCCCGAAAACACCTCAGACCCCAGAGGGTTAATAGAGTCCAAGACTTACATTTACAGAGCATAAATTATTATCTATGGATATTCACAGCTCAGAGGCCTTTAAACAGGGAGGTAGAAGAGGAGCGAAGAAGGTCATGATCGTCATCACAGATGGAGAATCACATGACAGCGCTGACCTGCAACAGGTCATTGAGGACAGCGAAAAGGACGGCATCACCAGATATGCCATCGCTGTAAGTATTGCCTTCCTTACTTCAGTTTACTTCACTTTCTTTCCTGCTTTCGTTTTTTGCTTCGGCATTGATGCCAACTCTCATGCTGAAATTATGTGATGACCTATTTTTAAAATGGACTTTTAACCAGTCCTTGAAGTCACATTCAGCTGCTGACACCAGTGAAAAAGGCCCAATGCTTTCACTCCTACTTATTCAGCCTTAGATTTGATATGTTGTCGTGGGCGCTCAGGAGAAATGCGTCATGTTTGAGCTCTTTTCAGGCTGATTGATTCTTGACGTTCTTCCTCACAACAGGTACTGGGCTACTACAATCGCAGAGGCATCAACCCTGAAGCTTTCCTTAATGAGATCAAGTACATCGCTAGCGACCCCGATGATAAGCATTTCTTTAATGTGACAGATGAGGCAGCTTTGAAGGACATTGTGGACGCTCTCGGAGAGAGGATCTTCAGTTTAGAGGGTTGGCGATTTTACCACAATGGCACCACACACAGCATTGCATCATATCCATTACACAGCCCAAAACCTCAGCCTGTAAAATCTCTGCACAGCACTACACTGTAAATTGCAGTGGACCAAATCTTCAAATTTATACCACATCTCTTTGCTATATTCTCAGTGCCAACTCTTTCTTTAAGATCACTGAAATCTGCAATGCTCTGTTGTAGGAAATGGTGGACTCTTTTCTCCTGTGTGTTTATGTTGTCTTTGTGTGCAGGGACTAGCAAGAATGGGACAGCATTTGGTCTCCAGATGTCTCAGGCTGGCTTCTCCACACACATAGTGGAGGTAAGTCTGTATGTCCATCAGTCTGGAAGTGCATTTAAATGTAGTCATGTAAACGCGTTAACCTGTTTTCCGTTATCAAAGTAAGGTCATAAATGGCTTAAGCATAAACCGATCAACACAGGTAGATTTTAGTATAGTAGAAACCTTACCCCTATTTCGCCCGGCATGTAAACACATTAACCTGCATTCTGTCAGCTTATTGAAGTGTGCATGTGTGATATGTGACAGTAAAGTGTCCTGCAGATATAAGCACATCCAGAAAGAGTGAGCATTTCACGGTAAGGGAGTAGGAAATATATTGCAAACTCCAACTCTTTCTTGACCAAGAAATTATAAAAATGTGTTCTCATCTCATGCAGCCGAAGTAGAAGTTGTACAGTGGTACACTGCTTATTTATTTAAAGGGATATTTCACCCAAAAATTTAAATTAGCCCATGATTTACTCACCCTCAAGTCATCCTAGGTGTAGTTTTAAATATGGATATTTTTCTTACACGAACGCATCGCTTCACTTCAGAAGGCCTTTATGAACCCCCCAGAGCCGTGTGGAGCACTTTTATCATGGCTGGATGCACTTTGATGGACTTCAAAACTTAAACGGCCATTCACTGCCATTATAAAGCTTGGAAGAGCCAGGACATTTTTTAATATAACTCCGATTGTATTCGTCTGAAAGAAGAATGTCGTATACACCTAGGATGGCTTGAGGGTGAGTAAATCATGGGGTCATTTTCATTTTTGGGTGAACTATCCCTTTACCATCACATCTCGTATAGCAAATGGAACACTCTGAGTCAGATACACGAATGATTTGGTTTTGACGTCACTACCAGGGAATAACCAGATTTTTTAATAAAGTCTAGTAAACATGGCTTACCTGCATAAACTGGGATTATGTTTACGCAGGTAATTCAATAAGCTGATTTTTAGGAGTTATCAGCGTATCGGTGTGAATATAAATGTGCTTTAAGTTCTGGGTATACTTTATTCCTTAGATCACAGCTCCTTTTTCCATCTCAGCTGAAAGAAAAACCTAGACAGTTTAACTGAGATCAGATTAAGAACTTTGTCTGAACCAAAAGTCAGACATTCAGTGAATGTTTAGGTTCACTTTCTTTAAACTGAAACTTTATCTTTCTTTCTTTCTTTCTTTCTTTCTTTTCTTTCTTTCTCTTTAAACATTCTTAATTTCTTTTCTTCTCTTTCTTTAGGTTATCTCTATATGTCAGTAATATGATACACCAAAAATATTACACCTTTACAATGGTGAGCAGATAAGATTCCTCCCTGATAATTCAAACAAGCCTCTTTCTGAAGGCCCAGGCTTTCCCAGGGAAGGGATTATTGTGGTGAGAAGTGTGGAGGAGCCGCACCTTAGGGGAGAAGGAATATTTTTTTCTTGTCTGTCTGAACCCAGAGCTGATATTAGAGCTGGCTTGTCCTCCAGCACAGACTCAGCATCTGACACTCCCATACTGTACCTGCTGCTCTGGCAGGCAGTCTGCCATGCTCCGTCCACAAATCAGCCCAAACTGTACCTGGTGGGTCTGTATCCATCCAAGACCTGCTCCCAACTGTAACGCTAATCATCTCTGTCCAGGCTGCGCAGTTTGCTGATGACACCCCTCCGATTTTTCCACTCCGTCCCCTGAAGGCAAGCAATGAGAGTTATTAATATCTAGTCTTTTTTTATGGAAGAAATGGATAGGAAAACTCCAGATGGCCATTGGGATGGCTGAAAATCTGGATGCCTGGAACAACATCTGCAACAGAAGCATCTTGAGTGTTGAGAGGAGGGATAAGTTGTTGGAAAGAATGTTTGCACTCTAGGAGAAAATCATACCCCTAAATCCAGATGGTACTCTCTAAAGCGTGTGGGATGTGTCTAGGTTTAAAGGAACACTCCGACTTTTTGGGACTTTAGCCTATTCACCTTATCCCCCAGAGTTAGATAAGTCCATACATACCTTTTTCATCTCCGTGCGTGCTATAAGTCTGTTTGACGCACCCACCGCTAGCCTAGCTTAGCACAAAGACTGGATGTAAATGGTTGCAGCTAGCATACTAATCCAAATAAGTGACAAAATAACGCAAACATTTTCCTATTTACATGTTGTGATTTGTATAGTCACAGAGTGTACAAAAAACAAAGTCACATGAGACACATACATATTTTAACCGTATAAATACTGGGAACTATATTCTCAGAAGGCGAAGCACGCGTCTCAGGTGCTGCGGTTATCACTCCACCCAAGTAGCAGTGCTTCGATAATTTTAAAGATAATGCAATAAAGATAATTTTTTGACGTAATTAAAAAAGATAAAGTTAAAGTTAGTAATTGAAACTGAAAAAACAGACTGATATATCTTCATTTCGCCCAGTGAGAAAAATGCTGAGCCAAATTAAGATAAAGATGCCATCTGGGGCCTGGTGTGTTTAATGAACCAATCAGATAAGATTAAATCTAGAGTCAACGAGAACCTCATTTGATTGACTACAAGAAGAAGGTAGACCCGCCTTCCCTCTCACACTTGCAAAACTCTAATGAGTGAGAGAATCGTGCCATACACTGTAAGCATACACAACAAGTAATTTAGACATTTGCAACAGTTTATTTTTTACACAAATAGATTGGTTCTACATGGTCAATCTGTTTTGCAGTTCTTCACACTGTTGTTTTCGCTTGCAAATGGCTGTTCACAGGCTTGCAATACTTTTGGCCATATTTTGGCATCCACTGTACTGGGGAGAGCTGACTGTAGTGTTAGCAGGAACAAGATTCAAATGCTGGTCAAAATTAGACAAGCAAAAGAGGGAAATAAGAAAAATATGTCCTGTACAATGTGTCCAGTAAAAGTCTGCAGCACTGCAGTCCTGGTAGTACTAGGTTTAGGGGCAGTCCTGCTTTGTGTCTTTGTGCTGGTCCCTTATCACATCTTCTGCACGCGTATGTGGTGCTGGTTTTATGGTAGCGATGATGAGGTGCAAGGGTACCAGGTGCACAACATCACACTCAGCCAGCACTGTTCCATTTAGATGTGACTCCTTTTATGCTGTGAAAGCCAGGATGCAGTAGAGCCGAAGCAGAAGTTGTTGAAAGGATGAGGTCACACCATAAAGGCACACAAAGCAGGAGGCTTTCTGAAAACATTGGTGGTTTCATCCACAGTGCATTTTGTTCTCTGATTAAAAACCAGAAAGTCATTATTATCAGCTCTATGTGTTTATGTTTGAGATCTGAAGTAGCCTATCCAGTGAGCCAGAGCAGCGCATTCTCAGTGGGCTGCAAGTTCGGTAAGAATGTTCCGTCTGGGCTGGGATTGCTCGGAACGTTGTTGTTTGTTTATATGTAAGCAAGCATCCGCCAGGGAATTTAAGTTCTCTCTAAACATGGAGCCATTCCACTTGCTCTCATTCCGACTACTGTCTACATAATTAACAGTGTGGGATGCCAAGCATTTTGTTCATATTTTACGGCAGAATAAACTCATCAATAAGTAAATAAATTGTTTATGAGGTTTCCATGGGAATTGAATGCAAAGCACTTCCAGAGAAATGATGAGCTGGATGGACACTGAATAAGATAAAATGTGTGAATCACTGTATTATGAATTTACTGAGAGCTAAATGAGGTCAAGAATGTAGCTACAATATGTTCTATACAAACAACTGCAAAAATGTGAATTTTTTAACTGTGCTTTCAATCTACAGTAAGGCAGAGGCATGATTGATGCATTGGCTAAATAATATAAAGAGGTTTTTGAGATTGTGAGCTTTTTTATTTTTTTACATGGATTCCATTGTTCATCAG
This sequence comes from Rhinichthys klamathensis goyatoka, assembly GCF_029890125.1. Classification (NCBI taxonomy): domain Eukaryota; kingdom Metazoa; phylum Chordata; class Actinopteri; order Cypriniformes; family Leuciscidae; genus Rhinichthys; species Rhinichthys klamathensis. The sequence goes on from NW_026606597.1 coordinate 378,786, forward strand.
CAACTGTTCCAGAATTAATTATATGCAAGTCTCACTGAAATTGTTTTATTTTATTCGATTAATGTAGTGCCATTGGAAGCAAAAGCCCATCAACCCGAAATGAACCACTGCAGATGATCTAGGGTCTCATAAAAATCAGTTGGATGTCAGAAAAACTGGCAACTTTAAACAATAGATGCCTCCATTCACCCCTTTAAAGACCCAAAACCTGTAGTTTGATGCTATAAGAGTTTACAGAAAAGAAGAATATAATCATTAATTTTGTATCTAATTGTAAAGTTAGTGAATTGTATGTAAATGTAAAAATCTGAATATATTTGTTTGCTCTGTCTGCAGGACGGTATTTTAGTGGGAGCTGTGGGAGCTTATGACTGGAATGGGGCTGTGCTGAAGGAGACTCGTCAGGGTAAAGTGGTTCCACCAAAGTCCTCCTATGAACAGGAGTTTCCAGATGAACTGAAGAACCATGGAGCCTACCTGGGTAAAGAATCCACACCTATACATTCAACCATAGCTGTCACTGAGATAAATGCCCCAGTGTGATATGTCAACATCTAAAAGTTTTTAATTGTTATTCATTCTACTGTAGTAATTTTTTTTTACTCTCTTGGTCTCATTTTATCTCCACTCTGTTACCAAGCAAAGTGATACATCCAGTATACAGTCTTTAATTGATAAGCATTTTATTTTAGCATCTTTTGTGTTTGTAGGTTACACAGTGACGTCAGTGGTGTCAGCTCTCAGTGGTCAGTTATATGTAGCAGGAGCTCCACGTTTTAACCACACGGGCAAGGTCATCATCTTCACCCTGAAAAATACAGGAGAGCTCACTATATTACACTCACTCAAGGGACAGCAGGTAAAGCACTTACAAACATGCTTACAAACATTTGCAGCACACAGTGTTTGTATACAATGTTCATGTATTCTCCAATAGCATTCTGCTGCTCTGACTCATTCTTCTCACACAGTTTTTGCATCTTTACAGCTCTCCTGTATGCAAGTACTCAAAAGCTTCTTTTCCACTGTCAGGCCGAACGGTTTTCAGAAAAGCAAGGAATTGTTTTAGTTATATTTCCACTTAAGCCTGGTTTGGCACGGCACGATTACAAACCGTTCTCAGCCCGGGATTCTCAGCACCATTGGCTAACCATGCTGAACCATGCTGGTAGAATGCGCATAGTGACGTCACCACTCAGGATTGGTCACTTATCTGTTGCCTGGCTACCAGTTTCTCTGTAGCTAGCCTGGTGCGCTATTTGAGCGACCTAAACACAAGTTAATAATAAAATGAAAAGAATTATCTGAACATCCTCCATAAAACAATCGCTATTTGCGTCTCATGTCGTCTGTAGATTATTGCGTTACCAATGCAACGACTGACGCATTTGTATTACATTCCAAAGAGCTATTAGCCACACAGTGGAAAATGAAACTATATCCATATTGGCTGGGCCGGATCAGCATGGAATGGATCGATTTAGCAATGAGAACGGTTTGGCCGGATGGTGGAAAAGCAGCTAGACTGTACAAACGACAGTGATCAATTGGTCATTGTGTTTTCAATCTCTCTCCTGGCTTTCATTTGCGATGAGTGGACTGTTTAGAGTCTAGACTACAAACCCAAATCCATGTGCTTCTCATCACAGTCCTAAAGCATGCAAATAAATTCTCTCACAAACAAAGCACAGAGTTATTGAATATTTTTATAGGAGGTTTAACATTTAACATTTAACATTAAACATTTAAATATCACCTCTATTAATCAAACTGCATAATTATGCATGCGACTCTTTATTTAGAAAGCATATACTTTACAGATGATTGTGATTGATAGAAATAAGCATTTGGTTATGCTGTTTTTTGTTGTTGCTTTGTCTAGATCCATATATATATATATATATATATAGATATAGATATATATACAGTATATGTTTTATAACCCCTTAAAGTGTGAGATTAAAGACAAGCCATACATTTTTTAATCAACCAACTGCTTGTATGAAGTTCCAAAGACTTTGGAATGAGATTGTGCACTTAAATTGTCATATTATGGCATTTTTATTTTGCCATTCACTGTATATATTTATATGCCCTTATGCTTGAGGACAGTGTAAGTAAAAAGTGGTACAGCTCATGCATTTGTATGCTTACATTAGCTTATACATATCCAAGTGATGTGCTTCATAGGCACAAAATGCATGTCCTTGTCCACCAGTAGTAATCAGTCTGGCTTTGATGGATGTGTTTGTGCAGATAGGGTCATACTATGGCAGTGAGATTGCTCCAGTGGACATGGATAATGATGGAGTGACTGATAACCTGCTGGTGGCTGCGCCCATGTTCTTCAGTGGAGGCTGGGAAAAGGGCAAAGTCTACATATACAGAGTCACAGAGCAGGTACAGTTTCTTATGAAAAACAAGTTAATTAGCCATTGACAAGCTATTATATTACCTCCTGTTTACTTCCCACCCAGAAAGCAACATTACAGATGTTGTCTCTTGTCTTAAAGCTGAGGGATCCAAGCTCTGAAAATTGTGCCTGTGCATTAATGCAGTTCCTCATTAATGATCTCACATAAATACTGACAGGCTTTTGCCACCTGCCATACCTCGCATCAGAGAGTAGTGGAGGGTGAACTCAGCAGGAAAATATTTCCCCCTTGAAATGTAATTATATGAATCGCACAGAGAGAGAGAAAGCTGCTTTAATAAATGGAAAAAGCTGGAGTGCATGCAAGAGCAATGCTGTGAATAAAGCAGACCTCCATCTTTATTCATTTAGCTCTTATAAGCTGTTTCCTTGTGGCCTTAACCAGGGGACCACAATCTGTGTTATACCTCAGGTTGCAGCCAGACACTGGGTACATCAACATCGTTAACTGAAATAATTGACTATAGTTAAGTCGTTATTCAAATACCGTAGTACATACTCCATCCATTTATTATGCAAACCATTCTCCTCTCTTCTACTGTAATATAATGCTATTAGGAAGGATGCAATTTATTTCATGTGTCTGTCGTCTATGGTCGTATATTTTCAGTGCGAGTGAGAGATTTAGGAATTTAGGAGGAGAGTTATGTGCATGGCTAATTACTCTCCCAAATACTTGGCTAACTTGAACTGTTTTTGCTTTGAGAAATTGCACCTTTCCCTCAAACTTTCCACCCATTTGAGACTAATTGATTTGAGAGGCACAAATGCCTTCTTTCTGACCTCACCTTAAAGGGATACTCCACCAGTTTTTATTATTAAACTATGTTATTCCCTTAACTAAGACGAGTTGATACATACCTCTCTCGTCTCAGTGCGTGCACTATATCGCTCTGTATTGCCGCAAAACTATGTTAGCACTTAGCTTAGCCCATGCATTAAATATGGGCCAAGCAGAGAAGCGACCAAACACTTCCACGTTTTCCCTATGTAAACACAGTTACTCGAGTAGTGTAACTTGACCTGGGCTGGTGACACAAAATAAACCGTTGCGCTTTTCTAAGCGTTTAAAATTGATGACTATATTGTATGGCGGAATACCATAACAATTGCTTTTGAGCACTTCGACTTGGCGCAATAATATCTTCACTCGTGAAAAGTCCTCTTACCGGCTCCCGCTTCCTCTCCCCCTCCCTCTGACATTTCCGTCAATACAACGTGACATGCGCCGGTAGTAGTAGTTCGAGCGGAGTTGACGAAGTAACAGGTTGTTGGAAGCTAGTTTGTGTACACTGTAAAAAATTTCCTGTAGAATTTACAGGAATTTACTGGCAAAAAAGTTGCCAATAAAGTCCTGTAAAAATGTTGGTAATTGCTGTAAAATTGATTACAGTATAAGACTGTAAAGCAACTTACAGTTAATTGTTGTATATGAAATACAGTAATTTATAGTTTTTTTTACAGTAACATTGAATTAAACTTGTATTTTATTTTACAGCAATATTTTGTAATTTCACTAAAGTACAGTATTTACCTGGCAATAAAGTTGCCAATAAAATCCTGTAAATATATTTTACAGCAATTTTTTGTAATTTCACTAAAGTACAGTATTAACATGGCAATAAAGTTGCCAATAAAATCCTGGAAATACCCACAAAATTTAAGAAGATGCTGTAATAGTTTAACATTTAAAAAGCTGAAAAGAATCATTTTAACAGTAAACTGTACTTTATTATATTGATGTAAATGCATTAAAATAAACATTTAAAAAAACAAACACAAAGTCAAAGCTGTTGTTGAAAAATATTTATTAAAATATTAAGCAAATAACTGCAAGACTGGTAACAACAATTTTACTTTTTCAAGTACGAAAATCTTTTCAAAATCAGTCACAAAATAACTACAAATAACTTGTAAGACTTAAAAGCAAGATTCTGGGTTCAATAAAAGTTAAAGGGACAGTTCATCCAAAAATGAAAATTCTGTCATCATTGTGTTTACTCACCCTCAATTTGTTCCAAACCTGTATGAGTTTCTTTCTTCTGTTGAACACAAAATATGATATTTCAAAGAATTTTGGTAACCAGACAATTGAAAGTAAATGGCTACCATCAACTGTTGATTACCAACATTCTTCAATATATCTAAAATATCTTCTGTGTTCAGCAGAAGAAAGAATCTCATACAGGTTTGGAACAACATGGGGGTGAGTAAATGATGACGGAATTTCCATTTTTGGATGAACTATTCCTTTAAGCTCAACCAACAGAATGGCATTATGGTTAAAGGTTTAGTTCACCCCAAAATGAAAATTCTGTCAGTAATTACTCACCCTCATGTTGTTCCAACCCCGTAAGACTTTCCTTCATCTTTGGAACACAAATTAAGATATTTGTGATTAAATCTGAGAGCTGAATCACTCCTCCATAGGTTTCTAAGGGATCGTAACTTGCCGGCCCAGAAAAGTTATGAAAGACATCGTTAAAATAGTCCAAGTGACTACAGTGGCTCAATCTGAAGTTTATCAAGCGACGAGAATACTTTTTGTGCACAAAAAACAACAACAAAAATAACGACTTTATTCAACAATTCATTTCCTTCTCTGTGGGCCTCGAGATTTCACGTAGTGTAACAGCGCAGCGCTTCTGTGTTGTACGTCACACGTAGGCTCACTATTGGCCAACGCTGATCATGTGTGTGAGGAGTGATCCAGCTCTCAGATTTAATCAAAAATATCTTAATTTGTGTTCCGAAGATGAACGAAAGTCTTAGAGGGTTGGAACAACATGAGGGAGAGTCATTACTGACAGAATATTCATTTTGGGGTGAACTAACCCTTTAACTTACATCTCCTGTTAAAACTCACATTTCTGCCTTTTTTTTAATTATTTTTGGTATAAATGTTTGTGATAAACAACAATGGTGATTGACAACATTCTCTCTAAAAACATTTAAACCATTTTAATTTAAAGTACTTTTTTTTTAAATATACATTTGACAACTTACATGCTTAACAACTCAAAGTCCATTAGCCTTCTGAGAAGAGTAGACACATGAGGATTGATATTGTTGTTCCTCTTCTCTGAGGTCTTTCCACTTTTTTTTGACTGTCTTGGTACCGGATGGGTTGATTCCAACAAAACATCTGCACAAAAATTAGTCAGAAAAACACAAGCAGAAGCTTTAGGATCACGTGCAGACTAATGAAAATATACCACTTTACATTAAGCATTCGCTGCAATACTAAAAAGGGTTAGTTCACCCCAAAACGACATTTCTGTAATTAATTACTTATTAATCTGTCATTAATTAACGACTGACCTACATTCATTTTCATGAACACACATTAAGATGTTTTTGATGAAATCAGAGAGGTTTCTGAACCACACATAGACCACAACGTCATTACAACTTCCAGGGCCTAGAAAGGTAGTAAAAACATCATTAAAATAGTCCATGTAACTCCAGTGGATCAACCTCAATGTTATGAAGTGATGAGAATACTTTTTGTTCTAACGTAGAACCTGGAAGCGCTGCACTGTGTTTATTACATTAACAGCGTCAGAGACTGACACAGAAGAGAAGAGATTGTTGAATAAAGTCGTTATTTTGGGGGTTTTTTGCGCCCAAAAGGTATTATCGTGGCTTCATAACATTAAGGTTGATCCACTGTAGTCACATGGTCTATTTTAACAATGTCTTAACTGCCTTTCTGGACCTTGAAAGTTGCAATGATTTTGCTGCCTATGTGTGGTTCAGAAACCTCTCGGATTTCATCAAAAATATCTTAATTTGTGTTCCGAAAATGAATGAAGGTCAGTAGTTAATTAATGACAGAAATGTAATTTTTGGGTGAACTAATCCTTTAACATATACACATTTATATTTAAGTAAACTGTTACCTTTGAACAAATTCAACTGTGCAGGATGCCTCGTGCTCGTACACCAGATTAAAGTTGTAGTATAAGTTGCAAACAAAGCAGCAATTCCAGCCATGAAATTGGGGTGTGGATTCATAAACACTTGACCCTCAATACTCAGCATCCACTGGGTTGCAGTGAGAATTTCACCTAAAAATAATAAATATAAGAAAACACTTTATAAACATGTATGCTAACATACAACAGGCAAAATGTATTAAGTTACTAAAGATTTTGGAACATACATTACCTAAGACAATCAGTCTCGGAGAGTCTGGAAGTGTAGAACTTTTTTCTACATCAGCTGCTGTTGCTGACATCTACAAGAAAAAATATAAAAGGAAAACATTGTAAATGTAATTAAATGCAGTATGCAGTAAATGCAGTACAGACCGATTTCCCTGCCCTCATCAAAATGGCATTTTAAATGCCTAATTAAGTCATTCAGAGTTGTGCATGTGAAATGACAATATCCAATCTGGCAAATCAGTGTTGTGTCTATTTGGTCAAATCTGGAACCTTTACGAGACTTCTGATATCCTGTATGGTCTCTATATAGATGAGAAGCTGCAAATTTTGTAAATGCACGGGAACAGTCAGGTACACCACAGGTAAAACAGCAGCTTGGAACATTACTGTGACCTTTCATATGCTTAGTAAAACCTACAATGGTATTGCTCTCATGTTGACACAATTTACAGTAATACATTTCTCATTTAGATTTAGGTTCAAGTTATATTAAGAAAACAATAACTATGGGAACTTTGAACAGAAAATAAAATGAACTTTCAAATCGTTTGCCAGTCATTTTGAATTTATTTATGACGCAGGGATTTGTTAAACACTGGTTTTACATGCTCTCAATAAGAAATCCAAACTAGTGAAATAAATGAGAAAATAGCAGCATCCAACGATGTTAAAATCATATTGTAATGTTTTTAATCAGCAAAGCTAACTGCACGTGCGTATACTGTATGTAGTTTTGTCTCAACAGCACATCAGTAATTATGTCTCGTCTTCCAAACTGCAAATTGCTTTGCGTTCAATTTAGTTATGACGCAGGCCTTTGTTAAACACTGGTTTTACATGCTCTCAATAATAAATCAAAACTGGTGAAATAAATGAGAAAATAGCAGCATGCAACGATGTTAATAATATCATAGATTCTAATGTTTTTCGTCAAGAAAGCTAACTGCGTATAGGCCACGTTACTAGTTTTTTCTCACCAACACTTCAGTGGATTTGTCTTGTCTTGGAAACAGCAAATGCTCTAAAAATACTCTCTTGAGAGCAAATATATGCGGATTGCGAATAAAACTGTAACAAACGGCAGCATTCGTCCATAACATTTACGATGGTTTTACCTTGTAACAGTTCAGCTTCGTCTCACCACTGTTATGGCGCGCGCCGTCGCGATTCTATGCCTCGCCTGAAACAATACATTTAAAATTAAAGACACATTCCTTTACTAAATAAACGTAACGTTAATATTGGAATCAAACACTTTTACATCACACTAAATGTCCTGATAACACGCAGTTGTTAACAAGTCGATAAAATTAATTGCATATCTGACATGATGAATTCTGTTCAAAATATGAATCGCTCAAACAGCATTAAGTAATACAGTAGATTGTAATATTTATGGATGTACATTTAAGTTAACTTACCAAAAATTTAGTAAATAGTGCCTTTTATCTTCAGCGCTTCTTGCCCTGCTCCAGTCCACCAGTTTTCAAACCTGTATTCAGCCCGCGCAATCCCATAATGCCACATCACAGTAAATTGTTGTAAAACGTATGAACTACAGTGAAAACACCTCTTACCTGTAAATCAATTTACAGTTGATAGGGAAATATACTGTTAACAACTGTAATACTCTTTTTGACCCATAATGCATTGCGAATTACAGTAATAACTTGTAAAATGATAAAACAATAAATTTCTGTAGAATTTTGCTGTAGAATCTACAGCAATTTGTTACAGTGTACAATAATGGTTAAAGCGTGCATCGTAAAGGGTTGTGAAAATAAGGAGAATGTACATAGTGCTGTCATTTTTCACCGAATTCCAACACACCACATACAGCGGAGAGCTTGGTTAGCTGCTTTGAACAAGAATCCCAAAACACCATTGATGACTCTGAAGAAGTGGCGTGTTTGCTCCGAACATTTCACAAAGAAGGACTATACCTGCACAGGAACACGCCTAAAGGATGAGGCTACACCAACAATATTCAGATCACTTACAGAAAGCCCGTGGTCTTTCGCCAGCTCCGGTCTGTTCTGGATCATATCTTTCTTGCCTCTCACGGTCCACAAGAGCTAATTCCTCCTCCGTGTACTCGGGTTCAAACAGATATGGCTCTGGGTCTTCTAAAAGAAGTCATAATCATCTACAAAGTCGCCCATTGCAAATGATCTGCAGTTTGCTAATAGCACAGGTAGTAAAAGTCACGTTGGTAGTATTGACGGAAATGTCAGCAGCTGGATGCTATTGGAGGGAGGGGGAGAGGAAGCGGGAGCCGGTAATCTTTTCACGAGTGAAGATATTATTGCGCCAAGTCGAAGTGCTCAAAAGCACTTGTTATGGTATTCCGCCATACAATATAGTCATCAATTTTAAACGCTTAGAAAAGCGCAACGGTTTATTTTGTGTCACCAGCCCAGGTCAAGTTACACTACTCGAGTAACTGTGTTTACATAGGGAAAACGTGGAAGTGTTTGGTCGCTTCTCTGCTTGGCCCATATTTAATGCATGGGCTAAGCTAAGTGCTAACATAGTTTTGCGGCAATACAGAGGGATATAGTGCACGCACTGAGACGAGAGAGGTATGTATCAACTCGTCTTAGTTAAGGGAATAACATAGTTTAATAAGAAAAACTGGTGGAGTATCCCTTTAAATGATAATACATTTTTTTTTTATGTTTTGTTGGATAAAGGCAGCAGTTTCATCCATATTTCTTACATAAATGCATGGGTTGTCGTCGTCTCTGGATCTTTAACAAAATCTTCAAAAGATTGTTTCTGCTTACAGAAATGTTTAGCCCTTGTCCATGACCTAAGTGGGTATTTACATCATAAGCAGCATCTTTTCAGAGTTTTTTTAATTGTTGGTGAATGAAATAAATATAAACAATGATCCTATTCCTCATTAAAAGTTTGCATTGAAAAAATTTGTGAAATATTAATATATACTTATAAACTTAATGTAATAGACTTCTTTTATATCTCTCTTAAACCATAATATTTATTCTTACTGTATTTATCCCTGATTCCTAATGTATTCTCAATGTATTTTTTGTCCAATTAAGACTTCGGGATTTCAGTTTTAAGCAAAAGGAACATTGAATTATAGGTTAGATGAGCATCCAATAATATGGAAATAGGAGTTCACAAAACATTCAGTACTAGTATCCCACCCACATAGACAGAGTACAGCCCAGTGCAATCTCCATTTTCAATGCATTGTGGCGTCAGTTGACTTTATTAAAGGGCAAACTATCTGTACGTTGTTGCATTGTGAAACCCATTAGTTTACCCTCTTCCTTACCCCCTGTACAAGCCATCGAACTGGAGTAACACGTCTCATTCTGTATCTAAATTGTGTCTTACTACCTCACGGCAGCTCTTTATGCTTGTTTTCCCATCAGCCTCGTTTCATATTGGAGGGCTCGCTGGAGATTTTAGATCAAGGTCAGAATGCCCGTTTCGGCTCTGCACTGGCCCCTGTGCCTGATCTAAATGGGGATTCATTTAATGATGTGGTGGTGGGAGCTCCACTAGAGGATGATCACAAAGGAGCCATTTACATCTACTACAGCCAACGCAACAGAATATTGAGGAAATATAAACAGGTACCACATAAGTGTCCAGCTGTTCTCTTGTGTATTAATTACTGTATTTGAATGTGTTCGCTTTGAATAGTTATTTATTTTACACCCATCTCCTCTCTCTGTCAGAGGATTGCTGGAGTTCAGCTGGCCCCGGGTCTGCAGTACTTTGGTCGTAGTATCCATGGCAATATGGATATGAATGGAGATGGCCTGGTGGATCTGGCTGTGGGCTCCCTCGGTGCAGCAGTACTTCTGTGGTGGGTCTCTAACACAGGGTTCTTTACACTGTTAGTTTCTCCTTAATAAAAAAATCAATAATATTTGCTGTGCTACAGGTCTAGAAGTGTTGTCCGAATCAATGCTACGGTTCGATTTGAGCCCAGCAAGATCAACGTATTCAATAAAGACTGTCGGAGAGGAGGGAAAGATGTGACCTGCATGTCGGCTATTGTATGTCTGAATGTCACAGCTCGGACTCCTATCAGACCCTCACAAGAAATAGGTCAGTTTTTATATTTTTATGATACAAATTTCAAATATTTTGTTCAATAAATAAGCAATACTGTACTTTGATGTCTTGTAAGTTTTCTGCAGATAAATAAATTGGTAAATAAAAAGTTTAATTTCTGTGTAGATTGTTGATCATATATGACATAAATTGGTGCTTATTTATCTACTTAAGTAAATAATATGGTCTTTTTGCACAGAATCCATCTGTTGTAGTGTTGGATTGCAACAGTTTTTTGGTCAAAGAATGACATAACACTTAGCTTTCACCCAAACACACTCTGAATGGAGAACAGGAAGTTATGGTAGTGCTTTGAAAGCAGCAGTTTCCTCTCGTCATATAGAATCTGTTGGTTAAAGTATCATTATAAGAGAACTAAACAGCTGACAGCTGGCGGGATTCGCACACCACCAACCAGCTGCATATTCAGTGTAGTTCAGTTAAGGTTTCCCTTCTAGGCATGCCACGTATTAGCCTGAAAAATATTCAGTTGTGATGAATTGTTCAACATACAGTAATCTCTTGATCTTTCCTTTGTTGCTTTGTTGATTCAAGATTTGCCTTGGGAGGGGAAAAGAAAAACTAGAAATTTAGAAGTAAAGTAGACACATTGTATGATGACTCTGGCTGAAACAACAAATTAAATTAGTATAAAAGTATTTTTAGCATGTGTAAAATTGTGTCAGGTAGCTAAACAATCAAATGAATAGTGTTATAAATGGTTCCAGATATAATAGACGTGAATGGTTTGAATATTGTGTTTTATGGGTCCTACCTACACATGAAGTCATTGCTGTGCAAAAACACTAAGTAGAAGTGTCAGACTGCATTACTGCTTTAAAATGCCTCAGAAGGTCGAAACACTACAGACCACAGTCTTGCGGTAACATACGAATCTGTTTAATCTACTTGGGAAAACAATTTCAGAGTCAGAATAAAATCAAATGTAACAATTTATTATGTCAGGTAAATGTATCATGCCAATTTCATAATCAGTTCAAAGATAATAAATACCGGTACAAAACATGAAATGCTCTGGAATAAAGAGGAAAGATGCGAATCTGACATTAGAAAATATCTGACATTAGAAAATACACACACTCCGCATCACAGGCTAATTTGAGCTACAAATCGCGCTGAGCCTCTCGTTGTTTTTCTTTATATAGACAGAAACTTCTTTCACATGGGAACATTTGCTAACAATGCGAATTTGCATTCAGAGTTTACACCTTTTGGGCAGGATGCCATTTGCCTTGAAGACACACCCTCCTCTGTGTGCAAGTTAACTCTAAACTCTTAAGAACTTTTTTACCTTTTTGTTTACTTCTTTGGGAATGAGACATTTGTACCAGTCGCACTGAGACATTTCAAATGATACCAAACATGTATAATACTGTATGATAATTGTTCATATTAAACCATATAGATTTTGGGGTGAATTCATGTAGGGGTGGGTGAAGGGAATGATGTGTAATTGGGAGGTGATCAACTCAAGTGTGATCGTGTCTCGAATGGGGATGGTAATATAGCAAGAGAGTTCAAATGTTAATTCCCTTTGTATTCTCAGAGAGTAGCCCTCTCTTCCAGTTCTTCCAGTTTCTCCAGTCTTACAAAACCAAGTTACATCTGTCCATTTGGTCTACGCATTAAAATCCATCTGAGGTTCTGAAAGTGGATTTAAACATTTTGGAACAGACACATTTTTGCAGAATTCCTCCATGGAATCTCAAAAAGCCGAAAATCTATCTGGATTTGGCAAGAAACCAAAAATCAAAAACTCATCCAAATGATTATCACCAGCAATTTTTGAACATAAGAGCAATGTTCCCACAACATAACCCAATTTACACAGATGGATCTAAATCTGGAAATTAAGTGGCAGCAGCTTTTGCAACAAATCAACAATATATCTGCATCCCTGACCAAAGTTCAGTTTTCACTGCAGAGGCAAATGCTCTATTCTGTTGATACTTTTGAAAAGGTTTTTAACGAAGGAAATCCATATTTAGTTTAGTTTGATTTTTGAATAACTAAACCTGGCTCTTGCCATGAACAAAGCCATAGAAGCTGGAATGGCGTGAAAGGAAAGAAAAAATGCCTCAGTCCCTCAGGACAGGTCTATGGTTTGACACATGCAGTTTGACTTAAGGCCTTGGTGACCATGTTGTTTTGAAAGTCATGTGCTGGAAGGTCAGGTTCCTGTGTAATGTGTGGGACAACAGAGCACCACAACTGTTTTTAATTAACCTTCATAACCCCCGAGCATCTTCATCAATAATGTCATGATTGTGAAACCAACGTAATGGTCTCAAAGACCAAGACATGTCATCTCTTTATGATCATCTGGGAAATCAGATTAGAAACATTTGGGACATTATAAAAGGAGAAACATTTTTTTCTAATTCACCTCACATGTGCTGAGCAGGGTTATGAATGTTGAGTGTGTCATTTATTGGTACACATTTTTCACATTTATGAGATTTTAGAAAATATTATAACTTTAGGTTTATAGAGTGTCTTTTAAAGGTTCAAAGTTTCTTTCAGCTTAAAACCTCTGTTTGAACCTTGTCAGATAGCCGAACATCCTCTCGTCATTCAGGGCTCTTAAAGGGGGTTTTCCTTAAGATTAGATTTTCTGTCTTTTAAGGCCTTAGAACTCCCAAATTGCTCTCAGATCTCCAGAGTATCATAAATTTCACCTCTAGAGTGTCTTAAATCTCTGTCTTAAATCTGCCATTCAGAAGTTTGGGGTCAGTAAGCATTGAATACTTTTATTCAGAAGGGACACATTAAATTGATCAAAAGAGACAGTCAAGACATTTATAATATAATGTATAAAGTTTCAGATGCTGTTCTTTTGAACTTTATATTCACCAAAGAATCCTGAAATAATCAAAAAATATAAAAATATCACAAAATAATATTAAGCAGCACAACTGTTTTCAACATTGATGATAATAATAAATGTTTCTTAAGCACCATATCCGCATATTAAAGGATCATGTACTGAAGAATCATGTAAAATTACATTTTAAAATATATTAAAATAGAAAACAGTTATTTTCAATTGTAATAACAATATAATTTATTTTTTATCAAAAAAATACTGCATTGATGAGCATAAAATACTTTATTTCAGAAACATAAAAAAAATCATACTGACCTCAAACTTTTGAATGGTAGCATATACACATGTTATCTAGCATTATTTGCAAATAATTTGTAAAGTGATGAGTAAATATTTCACTGTATGTTTACTTTATTACTTCCACTTCTCTTAGCTCTTAGCTATAGTGCTTTCTTTGAGGAGAAGCGCTTTAACCCTCGAGCCGTGTTTGATGATCCAGATCGCCAGCAGCCTCAGAATCTTACACTGCTTCCTGGAGAGGAGACCTGTGACCACATCTACTTCCACGTCATGGTTAGCTTTCACCTCTTAGGTTACAGTATCATAAGGGTGTATTGCATTGCATAAATCATTGATAATGATAACATAATCTGCGATAACTGCCAAGTCATTATTGGTTCTATTAATTATGTACTTTCATGTCTGTTCATTCAGATTTTCTATTGAAATTACAGCATTCCTATTTTATTAAGTTCACTTTCTAGCATTACAGCAGCAGATTATGTTCTTCCAAGTTACTCTTTTATAGCCATTTATTTATATTGAGAGATTTATGATATTGTAATGTTGATACAGGAGACTACAGACTATGCCAGGCCCATTATATTCACTGTAGAGACAGAGCTATTGGACCTGGATCAAGGCCCAGTTCTGGATGATGGCTGGCCAACTACTGTGAAAACACAGGTGAGTGTCTGTAGGTCAAAGGAAATTATGTATATATATATATATATATATATATATATATCTTTCATTAACAACATTTACACACATTATGAAACTCTTTTGCATGTATATAAATACATATAAATGTAATGGCACTTTGTGTTGTTTTTTCTCTCTCCCGGGTTTTCTCCAGCTTCCCTTCTGGAACGGGTGTGATGAAGACGACCATTGTGTTCCAGACTTGGTGTTACAATCTCAGACTGATCTAATAAATCGCAAGTAGGATAAGTCACACACACACACACACACACACACACACACACACACACACACACACACACACACACACATGCTAACGCACTTATTCACATGCTCATGCCCACTCTGATGCTCTACAGGCAGTTCTGTGCCCAGGCGTTTCGGGCAGGCAGTCTGATATGTCGGAGTCAGACAGCAGCAGAACCTTCCGAACGCATTATGGAGGGATCCAGAAGGAGGATGGTAGTGGATGTACGTCTAGAAAACAGAGGGGAGAACGCATATGGAGCCCAGCTTAACATCACTTTCACTCCAAACCTACGCTTCTCCAGCCTTATAGTGAAGGTACATCCCTCTAATACCTTTGGTTGTTTGGTACCTGACAAGGATTGATCGATTGTTCCTTTGTTCATTCACCATCTTGATTGATACTAATTACGTTCTAGAAATGCATCTGCAATAGTAATTGTTACTGTAAGTTAAATGATCTCTCTGTCTTTATTTATAGGATAACTCTGATATTCATATAGACTGCCGCAGTGAGAACAAGCGAAAATATGAGAAATCTTGCAATATCAGTGCACCCTTTATGAGAGCAAAGTCACAGGTGAGTGGTCATTGCAACATTGATACAGTTAGACAGTTACACTGAACCATATCAAAAACCTCTAGCCCAAAAAATTATTTGGGATTTGTGTGATGCTTTTTTTAGGACCCTTAGCCAAGTCAAATTTAATGTAACTAATATAGTAACTTTTTGCACGCTGTACTCCAGCCATATGTGCACAGCTAACAATTTGCCAGTGACTGCATATTATCATATGTGCAGAATTAATGTGAGAATTTTTTATTGCCATGTTCAGCAACACTAGACATTTAGAGGTTAAACCAGGGTTAGCACTAGCCGTCTGTGCTCTAGAAAGCCTTGCTTACACACATATTAGACCACACAGTCAAAAACCCTATAGACTTCTTCACATTACCCATCTACAGAACTGTCAGAATCTGTCGCAGACATACCAAAATCTTTATGTCTGGAATGTTCCATGGGGCATAAATAAACTCACAAGGTCACCAGCACCCTTAAGTCACAGAATGATTCACTCAGTGTCCTTTTTTACTTATGCTCACGTTCGGCCCTCTCCGGAAAAAGAAAAACATGAGGCAGGAATGTGATGCAAGAATACTGCTGCAAAATGGTTACTACATCCATACAGACCCCATCAATCACATGGCCTGGACCACAGAAGTCTGTCCTGTCCACATTTTCTTGAGGTCTGGGGGTCACTGGAGCTACACTTGTGGCTACAGAGAGAGATTTTATGGGCCCACATGGGAGCCTGGTTCAGCTCAGAACAGTGCGAAAGTGGAATAAAAGGAGGATAACTCAGGAGGAGAGAATGTAAAAAGGATTTTCCATGCTGCTTTGTGCCACTACTCACCAAGAGGAAATGAAGAGTTTGCCCACGTAGTTATAGCTGTGTCCAAGTGCTTCCATTTCTCTAAGCACGAATCTAACTAAAAGCCAATGTCTGTGCTTTACAGGGATTGTTCACATAAAAATGAACATTTTCAGAATTAATTCTGTCAGAATTTACTCACCCTCATGTTGTTCCAAATCTGTATGACTTTCATGACTGTATGACTTTTGGACCACACTGATTTTCATTGTATCGGCAAGAACAGTTCTTCAAAATATTGCCTTTTATTTTTCACAGAAGATAGAATGTCATGCAGTTTTGGAACAACACCTAAAGTATCTATAGTATATTATCAAATAACAGAAAAAAACAAGCATTCATTCTTTTAACTGTAGGAATACTTGGATCACCTCATAAGTGGTGGCTAGAGCAGATGCTTCATGAACTGGATCAGTTTTCTTTGGGAGAGTCTATATCTTTTGTATCTGTGTTTTGTCACTTTTAAGTGATGTATATGCAAGATATGGAAGTTAATACTGCATGTGGTGGTTAGAGAATAGCCAGCAGTGCCATATGAAGTGCCTTCTCCCACAAAAGGATGTTATTGGTCTGGTCTGGTCTTTTTGTGTCATTCTTTTATATCCAGAAATTCATATTTTAAAATGTAGGTTTTTGGATGTGATCAGGTGTTAAATCTGAATTTTGGAGGCAAGGCAACTCAAAATCAAGGATATACTCATTTGTTTGAGCATGTAACTGTAGTTAGAATGAATCAAAGAAAAACTAGACTTTAGCGTGCTGTAAATTATATAAAGTCCCAAACAAACTTTCAATAACCTTTTTTCTTAAAACGCCATTGTAGAATGTTCTGGATATAACCTCTGAATATAATGATTTAGGAGCTTGCGTTTGCAGCACTTTTAATTTTTTTGTAAACATGTGTGTTCACAAATCACCAAAACAAACACACCTCTACCCAAAAGGATCACACCCCTAAAGCAATTCGTTACTACTGTATGATGATTCAGATCGAATGTCTAATTATTATTTAGCTCCTCTACTCCTTCGATGTCATCCCTTCCATCCCAAAAAACAAACACAGTTTTCATGGACAGCTCATAACATGATAGTCCAAACTAATATATTACAAACGTGACAAGCTAAAGGGATTATAGTGATCACTAGAAGGGGAACCAAAAGAAAAAAACATATATTGGGAGTTTGTTATCTCACTTTTCGGACACACTTCATGAGCCAATTGAAACAGGCAGTAGAAGAGGGTTTAGACATTCCAGGCATATAATAATAATAATAATAATAATGCAAGTGGGTGATTCTATAATTGCAGGAACATTTAGTGTCCAAAGTCATTATTTTTTTCTGCTTTTTTCAAATGGTTATATTTTTAAATATTTTAATAATTTTAATAATTTTTTACTCATTGTCGAGATGTTACAGGCCATAACAGTATAACATTTTCTGTAAAAGGTGTCTTATATAGCTGACAAAAAGGATTTCTTGTTGTCCGAATTAGTTTTTTTTCCATCATGCATCATTGTGTAATCAATATTTTTATTTTACTTTTCTTTTGGTAATATCTCATTTATTTTATTTATAAAAGCCCCATGTAGTCATGTTCCTAATTCTACAGGATTAAATTCTTTAAAAGTACATTTTATTTTATAAAGATGTTTGTCCATAAATCTTGCGTCAATTCTGTTACCGTACCATACTTTGACTTTAAATTGGCAGAATTATCTCCGACAATGTAAGATTCAGGAAATGATGTGACTTTCCCTCACTGATAAGATCTGAAGCACTGAAAGGTAAGTGTGCTCTCTCTGAGAAAATATTTTAATCTAAAAAGTTCTTACACCAAGAGTTATTTGTTAAAACATCAAAACTGTTACCACCAATATCAAAAGGAAAACGGAATTTATCACTGATCACACAGTGGGTTGTGTAAAAGACAGTATTTTAATCATGATTTAAAGCTGCTTTTTTGGGTTAAAATTATCTAAAATAAATTTTTGAGCAAATACATAACCAGCCAGTGTTCAAAACTATCTGCTTGCCTTAGCTCGATTCAAAACAGTAAGCTTGTAATAATGTTTTTAATTCCAGTGGTACTGGTGGATTTCCACGGGAAATTCGAGCATGTCTTTGCGTCATTACGTCACATCTGTACACATAAAGAAGGAGTCTCGGCTAGAAGCTATATTGTGTGAGGATGTTGGAGGTGGAGATTCTTTTCTCACAGCACTTGATATAATTAAACTTATCAATTTGATGGCGGATCCAGAAAGGTTCAAACGACAATCACCAGTGACAACAGATTCACCCGCTGTAAAATGCAAAAGGCTTCGGAGTGGCTACAGAAAAGAAGAGACTGCAACCGGACCCATGCGAAAACGAGGATAAATATCGGAAGGGCATTAAATGTAGTCACGCAATGCTGATGTTGAACATTAACAATTTGAGAACAAAGTATAATTTGCATGGTTTTACGTGATATGATAAGTGATTTAATCAGTGGGATTTACTGCAATGTTTTTTTTCCTTAGTTGGTCAGAACCAGAACAAAAGTGGATGTTACTTACTTGTTCAGATGACATTTTCCGGTGAAAATTATTATGTTGGTCATACTTCCAAAAAGAATAATCTGTGATTCTGAATGCCAGTATCCACACCAGCGCGGTGACTGACAGCTGCACACTCTCCTCAAACATTGTGTTCATCCGCGCTGTGCCGTGTCGAGGCACAACTCACGTAAAGTTGATAATTCCGCTATGACTGCAATTGCAGATTTCGAACAGAGATGGCGACAAAGAGGAAAAACTGTGGTCTGCAGCTTTAGTGCCATGCAAGGGGGTAATCCACCAGCCGGAAACTGAAGCTACCATGGGGGCCGCCATTGGTTAGCAAGCCTTCACCTGCTGTTAGCATTCCATTGACTCCCATTCATTTTGGCGTCACTTTGACAGCGAATAACTTTACATCTGAGGCGTTTAAAGACTCCATTTGTCCACTGTTTATTTCTAAAGAAACACAACAATGTATAAAAGGCTCCATTTCCTTGTATCTTACGTTATGGCCCCGTAGAAGCAGTTTTTGTAAAAATAGGCTAACGATTGCGTCATAACACATGACTCTCTGTCGCACAGTAGAGAAATTACCATATAGACAGAAGTAGAAGCTCGCGGGCAATCGGGGGGACGTGGAGGCATAAAGTCAAGGGAGAAGCCCATAGAGGGTCATAAAGTTGATCCTGTTGCTAGCTCATGGACAGCTATTACTAACGCTCTCAGTCTCTGCAAGATTCGGAAGGGAATGATTCAGATTTCTCTTGGCACAGCTACTAGAAGACGTATAACTGTAAGACAGGTTGCTCACGTCACATCTATCTCGTCAAGCTCAGTTTGAGCCTGCGCAGTACGCTCAGCCATCAGGAAGTGAGTGCTTCTAACTGACTTTTCTCCGTTGAAGTCTATGGGGTCGCTGTGTCCATTTATTTAACTGTCTATGGTGCCATGAGCTCCTAGCATCCTAGCAATTACCATCAAACTCTGTTACTCTGTTACCATTGCCTATTTTGTCTGTAACAGAGTTGACAAACAGTACTATAAAGAAACCTTTTTTTTTTTTCATTAAAAAGAAAAGGGAAGTAACTTGTGTTTGGAAAGCACTTAATTATTAAAATTGAATATGTTTTCAATAAGATACTGGAAATCATTTCTGTTAGAGAACAGTTTTTTCCTTTACTTTTTGAAATGCAAAATGTATCTCCAATTATAGAATCACTCGAATGAACAAACAAGCGAAGGTGACACACGAGTATGTTTAAGCAAAAGACAGCATATCTTAGTTCTGTGAAACACAGCAAAACAACGTTACTTTGAGTGGGTTATTTCTTTTTGTACTGTTTTGCTTTTTTGTAGGTCTGAAAATATATTTTAAAAAAGCTACTAACACTAGTCAGTCACTTGTGTTACTATCATGTGGCTGTTTTTATTAAACATTACTCTCTCTGTCTCTTACTCCCCAGGTAACATTTCGTTTGGAATTTGAATTCAGTCACTCTCTGCTGCTGGATCACGTACAGCTCATTCTGGAGGTTACCAGGTAGGACACAGCTAACATTCAGCCGGTCTTACATCTATCTGAGATAATCGATTCTGCACTATTTCAGCCAGATTATTTGCTTTAAAAAATGTAGTTCGAAAATCATATAACTTTTATCCTGTGGACCACAAAACAAAAAAAGAAAATATGAATGGATCACTTGATTATTAAATGGCCACACTCAGATTGAAATCAGCTAGATGTGGTAACTGCAGTTAAAGTATCTAGAGCATAGTTGATGGTTTGGAATGTTATGAAAAGTATTCTGGACAACGATGATGCCTAAGCTGGAATGTTAAACTTTTCATAAATGCTACCAAGCGTCACTGCGCAGTGAATTACAGGGTGAGTGTATCTGCCTGGGAGGGTTCTTCTCATGTTTGTTCTTCTGTTTCTGCAGTGAGGGTGAGGAAGTTGTCCTACACGATAACATCAATGACATTTTCTACACTCTAAAATATGAAGCTGATCTGCTTTTCACAAGGTGAGATAGATGTGTTTGTTTAAACGCTCTAATCAACATGTGTGGTTATGGGAATTAGAATAGTTACAATATATTTTCATTCTTGCAGGGAGTTTTACCCAACCCGATATGAGCTTAAACCTGATCTCTCTCTAGAAGAACCGGGTGATTTCAACCCTCCATTCAACTTTACCTTTCAGGTTAGGTCCACTTCTTAGCTATCTGTTTCTAAAGAGAGCAGGACCCCAAAAACTGATGTTTCAAAAAACCAAACATGTTTCTTCTATGCATCACAGATCAAGAACCTTGGTTATTTCCCAGTCCAAGACTTGCAACTGTACATTGCAATCCCTGAGGTCACGAAAAATGGCAATCAACTCCTGAAGATCAGAGATTTCCATATTGACCAGGTGAGGAGGACACAACTAGACTATAGTTTTACTCTACTGGTTATACATTTAGATTTTCAAAAATGTTTTGCCCTTTCGATCCATTTTTGTATCTATTTACAGTCTGGATAAGTTGATGTTAGTTGCCAAAGGTGAGATCCAGTCTGCTGATTTGAGTTCACAGACAATCACATCATGTATTATGGGCAAATTATTTTTTAGCTTCAGAATACAATTCAATCCAGTTGGAGGATATGTTATTGATGACCAGTTTGTCCTCTGTAACCATTTACAAAGTTGGCAAGTGTATGCCTAGTATACTAAAATCTGTTATAGATTTAAAAAGTCACAAAGTGTTTTCAAGCCTTAAGTCTTTTAAGTCTTAAAGTTCTACCATTATGCTTTTTCAAATGTTACTTTTCATGCAGTGTATAATATAGCTGTTTGTAAATGAAAAGGGTCTGCAAAATTTTAAAGATCAAAGTGCATGACAAAGTTATCGTCTTCTAAAAGAAAGAATCAATTCAGAATTTTATCAGCAATTCCAGTCTTACTTCTTATTACATACCAATGTAATACATTTGCAATATTACAATACTATGGTCTTCATTGGCTGCCGGTGAACAACGTCTACTTTGACCTGCCCTCAAACTGTTGTTGTAGCTGAGGCCTGGAAGAGTTTGGTTCGTGTTGGTGACATGTCGAGAAGACGCTGTTTTCAGTGCTGCGAATCCACTTTGATGCACTTCAAAAGAATGAGGACTTGCACTGGAATTGATACAGAAAAACCGATGCTATCGTTCGTATCACTGTGTATCAAGTGCTGAGTAGGCCTCCGGAGCTGAAATTTAGGTATAATAATAGGCGTTTCGTTTTTGACACGTGCTGTAAGCGGTAGACCAGTCATGACAGACAGACTCATCTGACCAATCAGAGCAGAGTAGGGTCATGGAAAGGTGGGGTTTAAAGAGACTGAATCTTCGAACAAACAGTTTTCAGAATCTTTGAGAAATTAGATGATGTGCAATGTATATTATGAGACAATTAATGTGTTTTTGACCTTGGATGCATGTAGGCCTATTGCAGGAGACATTCAAAGCAAAATTAGGAACCTTTAAAACAGCATAAATGGTGCACTTTAAGTCTTTTATTCAAAGTGATCTACATAACAATCAAGGTAGCCTATACTATTTTCAGGTCATGCATTCCCTGGGAATCAAACCCATGACGTGTGTGCTGCTAGTGCCATGTTCTACTGTTAGAGCTACAGGAATGATATTAATAGTGATTTGTGTCATTTTTCCATCAGGTAGGTGGAAGTCATTGTATTCCCCCTCAGCATGTGGCACACAGTCGAGCCTCTCCAGAGGACCTCTCACGAACATCACGACTGGTAAGACCCTTTCTGCACAGGCTTATTAGTGTCTGCCTGTTATCACAGACAAAGCTTGCGCCACATTCAGGCTAGCACTTTAACACTTTATAAAAGTCTGGTTTGTGCCGTTTTAAAGTTTGCCTGATTTAGGGGCTTTCAGATATGAGATGTGCTGATTTAATGCACAGCAGTAAAGCACTTCTCTGTAAAATAGTTGGTTTATACTCTCTGAATAAAGCCACTTGAGTTTAATAAATTGTGCCATAAATCAAGCTTATTATTGGTAAATGTGGTTCATCTTCAATCAGTTCTAGAAATGTTATTGTTTTTGAAGATTCTCATATGTCTGAGGTGGGGAGTTTTGTAATGCAACTCTAACGCATGTCAGATTTCCACCACAAGCAGCTGGGTTTCATCAGTAAGATTGTCTGTTTGTGAGATAAATGTTTCTTGTTCCTTTGCACAGAACTACTCCAACACCCTGGTAGTGCCAGTACAGTGTACCGTCAACCTGCCTTCCTACAGAGACGTCAGCGTGAAAATCGGCGGATCCCTTCGTACTGATGCACTGCATGCGGTGAGTAGCAATCTGAGGATCTCCGAGGATCTCCCAAAACCAATGCAAAACTGTGACTAGAGCAGTAATTAGAGACATACTGTAACTGCACTACCGTTCAAAAGTTTGGGGTCAGTGAGAATTTTATTTTTATTTTTTGGAGGAAAGAAATCAATACTTTTATTAATCAAGGACAGTAAAGACATTTATAATTTTACAAAAGATTCTATTTCAAACAAATGCTGTTCTTTTGAACTTCCTATTCATCAAAGAATCCAAAAAAAAAAAAAAAACTGTACAACTGACAGACCAACAACTGTTTCAACATTGATAATAATAATAAATGTTTCTTGAGCATCAAATCCTCATATTATACTGATTTGTGAAGGATCATTTGACACTGAAGACACTGACACTGGTGATGCTGAAAATTCAGCTTTGATCACAGGAATAAATTACACTTTACTATATATTCACACAGAAAACAGCTGATTTACACTGGAATAATATTTAATACTATAACTGATTTTTGTTGTATTTTTAATCAAATAAGCGCAGCCATGGTTAGCAGAAGAGAATTCTTTTAAAAGTATTTAAAATCGTACCGACCCCAAACTTTTGAACGGTAGTGTAAATCTGGTCAACAACTAACAAATGCACGAAAAATCACCTTGAGATCAGTTTGTTCAGAAAAATTGTTAGCTCTGAGAAAAGCTCTAGCATCCTTTGTTTGTCGATTCCAGTTGATTTGATATTTTTAATGCAATGAAATTCAGACAATTTATGACAAATGTGGCTACCACCTCTCTAGCCTCTCACTTCTCGTGCTGGTCCTCTCTCACTTTCTCACACTTTCTCACACACTGGAGTAAGTATCTGTCAGAGAAACTGAAAACTGTTTTTCTTGTCACGGCAGCTGAAGTTCAAAACCCTTGAGCTGGTGACGACAGCCTCAGTGGAGCTGAACCCTTCCAGCCCCATGTTTCTGCCTGAAGAGAGGCCGGTCAGACATGTGAGTCACCCTATGTACACATCAGCATTTACAGAAAGCCACGTTACAGAAACATTGCAGGACAACATGTTTAGAATAGGTCAATATAAATCCATGACCGAATACTCGAAGACGTGGTTAGTTTGAGAGGTTGCTTTTGTCTTTTCCATCCTTGGCAATATTGAGGGAGAAAAACATAGACAAACGATGTGTTTTCATTCATCTGTCAGAAAGAGTTAACAATGTTAACATTACTGAATATTTGACTTTACGCAATTAGGCTCGCTGGTTCTCTCATGCCAGAACCTTCTCTTTACACATCAGTGTGTCCTTTGGTGAGCTACTGTGAGAGTTGTTTCACCACAGTTAAAGAACCTGGAGCCAAAGGGACCGAAAGGACCAGCAGCACACTTGAGTTCTGTTCTTTTCTTTATTACTGTGTGGTGCTGCCATCTATAGGCAGGACAGGAAATAGACATACATTCTAACATCAGCAAATCTGATCTCAGCTGCAGCAGATGAAGCATTTGATAATGTGTCAGTGGCAAGATATACAAAGGGAAAGCTATGAGGTTACCAGCAGTCAAATAATAAGCAGTTATATCATAATTGCAATGTGAGGCATCTCTGATAAAGCAGTATAGTGTTTTATAGTTTTCTTCTTTTCTATGTGTGTTTTCTCAGATAATCCTGGAGATTAGGAAAGAGGAGGATTACCGTGTTCCCATCTGGATTATCATTGGCAGCACACTTGGAGGCCTGTTACTCCTCTCTCTCCTCATTCTGGCACTTTGGAAGGTAATGTGTCCTATACATATATACTGTAAGCACACACAGACTGACTGGAATACAGATACATAAAGTACATACATACTAGATAGATAGATACATACATACATGTATGCATAGAAAGATAGGATAGTTTGAGATGTTGTCTGTATGTTTATCTGTCTTGTATGTTTGGTGAGCCACAATTCTAATAGATTCTAATAGATTATTTGATTAGTGAATCTTGAATATCTTTCTTATTTTATTTTATTTTTTGTATTTTTTTTTTTCTTTCTTTTTTTACTCAACTAGTTGGGGTTTTTTCAAAGGCAAAAAAGGCGTGAGGAAGCTGAGAATGAGGCTAATGGCAAGATGGTGGAAGAGCGATAACGCAGGCTTCTCAAGAGGGTTCAGACAGGCCTACATCTCAGGGACCAACCAACAGCAACATTAGACGTCTCTGAAACTGAGAGAAAGAGAGAAAAACAGAACTTGAGGCAATGAATAAAGCAGAGGGATATGCTCTGCGCACTGGACGACCTGTTGTTCAACCATGAAAAACACTGCAATTATCCTCATCATGCCTGCACTGCTTACTGAGCCGACCCTATTGATGGGTCTCCATCTCTCTTCTCACTCCAGATCAAACACCTCAGATGACATGATGTTCACAAGGATGTTGTTCTGAGAGACATATTCAAAAGAGAGACTTTTGGAAGATGCAGTCGAGTGAAAAGCTTGACTTTTGACATGAATTCAAAGGAAAATAACTTTTTCACAGGGACTTTGGAATCGCAGTCCATACATTTGATCCTTGGCCAAATCCAGTGTCTTACAAGAGACAAGAGAATATACAAAAGAAACCTCAAAGTGCTGTAACTCTATAAAACAGCCATGTTTTCTGGTGCTTCTTCTTTGACATCTAGAAAAAAGGGACATCTTGGTGGAAAAAAGTGCAAAAGTTGGCTCACTTTATTGCAATGGCCATTGTTATTATATGTAATATAATATTAGGCACTGGAGTTTGTAGCTCTGTTTTTTTTTTTTTTTTTTTTTTTTTGGTTGTAATTTATTGAATAGAAAATGAACTGTGTTATGTACCGTATTACATTTTTATAAACTATCCTCTCTAATACCCTAAATAATTATACATCTACATTTTGTTTACTATATGCTCATTGTTCAATCTCAAATAACAATAGAGGTGGACATTTACTATTTTACTTTTTTACAACATTGATGCACTTTTTTTATATTGTAGTGATACAAACTTGAATTTTGTAAATACAGTTTATCTTTGTAAAACAAATTTCAAAATGTGTGCTTTCATAAAGATTGTGGCATCACAATATATCTCTTGCAAGACATCAGCCCTAGTTTAGCTTCCATGATATGCTTCACACCTCAACAAGTAGCCTTTGAGAAAGGGTATGCTTCCTATACAGTACGTCAGCCAGACTCATGACTTATTCATTTCAAACATTAAGAATATTGATCAAATGATCAACTTCCATAACGTTGAAAGTTGTTGAGTGTTGCAGATGTATTTTAGTCAGGGACCTCTATTCTTCGATGCTTGTGTGTGTGTGTATATATATATATGTATGTATGTGTGTGTGTGTGTGTGTGTGTGTGTGTGTGTGTGTATATGTATGTATATATGTATATACACTCACCTAAAGGATTATTAGAAACACCATACTAATACTGTGTTTGACCCCCTTTCGCCTTCAGAACTGTGGCATTGATTCAACAAGTTGCTGAAAGCATTCTTTAGAAATGTTGGCCCATATTGATAGGATAGCATCTTGCAGTTGATGGAGATTTGTGGGATGCACATCCAGGGCACGAAGCTCCCGTTCCACCACATCCCAAAGATGCTCTATTGGGTTGAGATCTGGTGACTGTGGGGGCCATTTTAGTACAGTGAACTCATTGTCCAGTTCAAGAAACCAATTTGAAATGATTCGAGCTTTGTGACATGGTGCATTATCCTGCTGGAAGTAGCCATCAGAGGATGGGTACATGGTGGCCATAAAGGGATGGACATGGTCAGAAACAATGCTCAGGTAGGCCGTGGCATTTAAACGATGCCCAATTGGCACTAAGGGGCCTAAAGTGTGCCAAGAAAACATCCCCCACACCATTACACCACCACCACCAGCCTGCACAGTGGTAACAAGGCATGATGGATCCATGTTCTCATTCTGTTTACGCCAAATTCTGACTCTAACATCTAAATGTCTCAACAGAAATCGAGACTCATCAGACCAGGCAACATTTTTCCAGTCTTCAACTGTCCAATTTTGGTGAGCTCTTGCAAATTGTAGCCTCTTTTTCCTATTTGTAGTGGAGATGAGTGGTACCTGGTGGGGTCTTCTGCTGTTGTAGCCCATCCGCCTCAAGGTTGTGCGTGTTGTGGCTTCACAAATGCTTTGCTGCATACCTCGGTTGTAACGAGTGGTTATTTCAGTCAAAGTTGCTCTTCTATCAGCTTGAATCAGTCGGCCCATTCTCCTCTGACCTCTAGCATCAACAAGGCATTTTCGCCCACAGGACTGCCGCATACTGGATGTTTTCCCCTTTTCACACCATTCTTTGTAAACCCTAGAAATGGTTGTGCGTGAAAATCCCAGTAACTGAGCAGATTGTGAAATACTCAGACCGGCCCGTCTGGCACCAACAACCATGCCACGCTCAAAATGGCTTGAATCACCTTTCTTTCCCATTCTGACATTCAGTTTGGAGTTCAGGAGATTGTCTTGACCAGGACCACACCCCTAAATGCATTGAAGCAACTGCCATGTGATTGGTTGATTAGATAATTGCATTAATGAGAAATTGAACAGGTGTTCCTAATAATCCTTTAGGTGAGTGTGTGTATATATATATATATATATATATATGTCCAAGATAATATAACGAATATAAAAATAAAGAATTTGGAAAAAGCATGAGAGTTTATAAAAGAATGTTTCAATTGGAGCAAATCCACTGGATTCCTGTGGATTCCACTATATATATATATATATATATATATATAATAACAACAACACATGAACACTGAGAGTGTTAAAGTATACAGTAATAGATATGGATTTAAAAACAAGCAGAAACTGCTCATTAAATGAATACCTAAAATTCCCACTGAACAAACTTCACTAATTCTTAGATTACAGAACAATTTAAAGGATATATGTTGTAAAGAAATACATAATTGTGCATGTAACAGTCAGACGTTAATTAAAGCTACAATATGTAATTTTTTTGCCGCTAAGGGTCGCTAACCTCTTACAATAACGAAGGCGTAGTTTGATGACGCATAAGCGGAATTATGGATCTTGTCGTCATGCTGATGGATCTAATGTTTATGGATGAGTGAATACATTGATGTTTTTAACATGACTGTGGTATGAACCATGGCACGATTGCTAATGAGAGACAGATATCAGCGCCAAGCGAGTCCCACGGATATAAAGGAATAAGGACATTTAATTATACCGAACTAGCCGCAAGTGCTTTATTACTACTCACACAGGTCAGTTTATTAGACGAATGAAACTTGTGAGGTAACGCAGCGCTGTTTCACATGGTCCAACTTTACATTATCATACTAAACTGCATTTGAGTGAGTTGAAAGTTATATTGTTATTTTATGTGTTAGTTTGTTGGCTGTATGAGACTAGCAGAAAGCTCGATCAACATTAGAATAACATACTTATCATATTCTAACATTTCATCATGTTGAGCTATATAACATAGATTCGTTTTATGTACATTTGCTCACCTGTCTCATAAAGCACATGCAAGAGCGGCGTCTCTGTCAAGTCGAAGTTTGTCGCGAACCTCTCGGCATCTCGAAAACGATATTGATTCTCGTTTTATTTCTTGTTTTGTCCCAAAGTCTGCTTGCCATGGTCCATAATGTTTGAACGAAACAACAACAGGGTGCCGCTAAATGCTACGCAGTTGCCCACGTCTGTTGCCATGGTTACTATGGCAGTACAAGTGGAAACCAGGGATAACGTGGATATTACGTCATTGGCAGGCGACA
This sequence comes from Rhinichthys klamathensis goyatoka, assembly GCF_029890125.1. Classification (NCBI taxonomy): domain Eukaryota; kingdom Metazoa; phylum Chordata; class Actinopteri; order Cypriniformes; family Leuciscidae; genus Rhinichthys; species Rhinichthys klamathensis. The sequence goes on from NW_026606597.1 coordinate 407,674, forward strand.
AGTGTCATGGGACGGGGCACTATTTCAAATTGTGAATTTCTCTGAATTTACAAATTCTTGGAAACATTTAGGATAATGTAAGTAGGCCTACACAATTTAAAGAAATATATAATATAATATATGCTGTGTTTAATGCTTCAACTACAGTGAGGATTTCTTACCATGATAATGGCAAGTGGTCTGAGAAAATATTTTCGTGCAAATAATGCACAATAAGGCCTATCTGTTTCCATTAAAAATATAATTCAATTAAAAATACTATTTGGCCAGTTGAAAAGATTGAGGAAAAGCTTTCTCTAAAATGTATTTTATACTATTTGATTTATTTATTCAAAAACAAGGCAAGGATAGGCTACTAAATAATTTTTTAGCAATTTAATGTGACCCACATCCGTATCTCATATTTTCCTCATTTCTGTTAAACATGGTATCATGTGGATGAATATGCATGTGCAAATTATATGCAGGTGAGGATATGCATTTAAACTAGGTGTTGTAAGCTTATATGGTTATTTCGGGGTGGAGACGCATGTGCGCACAATCTTCAGCTGACTGGGACTTTTGTACAGGTTCTGGCATACGCACGGTTTTATAAGTCTGAATATTTTTTGGCGTACGCTATTTTTGGCTTTTGGGCGCACGTACACTTTTAGTTAGGATCCTACGCACAGTTTTATAAATGAGACCCCTGAACCGTTGGACCACTTGTAGTTATAATGACGTCAGACTTTTGAAACTAATTTTATGTTTAAAGGTTGTAATTTGTCTTTTTTTTGTCCCACTTTTCTTTTTTAAAGAATATTTTATATCTATTTGTCATTGATTGTGTTAAACTGTTAAATAAAACAAATTGACTCAACTGCTGGAAAGGTGTCATTTATATTTTAAAAGGTTTACCCCAAACTTTGAAATGGTCAGGAATTTGTTGACATAACATGGAAGTGTAGTTGAAATATTAATGTTTTTTTTTTCAACATTATCTTGGTACATCAGATTAGTCTAGCTAGCAGGAGAAATAGATTCCCATGTACCCGTTTTTTGTAACCTGTTTTTTGGGACCCTAATGGTGTCTAGTTAAGAATTTTTGATGTTGCTAGGGTCAACTAATGGCCCATGGGGTTTGTTCGGGTTCGTTTGTACCACAACATACAAAGACAAATGAACCCACTTTTTCAAATAATTCTGACACCAGGAATCAAATGGATAGGTCATTGACATGGTACAGCCTACCACTCTTTTATTGGTGAAAACAGGCAAATAACACATTTTTTAAGTCATGTTTTTTTTTACCTGCCATGGTAACCAGAGGCCCTATCTGCCTTTCAGGTGACTGTTCACATAACTCTATAAAATAGTTTGTTGGGAGAGTGGGTTTGCTGCATTAAATATAATGAATAATTGTCTGATTGGTCCAGACGCTACAGTTTCAATGATTGCTTGCTATCTGGGTTAAATCTGGAAATACTGACAGAGTAGGCTACTGTTATATTGACAACAACGTGGTTAAGCATTTTGACTACCTTGTTTGTGAACAATGACACAAGAACTTGTCATTCTGATGGCATTCGTGAACACTCAGCTTGTTTACCTTCACTTCTAAGTTTATTTCGAAAACATAAATAGACTAAATGGTATCATCTGCTTAGTTCACTTCAATTTTTCACAATATTTTCTTAAATTTCATTTGTATAGTTTCAAATACAATTCTCACGTTTGTTTCTCTGATTTAGTGATCACTGAGACTTCAAGCTTCAACCTAATGTTGTGTGTGTGTGTGTGTGTGTGTGTTTAGTAATGTCTTTGAATAAATTACTATATTTTGAAATATTACTTACATTATTGTAAAATATATTTTGTCTGTTGAGGTTTTGTTGTGTTTAGATATTTTTTATTTATTTTTTATTTTGTAAACGGTCCCTGCCATTTTTACTCTTCTATTATTGTCCGAAATAATCTCTAAATAAAGAATTTGGCAAAAGAATGAGTGTGACATGAGATGATGAATGTTTCAATAGATCTTACAGTAATTGCTATGTGTGTTTTGTGTATGAACAAATGTGAATGTTTTGTAAATGTTTCAGTTGGTGGAAATCCACCGGATTTTTTTTTCTTTTTTTTTTTCACTTTTGAACAGTTGTAAAAAGAAACATGAACACTGAGAGTTTTAAAGTATACAGTACTGGATATGGATTTTAAAACTAGCAGAAGCTGCTCATTAATGACATTTTTTTTTATTATTATTATTAGTTACAAACACATAAACACGTTTACCTAAAGTTTCAACAGAACAAATGTAACTTATTATTAGATCACAGACCAATATAATATATCTTTAAAAAAAGAATTGTGCATATAACAATCAGATGTTAATAAATGTGATATATCTCAAAAGAGAAGAAAAAGAAGCAGGTCGTTTTAGTTTTAGAGTGTCAGCGATAAAAAAGAAGTACAGCTGCTTCAGTTATCTCTCTGGAAGCACTCCATTCTCTAAGAGTACCATAGCCATCCCAGTCGAGACCTGTAAAGTCTCCACACTGTCTAGGGACCCCTTCAGGAAAGTGTCCACCTCCACCAATACAGAACTGCAAAAATATGAGTGAATTAATAACAAAACAACATACATATGCATTTCTTCATATAACATTGGTGCAGTTAATTTTTTTTTCTGTTGAAATTGTATTACCATACTATAAATGGATTTCCTATATTTTATACAATGAAGCATGAATAACTGCATGTGGTGATCAAATGCTGTTCATAAACACAATTGTAAATAATCCATTATTTGTTTAACTCACATGTTCAGTCTGACAGCCGGTTGGTTTAACGCCCGAACAAAGAGCCATGGCTGCCTTTTCAGTATTGAAGACTCTGAATGTGATGAATCCAGGATCAAATATTGCTGAAAAAAAGCACAGAATATATAATTGATGATCTGCCATGAAAGGTCCATGCACACATGACATGTGATTAGATCTCAACATTGATGATGCTTTGCAAAAAGAATACACCATCACTGAATAACACACAGATTTTATGACAGTCAGTTGATGTAGCTATACTTTATTTAAAATATCTGAAAAAATATTAGCTCAAGAAGTATTGCTGTACCTCTTGAATTAGGTCCATACAGTTTTTTGGTAGAATCCTTACTTCCAGTATCATACACTATTGGAATAGCAGGTCCATTATCAATGTTGCATGTCCCGACTCCAAACCTCACAGGAAATTTCTGCGGAAATTAAGATAAAAGTTTGCCCACTTATATTTCTGGGAATGTTTAAAACTCAAAACTGGCATTAAAGTGTATCTGACCTTAAATAAATTGAAAAGGTTTCCTCCATATAGAGTTAAGAAGCGATTTTCAGTGTGGTATCTCAGGATGGAGGCAGTGGTCCAGTGTTCAAACGCCATATTATTAGGAACATGCCACACAGACACATCCTGTGCCGCAATGTCAAAGTATCCAGGATTCTGTCAAATCAAATCATATTTATTTATATAGATTTTATCAAATCAGCTTCACAGTAATAAAAAGGAAAATAATGATACTGTTGCAAAACTGAATTAATGAAACGACTTTGGTTTCAGCAATAATGCAGCTCAACAATAAAGTAATTATTCAGCTCAATTTATGTTGATTCAATACAGTTCAACATAAGTGTGAATGTTGCAAAGTTCATCAGTCATGAAACAAATTTGATTCAGCCATAAAGCAGCTCTATGGAAGACAGTGTCATTATCCAGCTCAATTCAGTTCAATGTTGATTTAATCAGATCAACACAAGTTTGTCAGCTATGAAATCACCACCCACAGATATAAAGCAGATACAAAAGACAATATAATCAAGCTCATATTCAGTTCAAGTTTTGCTCTCATTCGATAGTGTCAGTGCAGTCAAATTGATTATATCTCTCATATTACTCAATATTGATTGTCTTTTTTTAGTGACAGAAAGGACTGTGTCAGATTCTGTTTTAGATTCTAGATAAACATATTTTGATTGTCAGTCCATGGACTTTGTGTCCTTTATATTGCTTCCCTTAAACCAGGGTTGTAAAATGTAATAATAAAGTACCTTATAATCATCACTTGTAGCAGCCTCTGCGGTTCCAAATGTGACTCTGTTCGCCCATGTCCCTTCACCATCAGGCCGGTTTGCGTTGCTGCCCTGCTCACTAGACCAGCGGTCACCAACAGTACACTTTCCATACATGTTGTTTTCATGAACACTGGCCACCAGCGTCCAGCCGCCGCCCGCAGTGGTCATATCACAGAACGTCTGGTAAAGGACCCCTCTTGATGAGATCAGATAGTACAGGCCATCTGAGTGAACAGAAGCATTGAGTCAGCTAAATTGAGTTATTCCTTAAGACAAAAAAAAAAAAAAAAAAAAAAAAAAAAACCATACCCTCATAAACATGATATTTGTCAAGAATTTCTTTGCAGCTTCGAGCAACGTATTTAATTCTGTCGAGAAGTTTTTCAAGCGCATGGTTGCTTTTGGTATCACTGATATTAATACATGGTGCTTCTGTTTCTTGTATTACATACATAGCTCCCACTGTAGAAAGATCACAAAAAGAGTAAACGCTGGTTTTGCTGTAATGCAAGTGAGTCAGAAAATGTGTCACATGGTGATATATATTGTGATAAAAAAATATATATATAATGACATTCTTAATAGAAATGAGTTTCAATCAAATCAGATAATTACACTTACTTGATTTAGCATCACAGAACCATAAACTCAGTGAGAGACTGAGAAGGATCCCTAAAAACATTTTTATAAGAAAGACAGTCTGCAAACAAAAGGAGAAAGGTTCTTCATAATTAAAATTGAAACCACACTCTGAAAATTTGCAAACCTGAAATTGTGGTGTTTTTATGTGAATGTTTACTAAAAGCAAACTGATGTTGACAAATCGATTTCACACATTCAGCACATTTTTCTTCAATCAATTCATTACATTCAATAAATTATCAAATCATAATACTCTGTCATTTGTTTGTAGCCTATTATCTGAAAAAGACAGCACATTAACTTACCATTTCCATGAGCCAGTAAGGTATAGGTTTTGTGTACTTGGTGTCTAAAGTGGCTTAAGGAAAAATGTTAATTTATATATTTTTCTTATCAAAGGATGACAAAGACTTCCTGGCAAATACAACAAGGAAGAGATATTGTTATCTCAGGAATCCAATAAACCTATTTTTATCAAGGGACAACCTGTAGATGTTGCTGAACAATAAACAACATGTAAAATTTACCAACTTGAATAAATTGAAAATTGAAAAGGTTTCTTCCGTATATAGAGGCTTAAGAAATGATTTTCAGTGTGGTATTACAGGACAGAGGCAGTGGTCAGTGTTCCATCTGGATTTTATTAGGAGCATGCCGCACGTGCTGCGGTTGCAAAATATCCAGGTTCAATGACAGAGGGTAACAGGTTATCAGTTCAGATAAGATAAACATATTTTTATTGCCATTCCAGTGTATCATTGTCCTTTATGTTGCTTTATTTAAACCTGGGTTGTAAAATAGCTTCTGCGGTTCCAAACATATTTGCAATGGTCTAGGTGTGTTTGCCTTGAAGTGGCACTGCGCAGACCGACCGCATGACATTAAGGGCCCTGCACCCAGCGCAATTGACTTTATGCACAGCTGCACTACTTCCTGAACTTAAGCCAGCTCCTTTATTTCCTGTCTTACATTATTGGACACACTGATTAATCCAGGTGTGTCTGATTATTGTTGCTATGACTACTGAGGTCAGGCACACCTGAATTAATAAGTGTGTCCAATAATGTAAGACAGGAAATAAAGGAGCTGGCTTAAGTTCAGGAAGTAGTGCAGCTGTGCATAAGTCAATTGACTTTGTATACCGACGCATGTATCATTCCTGTTTTGCACCCGACGCACAGCGGACTCTTCCCTCCACAGACGCACGTCGGTAAATTAGGGAATGAACTTGCGCTCCCGGGGGCGGTTCAGCGAAAAGAGGAGGCGTGTTCCGGCGCAAACGTTCCCTGGTGCTATTTTGCAGTTCCAGAAAACAATTACGCTACAGACCAGGAAAAACCTAGACTAAAGTCAGTGGCCCGTTATTCCGATGTTATTTAAGTGCGCATGCTTGGCCATAAAGCGTGTGCCCAACGCGCATACACTTTGCTTCTCTCAGACGCAGCAGTTCTCATTTTTGCAAGTCATACATTATTACAAGGAAAAATATTAACACACGATGGAAATCATTGTGAAGATGTGAAAAAATAGGCATAAATCTAGCTTACACATTTACCCAAATTATTATAAGCCTGTTTAACCGAAGCTAATTAGGAAAATGAAACATGCACACTGTGTTGGCTATTTGCGGCTTTCTTGTAATTGCAACTGTATACACCTATATCCTATGCATTTTTTGTATACTCTGTGTAGTTAAAAATTGTATAGGCTATTTACTGTTTTTTTTAGTGTGTGTGTGTGTGTGTGTGTGTGTGTGTGTGTGTGTGTGTGTGTGTGTGTGTGTGTGTGTTATTCTGTATATTCTGTTTAATCTTTACTTAGTGTATACTATGTTTGTGTTTTAGTATAATATATTGTCCTGAGAAGTCTGGCTGCTTATGCACTACAATTTCCCCATTTGGGATTAATAAAGTAAGTAGGCTATCTATCTATCTATCTATCTATCTATCTATCTATCTATCTATCTATCTATCTATCTATCTATCTATCTATCTATCTATCTATCTATCTATCTATCTATCTATCTATCTATCTATCTATCTATCTATCTATCTATCTATCTATCTATAACAATAGCCAACAATTATTGTTGTTTAATGAAAAATAAATAAAATAATTATGTGGTCTCTCTATGGCTTCCAGGTTTCAACAAATGAATTAGACTTGAATTATAATTACTTATGACTGCTGCGTATACCTAATAATGATAAAGCTTTTTAATAATGCATTGTTTACCTAATGAATGAAGGTAAACAAAAAATAGCTTTTTTAATAAAAAAATTTACTCTTTCTATGGCTTCCAGATTTCAACAAATAAACTACAAATTTTTAGTGATTAGTGTCACTGCTATGTATGCCCAATAAAGCTGTTTATTTATGAATAGATTTAATCTTAAATGCGGTTTTATGCGCACTGTATAATTCGCAGCTATTTGCACCCTTTTAACCGCTCAGTAAAGCACATTCCACAAAAAATTGCAGTCCTACTGTATGTTTTTAGCTATATAATAGAACATTATTCACAAGACGAACAAGCTAATCTACAAGAAACTGTGTGCAACGTAAACTGTAACTGATTGTCATAAAACTCTGAATGGTGGCCACTGATGTCACTGCCATTATATGATGAGGTTCCTCAAGTGATCCAAGTTAGCCGTAATGCTTTTTCCAAGAGCCTATAGACCCTCTCATCTTCCAATAATAAAACAATTTCTGGAACACACCTCTTTCCTTTCCTATTGTGACTTATATAGGAGAGAAACAGCTTCTCGAACAAGAAATATGGACCACAAAAGGATAATTGTTTAAAAATGCTCGCCCTCGTTCATTATAGCAGAAAATAGTGACTAGCAAGCTTTGTAAAAGAAGATGCAAAAGTATCACAGAATGATCCCATGCGACACATGGCGTTCTGGGGATAGGGTTTAGTGAAAAACAAACAAAAATGTCATGTATTATTCAACAAACTTTTTGACCTTTTCTGTTGGTCTTCTCTGCACAGCTGCACGACATGCACATTTGTGAGAATCTAGTTGTATTAACAACTAGTTTAGCCCAAATGGCCAAGGTGGTCAAGAATTTCGTTAAATAATACATTAAACTTCGGTTTGATTTTCACTAAACATATGCACTCAGAAGAAGTGTCATGGGATCATTCTGTGATATTTTTGCGTCTTTTTTTTTTTTTACAAAGATTGATGCTGGTCACTATTCACTGCCATTAAATGGACGAGCGCGCGCGAGACATATTTTTTATATATATATATATATATTTTTTTTTTTTACACAGTTTTTAGTTCTCTATAGATCAGTGTTTTTAAGGAATCCTTCAACATAAATGTATCTTTTGACAAAATAAATGGAATGTTTACTTCCGGAACCTGTTGCGGTTTATTGGCTCTGCAAGAGTTGCGCTGGCCAATAAAATTCGTCTTTATTCCCAGGTCTGAAAGCCCGGCGTTTCTAGGACAACGATTCACAAACAAATGAGCGTGGTGTTTCCTACTTTGTTTGGATAGAAACAAAAGCAAAATCGACGGAGCTGTCGAGCACACCTGAGGAATGGTAAATATGACGTAGCTTTTAATAGTTAAAAAGCCACGAACAGTCTGTTTGAACAAACTAATCATTGTATACAGATGCTCAGACGATGCGCTAATAAAGATAACATGTAAGACACGATTTTAGTCATTAATTAGCGAGGTTGTGTTGTAGAACTTAAATTAAGTTATTTTAAGTTAAAAGTGACCGTGTCTTTGCAGTCTTTCATGAGCCAGCGTCGCAACATCTCTCACAACCACCATCAGAAGATGATCCTGGATCACCGCAAACAGGAGGAAATGCGTGAAGATCAAACCAAAAGCATCGCCAAAGAGCGGCAGCTGCAAGCCAACCTCCAGTGCGAAGAAACAGTCGAGAGAAAGCGCTTCCTGCGCAAGATGCAAGATGAAGAGTATGGCAAACAAATCGAGGAATCACTTCTCAAGGTTGGTTTTTATAAAATACGTCAGCTGTATGCTCAAAACGAGATGCGTGGTCTCGGTTTTGTTTATTTGTTTGGATCCCCATTAGCTCTGTGCAGAGCCGGATTAACGCAAAGGCAAACTAGGCACGTGCCTAGGGCCCGATTGGCGGGATGGGGCCCAGACAGAGGGACAAAAATAAAAAAATAAAAAAATGTACAAATGTCCTATCTACAATTTATTTCAATATTTATTAATTAACTAAAAATAGTGACGATGTTTATCTTAACCATAGACTGTTACATTACCTCAGATTAACGCCAGCCCATGACTGTATACATATAGAGGCGCCAATTGTCACTCATCTGCAGTTAAACCACTTAATGTTTCCGTTTCAAAGCGGGTGCCGGCTTCTGAAAGTGTGTGTAACGGACGCATCCATCAGGTGCTTGCGAAGCAAAAGCCTAAATAGGCACGCAAAGAAGCACAGCTCGTAATGCAGGTGTGTGAGTTGTCGTCATCTATTTTGGAGTGATTGCAATGTATTCTAAATATAAACTTGTACTGTAGATCAGCGTCATTTCTGGAAAAATCATTCACCGCTTTATTACGAGTTTAAAAGAGCGCGAGCGTCATTAACGTGCCCAGCACTAACGCTTTGAATTTGCGCGTACAATGAATAACATCGCGTCGGGAGCTGACTAAAAACGCTACAAAAGTAAAAAAAGCCAACACACTACAACATTTTAAATGTTTAAAATAAAGGATCTCGGGTCTATCTTCTAAATTCTGCTGATGATTAGATTATAGCCTACCCTGACATCATCTACTTAGTTACGCCAATAATATCGCCAATAATATCAGTTTAGAATTTTTTTTCTAATCAGTAGCGACCGTGTCTTTCTCTTGAATTGTGTATAGCATAAGCTAACAATGCAATGCATAATATCATATTACTTATATTAATAATATGACAATATCTACAGTCAATATTGATTAAATGGGAGGGAAAAACCCTGCCAATACCGCAGCTATGAAAAAAATGATAAAAGCACTTAGGCTATGTTCATCTCCTGAAGTGGTATTCTGGAACTGTGAATAAATTGAATAAAACAGCAAAATAACAATAACATCTTCATTAAACAAAAAAGAGATTAAAGTTTGATTAATATGTAGGCCTACATACAGTAGCCTACTGGTAAAAAGTCTGGACCAATTACTATTTTGAATGTTTTTGAAAGAAGTTTCTTATTATGCTCTACAAGCCTGCATTTATTTGAATAAAAAAAAAAAAATTCTTCAAGGATGTGTTAAATATATAAAAAGTGATAGTGAAGACTTTTTTCAAACAAGTTTTTAATAATCAAAAAATCCTGAAAAAAAGTATCACAGGTTATAAAATAAATATTAAGCACCATTGCTAACATTTGATAATAAATCAGAATATTATAAAGTTTTCTGAAGGATCACGTGACACTAAATTCAGCTTTGCATCACAGAAATATATTTTAAAGTATAGTAAAATAGGAAAACCATTATTTTAAATTGTAATAATATTTCACTATATATTTTTCTGTATTTTTGATCAAATAAATCCAGGCTTGATGAGCATAAGAGACTTCTTTCAAAAACATTAAAAATGGTAATGTGTCCAATCTTATGTACTGTGTAAGTAAAAATATACAACATCTAAAATTAAATGTTGTATAAATTAAAAGGTTAGGAATCATATTTGTTTCAAGAGTTTTTTATTGGGGGTGGGGGGCCTCCAACATGAATATTGCCTAGGGCCTCCAAATGTCTAGAACCGGCCCTGGCTCTGTGCCCTATGGCAATGCAGTCTTCCTTCCTGAGGTCCAAAAAAAACCCCACATACATTGCACATTTAAGAACATGCATGAAACATTTTAATCATGCATTTTAAAACATGCATGGATCATCACAATCTATTCTGAATCAACACATTTAACATATATTTAATATTACAATTAAATGTGAATATAAAATCAAAATCTAACACTTGACTTGACTATGTTTTTAGGCAGAAGAGGACAGACAGTTCAGAGAGAGGCAGCTTGAACAGGAAGAGAGGATGGCCAAGGAGCTGGCGAGAATTAATAATGAGAAACTGCGAGATGAGAAGATGAGGCAGCACATTAAAGAAAACAGGTAACAGACCAGAGTTGAATGACACTCTGTAGCGCTGTATATATATTTTTTTATAGCTTTACCGTTTTATTAAACTTTGTGTTTTATTGGCAGTGTTGAGCTTCGAGAGCTAGAGTTGAAGCTCAAATCTGCTTACCTGAACAGAGAACGGGCAGCACAGATGGCAGAAAAGGAGGCCATGAGATATGAGACAATGGTGAGTGTGAACTCCAAAGTAGTGTCTTACATTTGCCCATCTATTTTGTGGTTTTGCTTATTGTGATTTAACATATTACCAGCGACAAGAGGCTGCTGTTGCCCGTAAGATGAAGGGTGAGCATGAGCGTGCAGAGATGGAAAAGGAGAAACTGGAGCAGAAGAAGTATGAAGAGGTGGTGCGCTACCAGCAAGAGCTTGAGCAGCAGCTTGAGGAGAAGGAGCGCAAGAGGCAGGAAGCCTATGATGAGTTTCTTAAAGAAAAACTCATGGTGGACGAAATAGTGCGAAAGATCAATGAGGAGGACCAGATGTGAGTGTTTTCCTTTTTCTTAAGTTTATTATTTGCTGCTACTTTTTAAAAATTATTATTCTGGAGTAAACAGACAATATCACAACATCTATTTTAGATGAGTTGATCAGATGGTTCTAGGATGGTTTGAAACTGGCAAGCTTAATTTACAGGGAGCTTCAGTTACGACTCGAGAAGGTGACGACCACTCAGAGATACATTGAAGATTTTAAAAAGCAGCAAGCAGAGTGGAGACGTATGGAGCGAGAAAAAGTGGAAGCAGAGAACAGGCGCATCATTGAGTTTGCCCAATACCAGCAAAGGAAGGAGGAGGACAGGATGGCCAAAGTTAGAGAGCGAGAGCAGGAGAAAGAAACCCTGCACAAAATGGTACATGAAAGCTCACCCTCTGGGTCATCAAGTACAGGCGAGTAATCAAGATTCAAATATTAATGTGTTCTTTTTTTCCTTCTGGTTTAGCTCTCTGAGCAGATCGAGATTGAGAAAAGACAGCGTGAGAAGATTGAGCGCGTCCGTGAGGAACTCTACTTGGAAGAGCAGGCTGAGGCTGCAAGACAACAAGAAATTGTGAGAACTGTCTTACTACATCACACTTTACTGGATGCACTTTAAACATTTTACAAAGATGACAAAGGTGAATCTCATGATTCCTGTCAATGAAATGTCCAATTCATATTTCAAATAACCCCAAGAAATTAAGCCTATTTTAGGGCCTTCAAGATTTCCTCAATCAATAATAATTCTTATTTTTGTAATACATTTTTTTTTTTTTACTGTATTAAAATACTGGGTTACACTATTTTAAGTTGTCCGTGTTACAGTGTAATTCTACATTTAAGTACTGAGAAAAACGAATTAACTACATGTACTTACTATAGGGTTCGGATTAGGGTGTGATTTAGGGTTAGTTTCATGTAATTATGCTCAATATATAGTAATTATGCACTACATGTAAAAAGGACACTAAAAGGAATTGGTACCAAATACTGTTTTATATTTTATATTAATAATAATTTGTAATACTTTGTTTGTTATAATAATTATTTGTAATAATTTGTATTATTTATTGATGCTTTTTTGTGAGATTCACTAGCACCATGTAAACATTTACCATCTCTTTACCATCATGTCACTCACAGGAAGAGATGGAGAAGAGGATCCGGCAGCGGTTGGAGCTACAGCAGACGCGTCGGGAGATGATGGCTTTCAAGCAGTTGCGTATACAAGCTGAGAAAGAGGAAGAGGAGGCCTTCAGACAGATGATGATGGCCAAGTTTGCAGAGGATGACCGAATTGAGCAGATGAATGCCCAGAAGCGTCGTATGAAACAGTTGGAACACAAACGGGCTGTGGAGAAGCTGCTGGAAGACAGGAGACAGCTGTATCTGGCTGAACAAGTAAGACCCAAACCCACAAATCAACCTCAAAACATGAAAATGTGCAGCTCACTCATTAGTTCCTTCCGAGTCAGACTATACCAATATCTGCTGATAATGTGGAATGAATGAATCTAAATATTCAACAGGAGAGGGAGGAAGAGGAGAGAGCAATGGAGCAGGAGAGAGAGACTCAGCGTCGGAAGATCATCGAAGAGGAGAGACAGAGGCTCCTAAAACAGCATGCGACAAAACTGCTGGGATACCTACCAAAGGTGAGAACACCACACCATAGGACACGGATATTTGTGGTTTGTTAGCCATCTCGCATGCTCAGATTCATTATTTAGAGGATGCATTTGTCATCACACAACTGTTTTTCTTATTTTCCTTATTTATTAGGGTATTTTCAAAGAAGATGATCTGGAGCACTTTGATGAGGATTTCAAAAACAATTTCAAAAAACGACAGGCTGATATTTTCTCAGATGAGGGTTGGGGAGATGACTAGCAGTAGGGTAATTCCTGTCATGACCACCATATGGCGCTCTCCTTTTTTCTTTTTTTTACTCAATCCGTTAGTGCTGGTATACTTAACAGTGCATCTGCCACTTTCACAAAAGATTGGAACAAATTTCAAATTGATCTTTGTCTTTAATAAATGTAACAGTATATTAAAATGATATTGTATATTGTGTTACTCTAATGCCAAACTCGGATTTTGGTTTATGAAGAAACATTGGCCTCAAAGGATACTACTTATTAAACAGATGTGAAAATCTAAATTGCCTAAGATCACATTCTCTGTAAGTATTTAATGCTCATACTGGGTAATACATTTTCACCTCTTATCTAAACCTTTGAAGGTGAAATTCACTTGGAAAAATGTTTAATGGTGATACAAACCATGTTCCTGTTGTTTGTAGACTTGGTTAGTCTTTCTTAATCGTTAAAAAGAAAACAAGAGTGATTTCACTGCTTCCTAAGAAAGAACTGGATATAGTTGATGGTTGTCTGGCAGTATATCATACGAGCAAGAATGTAATCAGATGTGACTGCTCATGTACAGTCAAGTGTGTGTCTATGTCTCAACAGCTGTCAGTCATTCTGGCCAGTTAGTCCATTACCTTGGTCTGGCTGCTGTCATGGCTGTAAAATTCTTCCATCTAAGTGTTTACTGTTATCCATACCTGCATTGTGAAAATGTCAAGCCTCTCTTGATTCTGCTCTTATGAAATTCCCTCTAAAAATTGTCACTGTAACAAACTTGAAGAGACATTTCAAACTAATCATAAAATTAATTTAATTGAAAATGTCAATAAATTGATCCCGCATAGTTTAAAGCCGCATCACTGTCATGATTAGACATTGTTCATTTTCAATTCTAAGCCTGGCTAATTTAGTTTTATTAGATCACCACATACTCTTTTTACATACAACCCTGATAATAAAAGCCCCTGCACATAACACATCACATTCTCTAAATAATATTCTAGAAATTACCTCAGAGTAGTTGAGAGGTTAAAAAATTAACAGGGTGAACAGTAAGTAAACCTTTTTATGTGACTTGCAGCTAATTTCCTGTTTCATACATCTTCAGCGTTTAATGTCTATATATGCTGCTAACACTGGCGAGTCAATAACTTAGAAAAGCTGTGTTGTTGATATTGTTACAATTTCAGTTAAGGTTTTAAATAAGCATAAACAAGTTTGGCTATTGTCATATTACGCTGCTGTTTAATGGAGTGGGGTCAATAAAGTTTTTAAATGTTTTTGAAAGAAGTCTCTTATGCTTAACAAACCTGCATGTATTTGACCAGTACAATAAAAACAGTAATTTAGTGAATTATTATTAGATTTTAACTGTTCAGTGTTTTACACGTTCCTTCAGAAATCATTCAAATAAGCTGATTTGGTGCTCAAGAAACATAATTATCAATGTTGAAACCAGTTGTGCTGCTTAATATTTTTTTTTTAAACTATTATACCATATAGAAACCATTCAGGATTCTTTGATGAATACAAAGTTTTAATTACATTAAAAGCATTTAAGCATGAAAGCATTTTATTTTAAATAGAAATCTTTTGTAATGTTGTAAATGTCATTACTGTAACTTTCGACCAAATTTAATGCATCCTCAATGAATACAAGTATTAATATCTTTAATTATATATACACTCACCTAAAGGATTATTAGGAACACCATACTAATACAGTGTTTGACCCCCTTTCGCCTTCAGAACTGCCTTAATAGCTGGGTTTCAGTCACGTGATTATGATGACGCGTGAAATTCAGATGGAGGGCAGGGAGTGAAGAGCGCAATGGACGAGATGGAGGAAAGTCCGTACTGTACTTTACACGCTATTACAAGAGAAAGATATAAACAAAAAATCAAACATATGTTGGACGTGATCCTTACGTTATGAAGAGGAGCGTTTTTTCAACTGAATTGAAAGATTGTCCTGCCATCGAGGCGGTAGATATCAGCAACTACCTCGTCTTACAGACATACACTCACCGGCCACTTTATTAGGTACACCTGTCCAACTGCTCGTTAACACTTAATTTCTAAGCAGCCAATCACATGGCGGCAACTCAGTGCATTTAGGCATGTAGACATGGTCAAGACAATCTCCTGCAGTTTAAACCGAGCATCAGTATGGGGAAGAAAGTTGATTTGAGTGACTTTGAACGTGGCATGATTGTTGGTGCCAGAAGGGCTGGTCTGAGTATTTCAGAAACTGCTAATCTACTGGGATTTTCACGCACAACCATCTCTAGGGTTTACAGAGAATGGTCCGAAAAAGAAAAAACATCCAGTGAGCGGCAGTTCTGTGGGCGGAAATGCCTTGTTGATGCCAGAGGTCAGAGGAGAATGGCCAGACTGGTTCGAGCTGATAGAAGGGCAACAGTGACTGAAATAACCACTCGTTACAACCGAGGTATGCAGCAAAGCATTTGTGAAGCCACAACACGCACAACCTTGAGGCGGATGGGCTACAACAGCAGAAGACTCCACCGGGTACCACTCATCTCCACTACAAATAGGAAAAAGAGGCTACAATTTGCAAGAGCTCACCAAAATTGAACAGTTGAAGACTGGAAAAATGTTGCCTGGTCTGATGAGTCTCGATTTCTGTTGAGACATTCAGATGTTAGAGTCAGAATTTGGCGTAAACAGAATGAGAACATGGAACCATCATGCCTTGTTACCACTGTGCAGGCTGGTGGTGGTGGTGTAATGGTGTGGGGGATGTTTTCCTGGCACACTTTAGGCCCCTTAGTGCCAATTGGGCATCGTTTAAATGCCACGGCCTACCTGAGCATTGTTTCTGACCATGTCCATCCCTTTATGGCCACCATGTACCCATCCTCTGATGGCTACTTCCACCATGTCACAAAGCTCTAATCATTTCAAATTGGTTTCTTGAACATGACAATGAGTTCACTGTACTAAAATGGCCTCCACAGTCACCAGATCTCAACCCAATAGAGCATCTTTGGGATGTGGTGGAACGGGAGATTCGCATCATGGATGTGCAGCCGACAAATCTGCGGCAACTGTGTGATGCCATCATGTCAATATGGACCAAACTCCCTGAGGAATGCTTCCAGCACCTTGTTGAATCTATGCCACGAAGAATTGAGGCAGTTCTGAAGGCAAAAGGGGGTCCAACCCGTTACTAGCATGGGGTACCTAATAAAGTGGCCGGTGAGTGTATATATATAATGGAAAGAGTGGTGTCAATGTTGAAACAGAAAGTTCCATTTCTAAGGGTGGTGATGGCGCAGTGGATAAGACACATGCCTTTGGTGTGAGAGACCCGGATTCGAATCCACTGTGAGACACCAATGTGTCCCTGAGCAAGACACTTAACCCCTAGTTGCTCCAGAGGCGTGCGACCTCTGACATATATAGCAATTGTAAGTCGCTTTGGCTAAAAGCGTCAGATAAATGTAAATGTAAATGTTTTTTTCTAGCGCCTTGAAAAGATTATGATTATGATGGAATCTTTTCTGTCACATAGCCCTGTTTTGCACTCTCCGTCATCCATACAGGATGATGAAGAGATCACAGGTTGAGCATGCCAGATGCACATGCAGCATGCTGACGCACATGCTCATGCCTGCCTCAGACATTAGGAATTAGAATTAGATGCACATTCATTTCTTTCTTCCTTTGTATATCAATGAAAGGAGACCTTTACCTTTAAGTAAAAGATATAAAAGGTCAGCATGAAAATCTACAGTCTCATTAAAATTGTAGACCATGCCAAAACTTGACTCAGGTGCCTTGCAGCAAAGTTAAACCACTAATGAGGGCTGCCTAGTTCTTTTTCCCAGCACTGGAGCAAATCTTGTTTGGTCCACCTATACTGTTATGGATTTTATAGACTGCCCAAATATTTCTTACGATTGTCATCTTTCAACTGAAGCTCAGTGATCATGACCAGAGTTAATCCTTCCCGACATTGTTTTGCATCACATACCTTGTCCTGCTCACATGGGAGGACAGGAATCACTAATGCCTTGAAGGAACTTCAGGTTGTTTTACAGACCAATGAACTCTTACAGTATGTATCATTGCTAATTCTATCATGGCCTTTTCTCACAACATAGATTGAAGGGAACTTCCTGTTGCTGAGACTGACGGTAGATTGAATTGACTCTGATTGCAGAAGCTGTGTGCATACAGTGAAGCTTTACTGTAGACCAGACTCCAGCACTGCATTGGATTAGTCTGAGCATGATTTGACTTGGCTCAATCACACTGTACGTCACCGGTTCTGCACAAACGTCATTACTGTATATGGAAAAAAGGAAATGAATGGAAATCTCTTACATACTGTAAATATAAGTTATACATGCTAACCATAATTCCCCTGATTCCTCTGTACCCCCTGATGGTTATTACCACAAAAAAGTTCAAGCATTTCTTGTGCCTTACATCTAAATGAGTTGTGGTGAATGAGATTTTCTTTGAGTCATAAAGTTTGATTCACTCACGTTTTTGGTTTTCAACATTTTTATGATATGGGAAATTGGTTTGCAGAGCTAAAGATATTCTACATTTGCACTAAATAGTGCAAAAAAAAAAAAAAATCTCAGCAAGCTGTTGGAACTGGTATAAACTGGCTGTGTTTCAATAGATGGTGAATCTCTCACTTCATGAAGCCTAATGAGATGTGTACTTATGGACTGCCATACAAAAGACTGTCTGTCTGTCCCCCTGAAGAGGGGTATGGAGGTCTTTCAGATCAATGACCAAGCAGTGGGAGGCACAGACAATGGACCAATAAAGCACAGAAGTAGCGTGAGAATGTCTGAATAAAAGATTAGTCATGTTGTTTGGAAATGGACTTACAGCAGTACCTAATTATATTGCGTTTTGAGCTAATTAATGCTGGTGTGAGCTTGTAAACAGCCATTGCTCATAACTACCATATCATTATTAATCCGAGCCACGCTCATTGACGTGCTTTTATTATTTTCCATGGTTCTCCCTTTGGAAAAAATCACCCCCGGACTGGAACTATAGTGTGGATTGTGCCTTTAGTTTGGTTGGGAGACAACAGGAACCAGTGACAAGCACATTCCGAATCAGTCGTCACCAGTTAATCTAGACCTGCTGCCATGTCTTATTAGACCATTATCCACATCACTTTCATCACTGATTTTTCCACAGAGGCGTGAATAAAAAGCTCACTGATCCTAGACCAACCTTGGAAAGAGTAAATAAATCAACAATATGCACCAAATGAAAGCTTGGGTGTGTTTAAATGCCAAGGTCTTCGACTCGATTTTTATGAATCTTTTAATGCATTGTCAGAGCTGTTCATTTGGCAATAGTGCTGAAACATATCAGCAGAGATCATTGCAAGATACTCGATTTTCTATTTTTTTTTATTTCCTGACCTTTTTGTTCTCAGGTTTTTTCTTCTCTTTCCTTGTTATCTACTGAAAGGCTGGTGTTTAATGTGGCATATTCTATTGACATTGTGTGATACTGTTGTGATTCAATATTAAATATCAAAATAATAAATTAATTAACATTATGAATAGCGTAAGTACATGTCTATTATGATCTGACTCTTCACACTTTCAGGGTGATAACCAATATGATATCGATAATGATCAATATGTAAGCTAAATAAGATGTATACAGGAGAGACTGGGGCTAGTTGGCAATTAGATATCTCATTAAATTTAAGGTTTTGAATCAAAAGGAATTTTCTACAGTGTTTTTTTAACAATTAGTTCAAATCAACCTTACATTAATGATGAAATTTCCAACATCATCATTATATTTTTGAAGTAGATGTTGGAAAAAAAATGCAACACGATAAAAGCAAACTTAGGCTACATTCAGACAGGAAACTTTATAGTACGTGACTGACCAAAGTAGGCTAGTTACTGGACAAAACATGTCAATAGTCACGACAAAAGTAGGCTAGTTACTGGACAAAACATGTCAATAGTGAGTCACCGGGGTAAACAAAAAAAACCGTTCTCCCATTTTGCGATTATATCAATAACATTATTATTATTAGGCTATTCATTTTTAATTGTTTCATAATGATCTAACGTTCAAATAGTTTTCACTTACTGAACCTATTTGCAAAATCTAAAACCTTCTGGTCGGGCTGGTCGGGGTCGTGCTCCTCCCCCTCCTCCGCCGGATCTCTTTATAAATCCAAAGAGAAAACATCATTACCAGACTGATAGCAGCGTCTGTCTGATCCACTGACCTCTCCATATTCTACTATAAAATCAAGAGCACCCATCCATGCTCGCCAACAAGCTTGACGGACCGCGTCGAGGACGGTCTTTTGACTCCATCAATAAGAGTAACGAAGAGAAGCAACTCAACAATGAGGTAAGAGCAACTTTTTACGTAGGCCTACTCAAAATGAATACGGATGTATTCTTGTATTGCTTTACTAGAACTTGACGAGTTACAATAGACTTGTATGCAATCATTAATTGTTAATTGAACTCTTTGCAATAACTTTAATAATATAATATTAAATATAATTTGTGCTTAACATATTAATGTACATTTGAATAATTAAACTTATTTTTGAAAAATACATATTTTTGAATGCGCATGAACTTCTGATCTATGTAGGCCTATTGTATTGTTAATATAACAGAAAAAGGTGATTTGTTGATATCATTGGCTGTTGACTTTAAAGTCGCTGTCCACCACATAGTGCTGGTTTAGTCATGTAAGTATTTATTAGCACTATGGATCCTACCCAACCTGTTGACAATAATGTTCTTTAGGCTACATGTTATTTGCCTTTGAATAACGATTTCCTATTTGAAAAGCATGTCAAAAGCAAACATACGTTCACTCACGCAGGATATTACACATCTGTTCTATAGTAGAGAGATTGTCATGGTAATGTGAAGAAACACCTGAGTACTGAATATAATAGCTCTCTCTCTCTCTCTCTCTCTCTCTCTCTCTCTCTCTCTCTCTCTCTCTCTCTCTCTCTCTCTCTCTCTCTCTCTCTCTCTCTCTCTCTCTCTCTCTCTCTCTCTCTCTCTCTCTCTCTCTCTCTCTCTCTCTCATTAAGCTGAACAAAACTACTTTTCATAAGAAAGACGAGAACAAAGACAAGAAACTTTCCTCCAAGAGGGAACATGCCGCAATTGTCTTCTCTCTGAAGAATGAAGTTGGAGGGCTTGTGAAGGCTTTAAAATTATTTCAGGTATAAATGTTTTCTATTCTATCTATCTGTATTATTTGGTGTTTCTTAGCTTTAGTAGAGTCATGATAATACATAGCTGGCACTTTAAAAAAGGTAAGTGGTTAAATAACTAATTGTTTAGCAATTCCAGCTAAAACAATAATTTACAATAATTGTCAAACCCTATTATGGAAAGTATGTCCATGAATGAAGAAATGCTGGTGATATATGTATAAATTTAAGTACCTTGTCACTGCAGTTATCACACATTATAAATCTAGTAGATCTCCAAATATATGAATTCTCATTATTATTCAAACAGTAAATTTGATAAATATAATTGGGCTAAATTATTTATTTTCATTTGTTATAAACAGGACAACCAGGTAAATCTTTTGCATATTGAGTCACGTAAGTCCCGACGGCGTAACTCGGAGTTGGAAGTACTAGTGGATTGTGACAGTGATCGAGAAACTCTGAAAGATATTGTTCAGCTGCTGCGCAAACAAACAAGCATTATAGCCATGGACTCACCTGATAAGTTCTGGACGCCTGTAAATGGTACTGTGTTTTACTCCTTCATTAGACAGTTGTAAAAAAAAAAGAAAAAGAAAAAAAGATGTGCAACATTGTGAAAATACATTTTTCAGATCTTGCTGAAGTGCCTTGGTTCCCTAAGAAGATCTCAGATCTGGATAAGAGTGCCTGTCGTGTTCTAATGTACGGTTCAGATTTGGATGCGGATCATCCGGTTTGTATTGTCTGCTTCAGAAATTCACTGGTTATTTATAATTAGTAGTACTTATGTCATACTGATCATGTCTTCAGTATTTGAGTTGTGACTCTGTGTATGAAAACCATTTTTGCTCTTAAATGATTTCAGGGATTCAAAGACAACGTTTATCGTAAGAGAAGGAAATATTTTGCTGATCTTGCCATGAGTTACAAACAGTACGTTTAATAAGGTTTTTTAACAATAACTGGATTAATTCCATATGTTTTACAATATATCTTTATACAGACATGGTTCTATCTCCCTCTGCAGTGGAGATCCCATACCACGCGTGGAGTTCACAGAGGAAGAGGTGAAGACGTGGGGTGTAGTGTTTCGGGAGCTGAATAAGCTGTACCCCACACACGCCTGTAGAGAGTACCTGCACAACCTGCCTCTGCTCACCCAGTACTGCGGCTACAGAGAGGACAACATACCACAGCTGGAGGACGTGTCCAACTTCCTGAGAGGTGAGACGGAGCACACATGATCTGTACACACACAGTTTTTTTTAAGATACATTTTAACCTTACAATAGGTAAAAGAGGGGAACTGAAGAGAAATATTAGTTGTGTCACCAGCAGGGGACAGTAGATGTGTATGTGTGTATACTGTGTATGTGTGTTTCAGAGCGAACTGGCTTCACCATTCGCCCTGTTGCTGGGTACTTGTCACCGAGAGACTTTCTGGCTGGTCTGGCCTTCAGAGTGTTTCACTGTACACAATATGTGCGTCACAGCTCAGATCCTCTCTACACTCCTGAACCGTGAGTACAAAGCATATGTCCCTTTATCTCTTCAGGCCGATTTATCGACACAATCTTTTGAGATAGGCTTTTATGATGCAGCACCCATTGTTGAAGCAACACACTGTCTTTCAAACTCGATGCGTGAAGAAGTTACACATGCAGGAATGGAAACAAACACAGCACCTTTTATTCAATAAATTAAACTACATCCAGATGATTTAAGCAGTTTATATTTTGTACTTTGGGCTCCATTTCGTGTCAACGTCATGAATCATGTTAAATCCCTGTTGAATTTTCTTTTTAAATTTTGAATATCAAAT
Organism: Rhinichthys klamathensis goyatoka; assembly: GCF_029890125.1. Lineage (NCBI taxonomy): Eukaryota > Metazoa > Chordata > Actinopteri > Cypriniformes > Leuciscidae > Rhinichthys > Rhinichthys klamathensis. The sequence continues at coordinate 429,972 of NW_026606597.1, forward strand.
CAATGTCGATATATCGCAGCATTGTTTTTGTTTTGTTAACTTTTCGTACGGATCTTCATCAATTTCATCATTGATTTTGTTAACCTTTTTACAACCATTTATCATTGTTTCAATGTTATTTCAGCGATGAAACAATAACTCAACCACATTTAATAGCTTGCTCCTGCTTCACTTCACGTTTGTATGTGTGTCATGTGAAATAGGCACATACAAATAAATGAAAAAATTAAAGAGATCTTCATGTCTATGTCTTTCAGGGACACGTGTCATGAGCTGCTGGGTCATGTTCCTCTGTTGGCTGAACCAAGTTTTGCACAGTTCTCTCAGGAATTAGGACTGGCTTCTCTCGGGGCGTCTGATGATGCTGTGCAGAAATTAGCAACAGTATATATTTCAGTACATTTTGCTGTCCTGGTGTGCATATAAAGCCTTAATATTTTTTGCAGTAGTTTTGATTGTTGTTATGTTGGTGTGTGTGCCATTGCAGTGCTATTTCTTCACGGTAGAGTTTGGCCTGTGCAAGCAGGAGGGTTCACTCAGAGCATACGGTGCTGGACTTCTCTCGTCCATCAGCGAACTTAAGGTACACTAGATACGCATTATCGCTTTTAGAATTAAAGATTAGAACATTAATCTTTTTATGTTTAATCTAATAATTTGAACAATAAATATGAATAAAATATTAGTTGTTCCCCATTTTTAAAAGTATCTTCTGCTCACCAAGGCTACATTACTGTATCAAAAATACAGTAAAAAATTGTAATATTATGAAGTATTATTACAATTTAAAATAACTGTTTTCTGTTGTTATATTTTTGTAATTAAATGTTTGTAAGAAACATTTATTATTTTTATCATCGCACAAAACAAAAATCAGGATTTTGTTGATGAATAGAAAGTTCAAAAGAACAGCATTTATTTGAAATAGAAATATTTTGTAATATTATAAACTGTAACATTACTGTGATATCTGAAACACATGTTTTGTTTTAAAGCACTCTCTCTCAGGCGCTGCTAAAATCCTTCCCTTTGAGCCCAAGGTCACCTGTAAGCAGGAGTGTCTCATCACCACCTTTCAAGATGTTTACTTTGTTTCAGAGAGCTTTGAGGAAGCTAAATTTAGAATGCGGTAAATCTATTTTTTGTATATGTGACCTGTTATATTTCTATATCATTATTATTTTGTTTTAACCATACATTTTATCCTTCACAGTGAGTTTGCAAAGACAATCCAGCGTCCATTCTCCCTGCGTTATAACCCGTACACACAGAGCGTATGTGTGCTGAAGGACATGCCCAGCATCAACGACGTGGTCGAGGAGCTCAGACACGAGCTGGACATTGTAGGAGACGCTCTCTGTCGACTCAGCGCACACCCTGGTGTCTGAAACCAATATGACTCTCGCTCATATTAATAGGCTTTTATTCCAGCTATCTCTTATATCAGAGCACGTTACTCAACATTCAGCACTGCCATAGTATTATCTCATTATCTGCCTTCTCTGACTGCAGAGGTGAATCACTCTTAATGTCTCTGTGAGCACCTTTCCTCTGCTACTGATAATCTGCCAAATACCACAAAGCACTTGAATATCCAAGCACTGCTTTCAGGAGAGTCTTTAAGTGCTCTTTAAATACACCAACAAGCTCAGAGTCCTTCACTGCTATTCAAACACCACCACAGCTAAAACTACAGCCACCACTTTATCTCATGACCACTATATTCATACAGTCTAACTTTCTCTCCACTATGACTTCAGTCTCTGCATGCAAATACACAGGAAAAATAGAAATGGTTAATCCTTGTCTGGAGTCTATCTTCAGAGACAAAGCTCAGGTTTGAAAAACACTCCTACAAACATTGCATCTTGAGACTTTCACACATTTGTGTTATAGTCGTAAAATGATCAAACTCTTATCTAAAACTTAGATTGCTCTAAATTCGTAATTTGCTGTGTACTCTCAACCAGTTAAAGGGTTTTCCCAACATCAGACCTGTATCTTTAAGAAAATGTACCCATTTCTTACCATGAGCTGAATAATTTATTTATTGGCATTTGTGATATAAAAATATGCCTTATAACCAAAATGTTTCACCTTTTTCTAATTATCCTGATGTGAAGCTGAAGCTGTGGTGTGTATACTGTGTTTTGTGTTTTGAAGACTGTATAGCCTATTTGCTGCTTGTCCGTGTCCATTTGTGTTTTACTGAATTCTAATTAAGAAAGTTAATACTTATAGTGAACAAGTAGAAATCAAAATGTAATAAATAGATTAATGCACAAATTAAATAATTTATTAGCAAACTTAATCTGAATCACACAAATGATTCAGGTGAAATTATTGAAACAAAGTAGCTCACAAACCCCAGAATTTTGAAATGTTTGTTGGCTTTTAATCATTATCTCCATGAATTTTTTTTCCATCAAAGATTGTTATTAGTTAGTTTCTACAGACAAAGTTAAAAATGACCCCTCAAAAAATCACATTTACCAGCAGAGGGCAATGTTGTTCTATTACAGTGGTTACTCTTAACGGAACACAATCAATATACCCTGAAATTTAAAGGGATAGTTCACTTTGAAATTAATTTTTGATATGTTTTAGCTTACCTCCAGTGCATCCAAGATGTAGGTGTCTTTGTTTCCACAGTATCTTCAATTTAGATAATTTTAGGTAAAACCGTTGTTGTCTGTCAGTCATACAATGGAGGTGAAGGGGGTCCTCCTCAAAGAGCAGTCAAAATTAAACATTATTTAATGACTCGTAAATGTAACGAGTGGTTTTTGTGAGAAAACGAACAGTATTTATATTGTTTTTACCTCTTGTAACCACAGCCATGTCCAAGTTATCTGAGGGCGCGGACGCTTCCGTGTGTGACGTGTACGCAGACTGGTGCATAGATAAACTAGATGTCGCCTTGGCGACGGCAGTTCATTGGAACGAAACCTTAGCCAAGGCGACATCTAGGGTATATATATGCACCAGTCTGCGTACACGTCACACACGGAAGCGTCCGCGCCCTCAGATAACTTGGGAATGGCTGTGGTTACAAGAGGTAAAAACAATATAAATACTGTTCGTTTTCTCACAAAAACCACTCGTTTCGTGTCTTAGGGCATCAATGTGTACTTACATTTACGAGTCATTAAATAATGTTTAATTTTGACTGCTCTTTGAGGAGGACCCCCTTCACCTCCATTGTATGACTGACAGACAACAACGGTTTTACCTAAAATTATCAAAATTGAAGATACTGTGGAAACAAAGACACCTACATCTTGGATGCACTGGAGGTAAGCTAAAACATATCAAAAATTAATTTCAAAGTGAACTATCCCTTTAAAGTAGCAAATCCCATAGCAATGTTTGCACAATGCACACACACACAACAAAAAAATTCCAGTCACCATCGTCACATTCATTTTGATTTGATTTATTTTGCATGTAGTGTTTAAAGTTTTGCGTTTACAGATGTGAGAAAATTACAATTATTGCTAAAATAAGTAAGCACACTGCAAGAACATATAGTAGCCTAATGCTGATATGTTAACATTTTTAATGACTGCTAAACATCTTGTTTCTCTATGTTATTTATATCATGATCGTCACACTATATGTGAATCAAATATGATGTGTAACAACATTCATTTAAAGAAAACTAACACAAAAGCAGAGCTTGTTCAACGCGCCGTCCGGTTTAACAAGTTTGACGTGCAGTCTTTCGTTGGTCTGTCTGCAATCAGGGGCATACAAAATCGCATACTTCCCTACTATATAGTAAGTATGTCTGAATTCACAGTAGGCTACTCATAAAAGAGTTGACAAAAAGTACCCGGATGACCTACTTCCGGCATGATTCAGAAGTGTGGATACGATGGACATTTGGGCAAATGGCGTTTTTGAACCCTTGAAGGCAGGGGCGTAGAATTTAGTAGGGACGCTAGGGACGTGTCCCTACCAATATCCAGTGACACTGATATATCCGTAGCAATAATTTCGATCAAAACTTAATATATATTTATTATACATTGATGTCCCCGTCCCCACCAATTTCAAAATCAAACCTACGCCACTGCTTGAAGGGAACTTCGGGAAGGGGATGCCATTTGTAGGGGTGTTCCAAACGAAAGTGAACAACTGGATCCCTTCACGAAGGGCCCTTTCCACAAGGCCGTTGCGAAGGGTACATGCATGGTCACTTCAAAGTAATTTTATAATTTATGGTCATGTGACCCAGCGAATACTCGTGATCCATTTTAAAGCTAGACGGCTGGAGAGTTCGTTTTAATTTACAATTTCAAACAGAGCAATTCAAGTTATTTTGTTTATGAGATTTTTCACACGTTTTTGTTATGTTATTTTAAAAAAGTTTCATTGGTAGAAAATGTGTTGCAGGGTCCAAAGATGAGATGGCAAATTTTAAAGTTGAGAGCAGAGAAATACACTCACACATATAGCGCATATTTTAAAAACCTTTATTTGCAACAGTTATGTTAACAGTAATACGAAATTTCTGTCGTAAGAACAGCTGATGGACACCATGCTGCATTGTCGCTGCATGCAGAGGATTTTTGAATGGTCATAATCACGTGATAATGACAACATGGCGTATACATTACGTCATACTACACTGTTAAAAATTGCTGTAAAAATACAGCCAATTTCCAACAGTAAAATACTGTTATTTCAATAAACAGTTTTATCCTGTAAATTTACAGTCTATGTTCCATAAATTAATTGCTTGCTGTAAATTTACAGCATTTATGTGTAAACCAATTTGTTCCTGGAAAAAACAGTATTGGACTGTAAAAAATAGCACGTGTGGGCGGGGCATCTTCAACGCGGTCTCTTTTCGAACAGAAAGCAGTCAAAGAACAAAATGGTTTCGCAACACTCCTGCTGTCTTAAAGAAGGCCACTGTTCAAGGTAAGTTTATTTCTTTGCTGTTATTCTATTATGTTGCTCCAGAGTCCCAACCTGTAAAATCGCCTTTTTTTATGAGGTATTTTTTTTTTAACTGCTTACTGAGCGCGAATCGCGTTTTGCAGACAGAGCTCGACGGTTGAGACATTTCGCCTAGCTGCTAATGAATGCTCTCTGAGCTCCGATTACTAAATCAAATCTATGCGATTATTACTGCGAATTCTTTGCTTGGCTAAAGTTGTTACCATTTAGAAATTAGTTGGGCTTTCTTTTGTAGTAGCCTAACCCTTAACTCGATTTATATGAATTTGTGATTCAGTAACGTTACACGGTGCGAATCTTGCATCAATTCGCATAATATCATGCACATAAGATGGAGAATAATTACAAAACAACTCGAAATATCCAGATCCAATGTTGTAATTAAAATGTAGTGGTCAATTTGTTTAGTTTCCATGCAAATAATATTAAAATTCCCAAAGCAAATTAGATATGTATTTTTTCTTTGTTCGATTTAGTGATGCAAGTACCTGCGTTTTTGTGAGATTCACATGTCGTTATAGTATTAAGTCAAAGAGGTTGTGTTTGAAAGACGAGGCAAAGACGAATATTCTTTGCGGCGCGAAACACGTTTTTGCAGACAGACAGTTATCAACAGCTGAGGCATTTCACTATTCAATGTTCTCCGCACTCTGACGTCGATTTTCTTTGCTTGGTTAAAGATTTCGAAATAATTATTTTCTTCTTTTTTCCTAGGAATCCTTCACTTGATGTAAATGTTTTACTGAGACAGTTTGCCTTAATCTTTGGTGAGTTTCACGCCATGTATAACTTACTTGCAAACTTACTCTTGTGCACAATCATGCAGTAACGTTACCATTTTTGCATTTGATATTCCAGAAGTAACACAGAAGCAAGGATGACCGACACATGAGCTTCACAATTCTCTGTCACGTCACCATGTCCCTGGTGAACAATCTTATGGCAGTAGTTCGTAAGTAATGATTTATAGTTCATTTAGTATTTTTTTTATTTTTGTTTTTCTTACACAAAAATAAAATGAGTTAAAACGATTATTATTTTTATTACACACGTCTATCGTTTGGCTTCAGATTTAGAAGACATTGATTCATCCACGGTGGTCTTGTGAATTAATGTTACGATCGTGGTGTTGTTTTTTAAGTGACAAAAGAATTAAGATTAGTTAAGTACATTAACATGATCATTTTATGTTTCTTTTAAAAGTGTTTGCAGAGTATGTGATCACTTTTTGCAATGTGCTTTATTTTAGCACTAAGATTTTCTTGATTTTCTTTACTCTCAGACCTGGATTTCCTCTCAGACCAGATCTGTCAAAAGCTGATGTGGGACGTATTGGCTGTTTTTTGCCTCTTCCTACATTTCTTCACCCATTGGTTCTCGTGATTATGTCCTCTCAGATCTGGAATTCCTCTCAGGCCAGATCATTCAAAAGCAGGTTTGGGATATTTTGGCAGTGTTTTTTTTTTTTTTTTTTTTTTTTGCCTCTATCAAGGATTTTTCATCCATTGGTTCTCAATGTTTTCCTCTCAGACCCAGACTTAATCTCTGGCCTGGTTGCTGATGTGACATTTTGGCTGGTTTTAGTGGGGTTTTTTTTGCCTCTTTGTAATGTTTCTGTTTGCCTACTGGTTCCTCTCATTGAATTTTAAAATGTATTTTCTTTGACTTTTTTTCCTTAAATACTGTTATTGTATTGTTAAAACCTGTTACCTATTTTAAATAAATGGCAAACAATGTACTAATACATAATCTATTTTGTCTTTATTTTTTCCATTGAGTAAAAAGTCTGTTTGGAATGTCTGTATACATTATGCTACATATAGGGATGTTAATAGATATCAGACAATAGAGTATATAAAAAACAGTATTTATATTCTAACTTTATGCTGCCAGTACTTTGTGAAAATACAGCACAGCCTTAAAATTAAAAACTGTAAAATTACGGTAAAGGGCTGGAACCACAGCTGCCAGTACTTTACTGTGAAATTACAGCATTGTTGAAACAGTAAAATTACGGTAAAGGGCTGGAACCACAGCTGCCAGTACTTTACTGTAAAATTACAGCATTGTTGAAACCGTAAAATTACGGTAAAGGGCTGGAACCACAGCTGCCAGTACTTTACTGTAAAATTACAGCATTGTTGAAACCGTAAAATTACGGTAAAGGGCTGGAACCACAGCTGCCAGTTCTTTACTGTAAATATACGGGTGAATTTTTTACAGTGTACGTACATTCAGTCAATTACATTCATACTAGTAATTACTTATTCAAAATACACTATGTTGCAAAAAGTCTTGGGACGTTTGCCTTTCATGCACATGAATTTTAATGACATCCCATTCTTAATCCGTAGGGTTTAATATGGAGTTGGCCCACCCTTTGCAGCTATAACAGCTTCAACTCTTCTGGGAAGGCTTTCCACAAGGTTTAGGAGTGTGTTTATGGGAATTTTTTACCATTATTCTAGAAGCGTTTTGTGAGGTCAGGCACTGATGTTGGATGAGAAGGCCTGGCTCGCAGTCTCTGCTATAATTTATCCCAAAGGTGTTCTATCGGATTGAGGTCAGGACTCTGTGCAGGCCAGTCAAGTTCCTCCACACCAAACTCACTCATTCATATATTTATGGACCTTCCTTTGTGCACTGGTGCGCAGTCATGTTGGAATAGGAAGGGGCCATCCCCAAACTGTTCCCAAAAAAGTTGGGAGCATGAAATTGTCCAAACTGTCTTGGTATGCTGAAGCATTAAGAGTTCCTTTCACTGGAACTAAGGGGCCAAGCTCAACCCCTGAAAAACAACCCCACACCACAATCCCCCCTCCACCAAATTTTACACTTGGTACAGTCAGGCAAGTACCGTTCTCCTGGCAACCGCCAAACCCAGACTCGTCCATTGGATTGCCAGACAGAGAAGCGTGATTCGTCAGTGTCGGCCTGCTTTACACCACTGCATCCAACGCTTTGCATTGCACTTGGTGATGTAAGGCTTGGATGCAGCTGCTCGGCCATGGAAACCCATTCCATTAAGGTCTCTACGCACTGTTCTTGAGCTAATCTGAAGGCCACATGAAGTTTGGAGGTCTGTAGCAATTGACTCTGCAGAAAGTTGGTGACTATGCGCACTGTGCGCCTCAGAATGCGTTGACCCCGCTCTGTAATTTTACGTGTCCTACCACTTTGTGGCTGTTGTTCCCAATTGATGATGAACAAGTAACAATAATATTCGCAATGACATACTGTATCATTTTACTGAATAATTAAGCAAACCTAATTTCTTAATTTAAATTTGTAAAGAAACCTCATTGCTTAACTCAGCCTTTCTCAAAGTGGGTGCCGCGGCACACTGGGGTGCCCTCTGACTGTGTCAGGGGTGCCGCCAAAAAATTTAAAAATAATCTGACATTTCATATATAAATAAATTTACATAAATACATTCTTCTTCTTTTTAAACATATGAACGTATTAATAAAATTGTAAATTCATTTTAGATAAATATATACGAAAATATATACGGTAAAAAAAACGATGTTGCCTACACCGTGTTATCCTCTTTTTAAAATTTGCACCCTGTTGACTTAAACGGGGCAAGTTTTAAACCTGCTTTTAGCCTCTTAACAACCTTAATGTGTCATTACAAGTGCACAGCCATGTGAGTGAACACGGTGAATCTGACTGCAGTAAATGTGAAAGATATGAATAAAAATGATGTTTATTCAGCCAGCTCACATACCCGTATTTTCTTCCTGTTTCGGTCGAAGTCCACAGTAGGCGATTGTCGAGTGCGCGCACGCGATCATTGGTAACTAAGCAACAGTGGAGACTCAGACTGTCAGCCGATGACGGTGCTGTGTGGTGTTCTGAGAATATCAGCTCAAATGGATAGTTCATCCGAATCAGATGTTGAACACACGGAGGAGGTTTGATCGCGCGCGCGAACTCGACAATCAACTACTGTACTTCGACCGAAAACAGGATGAAGAGATTATTCCTGCCTTCGTGAAAGCTCGGATCACAGTTAAGACTGATATATCAGCCCAGGCATCCACGATCCATTGGCAGATAGTGGCGTAAGTCGCCCGGCGCTGTCTCCCCGTCTTGGTGAACGTGTGTTCACCATCCATGTATAAGGCGCTCCGGATCATAAGGCGCACTGTCGTTTTTTGAGAAAATTAAAGGCTTTTAAGTGCGCCTTATAGTGCAGAAAATATAAAAATATAAATATAAATAAATATATAAAATTAACCATAAAAATCCGTCTCACAAGAGTCAAGACCGAAGCAAGACACACACACAACTTGACGCAAGTGACGCAGCGGCAACCCATAGCAACGCGTTATAGCAACAACACCTCAGACTGACAGAAACGTAAAAATAAACGTGAATTTAGGCCACTTTAGTTTTGTACACATTGTCATGTTAATTATAAGCAAATAATTTTTTTTATTGACCACAATATACCAAAAGGTGCTATAAAATTGTTATTATTATTGTTATTTACAGTTCGTATTATGCTCTGTTCATTACTGTTCTGTCTAAATAAACAGGACATTTGCATTTACATTTGGGTTATGCAGTGTTTTTAAATTATATTTTACACTGGGGTGCCTTGAGATTTTATGCACTTTTGAAAGGTGCCCTGACTGAAAAAAGTTTGAGAAAGGCTGGCTTAACTGACATATTTTCCTGTCGGCCACCGTAACTTCTCTTGGTTGCAATTCGCAACCTCACCACTAGATGCGGCTAAAAATTACACAGTGCACCTTTAAGGGGGTCGCACACCGGACGAGAAGCGCATCTCCGCGTCGCGTCGCGTCTAGGACAACTCGAGGTAACGCACACCGGACACACACTTCCTCAGTTTATGGCCAGCAATATTGTTATGTTTAAGGACATTATGAAATTAATATAATGTCTGTCCTGTACTGTAGCATACAATTAAATACAATCGTTGCTGATCTGCAGTCTGAACACTTTACCTCAGAGCGTCCGGTTAAAGGGTTAGGATAGTTCACCCAAAAATGAAAATTCTGTCATTAATTACTCTGGCTAACTAACTAGCATACGTTGTCGTCCTCGTGAATGCGTGTCGGGGACTGATACAGAAGAGAAGAAATTACTGAATAAAGTCGATTTAGTTGTTTTTTTTGGCGCACAAAAAAATTCTCGTCGCTTCATAAAATTAAGGTTGAACCACTTTGGACTATGGGCTATTTTAACAATGATTTTGGATGCAGCCACTTATTGAGCAAGATTCTCTTCATAGGGGTGTTTCATAATTAATTGGTCACAAATATAAAGTTGTCTGAGACAGACAGGTGTTATGATCAGCTACTGAGGTCTAAAACGAGAAAAGCACAAGCTTACTGCATTTCCAAGCTCACTTTCAAAGCTCACTTTTTATTACAAATATGAAGACATACTGTATAATTAGATTAACAGCTGAAGTAGCCAACATTTCAAGATTTGATTTCATGCACATTACATAGCCCTGTGACAAACGAAGGAGATGCTTGGTTTGTGTTTAGTGGAGGTGGACTAAAATAACATCACTTTGACTGTCTCCAGAACCGCTTCCAACAACAGAACATGCAAAGTCCTCTGGAGATTTCTGTGTAGACAGCCACATTAAAAATCAATGGTCTTCAGTTTACATCTTTTTGAATCCTTATGCAATATCATAAAAATGTCATGATGCACTATGACAATAAAACATGTCATATTGCTAAGACAATTAGATCTGTATAGGGTTATTTAGATTGTGTTGTATACATTGTGTGTGCTGTATTGCCCACAGACTGGGTATGTTAATCCATGCAGTTATAAGTATTTGCTGGATCCAACTCCTCTATGATGCTTGACTGAGTCTCTGTCAGTTGGAGGCAGCAATAGGCTACATATTTTCACTGATTGTTAGACCACATAGGTTTTCCTATCTGCTTATTATATCTGTGCATAAACTGAGTGTGCATTTCAAGCTTATTCCAGTGGGGAAGTAAAAGATCTGTATACCATAGAGGCCTACGCACACCAGTGCTGCTTTCATAGAAGAGATAGAGAGAGAGTTAAAGGGGGCTTGGCTGCTTTACAGGGTTCCCACCAGAAAAGATATGAAAGGGCAGACAGCAAAGAGCTGTAGATGAAATGCATGTGTGTCAATGTTTCATGTGGGCAAGCAGTCAGAGCTGCTCTGAACTCAGTATTGATATAAAGATCACAGGATGACACTAATAAAAAAAAGAGAAATATTAAAGGGCATATTGGTGTAGCACATGAGCTGCAACGGTAATAAATGTATTAAATATTATGACATTCATATTAACATAAGGTTAATCTTATCATAATATTCTAAATAATATTAATTGCAGGAGCAGATCATTATACTTCACTAATTAAAATAAATATGTCCATAACTTTTAAATAGTTTAAAGTTTTATATATAATCTTTTATAATTGGCTTCTTTTTCTGTTTTCCTCTCCATTCCTTTTCTCCTCTCTCCTTATTATCTCATCTCATCGATCCTCTATCTTCACTGCCAGTAGTCCAAACCACTTGAGCGATTGTGAAGGCTTAATTGGTGTTCATTAAACTTTCAGGTCTGGCTGCTCGATGACAGGCTGTCCTGTGACAGCACAGGAAGATGAAGTAAATGCATGAGCAGCAGAAGGCCCTGAGCAGACTTACTGCACATGCTCAGTGGCCTGCAGCCACATCATCAGCACAGTTACAGTTTATAGTTAGTTTAACTCATTACTCACCTCCAGTGAGCAGCTGAGGAGGGTATGTCCTAAGTCCCGTCATCAAATATGTAACTGTCATTGCCCTGGAATCATTGAAGTAAGCTATATAAAAAGCAATTATTTTAAAACTCTTATGTCCTAAATATTGGAATCTCTGTGTCGCTCTCATACTCTGATTCCCTCTGTGAAATATGACAGTTCCAAGGAGAAGAAAAAGACCCTCCAGGGCTTTCCTGATTTCTGGTCCAAATGAAATTCAACCTGCCAGTGAAACCCTGCCCTATTCCAATATGCAGCATTGCATCATTGAAAAGCTGGTTTCTCTTACCTGTAATGTATTATAGTGCAAGAGAACAAATACTTGTTGTTGGCTGATGGGAGATCACGTATGCTACTTTAGTGCAATATCTGTGAATCATAAACTTAAAGTTACCCTATTTCTGCATTTTATGCACAGTTAGCAAAACAATACACTTATACCACATACTTTCTCATAAAACTGCACATTAATCAAGGAAAATGCATGGTAAGGAAAATTACGTAAATAACACGCAGTCAGACACAAACAAACAGTATAAAGTGATGAAATGTTTTATTCATCCCATAGAACACAATTGTAGAAGAAGTGTCATGAAGCTGTGCTGAATAATTATTACAAAGGTCAGATGCATCTGAGAAAGTCTTGTGTCCCACTGAGCAGTTTTTGTAAAGTCAGGGGATGAAAGAAGAGTGAAATAAATATGTTACTTGGAGGCGTCTTGCCTCTGGGAAAGAGTTGATTGTCCTTGGAAAATGTTACATCTTGCTACTGAGAAAGGGCTGACCATCAATTGGCAGGATTCCAATATTAGAGAGAAAGGCGCGAGAAGAACTTAATTGTGGGAAACAGGAGGGGTGAATCTTACAAGAAAATTAAGTCACTTGGTTATTGCAAAATAACAGATAAGAAAAATGTATAAGAATGGCATCCTGGCCAGAGATAAATTCAGATATCCTGCAGGAAAAGTATACTGTTCATAATATGGGGAGAAACGTGTGACATGCACACTTACTGGACCGTCTCATTCTAGCATTTAATGCTGAGCACTCTAGCCTACAAGCAGCTTTCAGTTTGAGAAGCACCCTATGTGATTTTTAAGTGATCCTGAAGTGATTCTTTTTTCAGGATTCTTTGATGAATATAAAATTACAAAGAACATTATATATATAAAATTGACCACTATACCATGCTACTCCATTACACATTTTATTAATCTCTACAGCAGGTGTGTCCAATCTTGCTTCTATGCCACTACCCTGCAGAGTTTAGCTCCAACCCCATTTAAAGAGACCTGAACAAGCTAATCAAGGGCTGTGTCCGAAATTGCCCCATATACCCATAAATAGGGCACTATTTGAGGGGACAGCCATTTGTAGTGGTGTCCGAAACCATAGTGGAGTGGACGTAATCGAATGCACTCATTCAATCCCAATAACGAGTTTACAACCAATGTACACTCAACGGCTAGAGAATACCCATAATGCACTTTGTGAAAGTCGTGTGCTGGATGAATTCCTGCATCTGACCAGAAGATGGCGCCTGCAGCTGAATCATCCATCAATCCATTTTCCCAACCTCTGGTCCAATGTGGCTACATCATAAATATCATAAATTCCTTTTTTTAATGGATTATTAAACTGTTTGGTTAAGATTTTTACATAGTTTCGATGACAGAGTTCAAGATAAATCTTTTCATTACTGGAGCTGCCAGTTTGCTAAGTTTTAAACGATTATTAAACCGCAAGCACAAACTATGCAAAAGCGGCAGCCCTTCGGCGCACTCAGTGTCCAAATTCACTCACTCGTTTTCATTCACTCAAGTGGACTATATTAGAAGAGTAATGTATAGGCAATAGTGAAATGATTTAATAGGGGGAGATTTCGAACACAGTCAAGGTCTTACTAGAAACTTCCAGGCTGGTGTGTTGAGGCAAGTTATAAGCTCTGCAGGACAGTGGCCCCCCAGAACCGAGTTTGGACCCCCCTGATCTACAGAATAAACCCAACGCTTTTAGCAAAAAAAAAAAGCTTTTAGCAAAATTCCTTGTGTCTTACATGCTGTCTTTTGATGATGTGGCACTTGGTGGATAGTGGACACTAGGGCTGTTAGGAGCATAAGGCTGGTTAAAACCCATTGTTGCACTGCTAATCATGTTCTGCATTCAGAAGTGTAACTGTTTGTCTCTTTACCTTGACTTGGGCATACAGAACTTTACAGGTGTTCAGCCTCTTGTGTGTGAGGGTATGTATAGTATTTTATGATAACTGCTGAAGCAGAAGGTGAATAACCAGGGTTTTGATTTCATGCACACACATAAACACAGGTATGTAATTACTGGTGAGGTAATTACACTGTGAAAATCCCAATTATCACAGGGTCTAGTTTTGTTTATGGGTCTATGTAGATGCAGCAGATTGTAATGATACCGTTACTGACATAGAATAGCACCAGTGATAATTATGTGAAGAACTTTGTTTTCTGATGTGTAAACGTGTCTGATGAATTGTAGACCCAAATTGCACGTACAATTGTAACCAGGCAGCAGGGTATGGAAGTAAAATAATGACAAATGTTTTTGAAACAAAAAAGCTTGTTTAAAGGTACAATATGTAGGAATTTTTCGCCACAAGAGGGCGCAGTTACCAACAATAACAAAGGCTAAGCTTGGTGACGCTATGAGGGAGAGTTGAACGATGGGAGATGTCGTTTTCACCATCCAGAGATGTTATGGAATTAATGTATCATGATCACGGATGAGGTACTTATCGTCTGATCGCAATATTTTATGTCACCAATATGAATTAACTGCAAGAAATGCGAAATGTTATACTATATGATCCTGTTACAGCTATTTGTCAAATGCATACCTGTCAAGTATCCCGTTTTGGCCGGGAAAGTCCCGTATTTTATCCTTCTTTCCCGCCGTCCTCCCATATTAGGATTTTCCCGTAAATCTCCCGTATTTTAACCTGCGTTATTGAAAAATAATAATACCCCGGGCGGAGTAGAAAAAAAACAACATTCCCAATCTGAGCTCTGTCACTGTCACTAGCCTCACGATAACTACAGGTACTGTAGGTGTTAGTTGTCGCGAGGTTAGTGTGTGAGGTCAGATGATGAGTGACAACGCGGGGAAAACAAAAAACAAACGGATGATGGACGCTATGACAGAGCAAGGCACTCCTGCCAAAAAAACAAAACCCTCATGTACTAAATACCGCGATCAATGGGATAGCGAATTTACTTTTCTGACGAGGAGCAGGGTGGGGGACAGTCACGCGTTTTGTAAGTTTTGTAACTGCGACTTTAGCATCTCACACGGGGAAGGAATGATGTATGTCAGCACGAGAAAGGGTGTTTAGCATGGTACGAAAGATTGTTACAGAGAATAGGATGACGTTAGACAACAGAACTGTTTGCTCTCTCATGTAAAATTAATCACTCTGGCCCAGCCCACAAATACACTCCTTCCAAAACAGTTAATACAAAGTCTGCAACAAATTTGTTCAATAACTCACTAAAAGAGTAAAGAAAAGTTATGTGAAATGAAAAGAAAAACTGCAAAAGAAAAGCAATATGAAATGAAAATAATGTGTGGAATGAAAATAAAATGTAAAGACAAGCAATGTTAAATGAACAGAAAATATGCAAATAAGCCTTTAAATAAATGCTCTTAATATATACCCTATATATACCATATATATATATATATGTGTGTGTGTGTGTTTTCATTTAGGCTATAACACCTGTCTTAAAATGTAAGGGATACTGGAGCTTGGTTGGGGTGGTGGGACTGCTCGCGGTGGGTGCTGGAAAATTTCCCTTATTTTCAAATCCAAAACTTGACAGGTATGGTCAAATGATTTGTTGAGTTAATGCTGCGCAGTTTTACGTGTTTATCGTTAATGCCGTGTTGTTTTCCGTGTTCAAACCAATCGTACTCAAAGTAAATTTGAACGAAGTAATGGCTAAATATTGTTTAACAACACATATCCGATTGTATTTAATTGCACTGCCATAATCTCGGTCAAAACACAAGTGATAAAAAGCATTACCAAAGTACAAAGCGCAATATAACTGGGAATTTTCATCAGCATAACGATCACTTGATAGTTTTTGAGGTGAATCAACATGCATAATGATTGATCTGTCACGTCATAAAGGCCTATGTATCTCGCACTGTTTATAAGTGAAATTATTGACAGTTGCATGTGTTGCAAGGAAACACAGATACATCCTTTTGTTTTATGTACATTTGCTCACCTGTCTAATAAAGTATATGCAAGAGCGGTGTTGCTCCTCCAAGTTAGTCGCGGACGTGCTCTCGGCATCTCGAAAACGCCGATATTGATCCTCATTTTAGTTCTTTTTTTTTTGTCCCAAAGTCTGCTTGCCATGGTCCATAATGATTGAACGAAACAACAGAGTGCAGCTAAACGTTACGCACTATGCAGTTGTCGGCGTCTGTCGCCATGGTTACGTCATGGCTATGGCAGTACGAGTGGAAACCGAGGAAAGCGCGGATATTGCGTCATTGACAGGCGACATTTTTTTCCGGGAAGGCCACTTATTTAAAATTGGAATTTCTCTGAAATAAAAACTCTTTAGAAACTTTTGGGATATTGTAAGTACACAACTGCAGGAAATATATCACACTGTGCAAGTGATTTTTGGATATTTTATTACAAAATTCCTACATATTGTACCTTTAATTACACTACTTTGCATTAACACTGCTTGCATTTTTATGGGCTGAAATTCAACATGATTGTATATTTAAGCTGTGAATACCCAGGTGAAAAAAAAGTGTACTTGAGTGCACTAAAAAAACACTTAAATACAAGAAAGTATATTTGTAGTATATTCTTACTTTTTGTGCTAAAGAAAACTGTAAAAATTATGCACTATAAATACACTAATTAAAAGCATATTTTTACTTAAGTAGTACTTAAGTGTAATTGCGAAAGTATATTAAATAACATTGATATTTTAAATGTATTTTTAGTGCAATTTTTTTGCATTTTAATATATTTCTAACAAGTGTACTAGAAGTGCATTGGTAATAAATATATGCTTAATTACACTTTTAAGAAATATGCTAAACACAAGCATAATTTTAATATATATTCAAACAAATGCACTATAAGTACATTGGTATTAAATATATGCTTAATTATACTTTTAAGAAATATGCTAAACACAAGCATAATTTTAATATATATTCAAACAAATGCACTAAGTACATTGGTATTAAATATATGATTAATTATACTTTTAAGAAATATGCTAAACACAAGCATAATTTTAATATATTTCTAACAAATGCAATATAAGTACATTGGTATTCAATATATGCTTAATTATACTTTTAAGAAATATGCTAAACACAAGCATAATTTTAATATATTTCTAACAAATGCACTATAAGTACATTGGCAATAAGTATATGATTAATTATACTTTTAAGAAATATGCTAAACACAAGCATAATTTTAATATATTTCTAACAAATGCACTATAAGTACATTGGCAATAAGTATATGATTAATTATACTTTTAAGAAATATGCTAAACACAAGCATAATTTTAATATATTTCTAACAAATGCACTATAAGTACATTGGCAATAAGTATATGATTAATTATACTTTTAAGAAATATGCTAAGCACAAGCATAATTTTAATATATTTCTAACAAATGCACTATAAGTACATTGGTAATAAATATATGCTTAATTATACTTTTAAGAAATATGCTAAACACAAGCATAATTTTAATATATTTCTAACAAATGCACTAATAAATATATGCTTAATTATACTTTTAAGAAATATGCTAAATCATACAATTTTTGTGAAGTTTTATTGTATTTAAAGAAAACATACTTATGTTGCTCTTTGTGTAAGAACATAGCAAAATGGTTAAGCTTTTAGTATGTTTAAAGTACTTTTTAAACACTTAGGCCTACTGCAGTATATTTTAATATTTATATATTTACAATTTTAATATTTTGGGGGGAAATTACATTTATAATGTACCAACTTATAATGTATTATAAACATTTGTCAACTATTATTAAGCATTGCAATAAGCCTACTTAAAATTAATATTGTTCACTTTCACTTGATTAAAGGCTACTTAAAAGGCTGTTGTCCATTACGATACATTTATACTACTGAAATTCCCACAAGGATTTTAACATCATATTATTTGAAATGCATCATAGATACATTTTCCAAAGATGTTTAAATGTTTTCATAAAAGATGTTGTACTTGTTTAAATTTGAACAATATGCATAACACCTGTGACTAGTCCTGATTGGTTCCAGAGCCGTTGAACGGCTGTGATTGGTTCTTATGATTATGAGCTCATTTCACTCGAGCTTCAGTTCCTGTGCGTATGTTCCTTGAATGTGATTAGATTTAGAAGTCTACATTTAAACTGTTAAAGTATAATAGCGATCGTGTTTGTTGAGAGGACTTGGAGGAAACCACGCGATTCATATGTAGGTGATGCTTTTTTGGCGATTAACTTTTTCAAACGTGAACAGTTTTGGTGAATCGTTTATCGGAGGGATATACATCTCTCGGGTTTCATTACAATATCTCAGTTTTTCTTTCGAAGATTAACGGAATTCTTTAGTAATGTAGCCATCCTGTACATTACAAATCAGATATGATGACACACGGACTGTGAAAAGGGTTTCTTGGCCAATATTTGCCTTTATTACCCCTTGTTAGAAAATGCAACAACGAAAGGTTTGTGTCGTGGAAAAAAACACTGTTAAGTTATATTTTGTTGTTGTTGTTGTTGTTTTTTTGTTTTTGTTTTCCTAAAGTTTGTTTGGGAAGGGATTGTAAAATTTAAAAAAGAAAAGAAAATCGTGTTTTGTTCATATTTAAGATACGTAGGCCTACTGTATGCTGTAGTTTAATAATTTTAGTTTAAGCTTGCCACTTGTGTTCTTTTTCCCCCGCCTCTACTATAAGGTCTGTTGTGTTGGACTTGTTCGTGAATAACGTCTCAAAAAATTAAAGTGTTTTTGAAGAAAGCGATGCTGTTTGTTTGTACATTACATAGCCTACCTGTGCTGTATTGTGTGGTATCCTTTTAACTATGGGTGTTTACATTTACATGAATTACATTTACTTTTATCAAATATAATTTTTAGCATAAATGAGGCAGAAAATGCTACTGATAACACAGTAATAGTGTACTTGACTACTTTTTAAATAAACCATTATTTAATTGTTTTATAAAGGTACTGTTAACATAGTTAAAATATATTTGAAATAAATTATTTACTATATAAAAAATATGTGAGCAATACATAAATATGATTTGTATATATTATATATTCTTATATTTTAAATAATTTATAAGTGTATTTAAAAATGCATTAAAGATAGGTTCAATTGTACTAAAAGGGATAACAAAATAAAAAAAATTAAAGCTGAAATAGTATGTTAAAAGCATATTTTAGTTAATCTTCAGTGTGTGTCAAAATAGCACAGTTGAGTACACTTAGTTGATCTTAAGTTTATCTTAAGAAGTACTAAAGTTAAGCTTTTAGTATATTAAGTACAAAATTAGTGCGCGAAAATAGAGCACTTTAAGTACATTATGGAAGTGTACTAAGTGCACTTAAATAATGTAATTTAGTGTACTTTTTTTGACAAAGAAATACACCTTAAGTATAATATATATGTATTTATAATATATCATTATTATATTTTAAATAATTTATTAGTACAATTAAAATGCATAAAAATTGGGTTTTAGATATACTAAAAGTGGTAACAAAATACATTTTTTTTAAAGGTTGAAATAGTATATTAAAAATATATTTAAGTTCATCTTCAGTGTGTGTCAAAATAGCACAGTTGAGTACACTTAGTTGAGCTTAAGTTTATCTTAAGAAGTACTAAAGTTAAGCTTTTAGTATATTAAGTACAAAATTAGTGCGCGAAAATAGAGCACTTTAAGTACATTATGGAAGTGTACTAAGTGCACTTAAATAAAATGTATTTTAGTGAACTTTTTTTTCACCTGGGTATTTCAATTCAAAACATTTCACACAGTAATAATAATAATCCATATTCACCTTTCAGATTTCACTTCCAAAAATATTCTGTTTAAAAATACAACCTATAATATTCAACAGGCAATTTTCAGTTCATTTTATTTTCGCTTTACAAATTCAGTGGTTCAAATTCTACAGAAAATTCAACACATGTGATCATCATCACAATAGTTTACGGCTTTCTCCGTTTTTATGAATGAAAACGGAGAAATCCGTTTTTATGAATGAATGAATGGCTCTCACCCATTGCTCTTTAGATTTCTTCGTCAACAGCCGCTTGCACCCCCTGCTGGTGAGGTCGACTAACAGCTATGGAGATGATCAATCGGCAATCTACTGATATTCCTGCCGTTCCAGGAAGTCAAATGTTGAATTTTCTGTCGAATTTGAACCAAGGGTGTAATCCACCAGCCGGAAACTGAAGTCTCCCCGGGCGCCGCCATTGGCTAACAAGCCTTCACCTGCTGTTAGCATCCCATTGACTCCCATTCATTTTTGCGTCACTTTGACAGCGAATAACTTTACATCTGAGGCGTTTAAAGACTCCATTTGTCCATTGTTAATTTCTAAAGAAACACGACAATGTATAAAAGGCCCCATTACCTTGTATACGTTATGGCCCCGTAGAAGCAGTTTTTGTAAAAATAGGCTAACGATTGCGTCATAACACGTGACTCTCTGTCGCACAGTAGAGAAATTACCGTATAGACAGGAGGAGAAGCTCGCGCACAATCGGGGGGACGTGGAGGCATAAAGTCAAGGGAGAAGCCCATAGAGTGTCATAAAGTTGATCCTGCTGCTAGCTCATGGACAGCTCCTACTCACGATCTCCGGCTCTGCAAGATTCGGAAGGGAATGATTCAGATTCCTCTTGGCACAGCTACTAGAAGACGTACAAGTTGCTCACGTCACATCTACGTCTTCAAGCTCAGTTTGAGCCTGCGCAGTACGCTTGGCAATCAGGAAGTGAGTGCTTCTAATTGACTTCACTTTTCTCCGTTGAAGTCTATGGGGTCGCTGTGTCCATTTCTTTTACTGTCTATGATTTGAACCAGATTGAACCACTAGAAACTGGAGGAGCTGAACACGCAGCGTGTTTTTTTGTTGTTTTTTTTATGGGTGGAGGAGGGGTAGAAATGTTAAGAAATATTGAATATGGTGAATATGGATTATTGAATTTGTATTAATTAAAACGTGTGTGAAATGTTTTGAATTGAAATATTCGCAACTTAAATATACAACCATGTTGAATTTCAGCCCATACAAATGCAAGCAGGGTTAATGCAATGCATATTTTTTCAAGTAGTGCAATTCAACAAGCTTTTTTGTTTCAAAAACATTTGTCATTATTTTACTTCCATGGCAGGGAGGCATGGGAGAAATGCTGCCCTTGAAAGCTGATCACATACTTGTGTTGCTATGGTTACAGTCCCTATTAGGTAACTAGGTTGCTACAGTGTCTGAAAAGATCAAAGCTCAGCCGCAGAGCAAAGACGGGGGTACATGCACTCAAACAGAGAAAGCACACTCTTGCACCCATACACACAAGGCCACACATGCACTTAGCCCACTAAACAGGGTATTGAATTATTTGGAAGGTAGCAAGACACATGTTAAGCTTTTATTTATTGATTTATCATCTGCTTTTAATACCATACAACCTCATATTTTAGCAGATAAGTTAATTACAAACTTTGGCCTTGATCTTAATTTAGTTGGTTGGTTGAAAGAACTCAGAGTGTGTTAGTATGGCAGTTTATCTGCTTCCTTGACAACATCTACAGGTTCTCCACAAAGTTGTGTTTTGTCTCCTTTAGTATATATCTTATATACAAATCATTGTACAAATAAGTACAACAACAGGTATTTCTTAAAGTTTGCAGATGACACAGTCATTGTGAGTCTCTTGGAAAATAATAAAATTTGTCATGGTCCAGTTGTTGATGACTTTGTAAAATGGTGTGATGATCCTTGTCTGCAGCTAAATGTAACTAAGACAAGACACTGATGGAACTATACTGTCCTTCTCCATTAGTTGCTGGTTTGGGAATTTTAATCGTGAAACATAAGAATGCCCTAAACAGGATTGTTACTAACAGTGGGAAGATTATAGGAAACAAATAAAGAAGTCTGTCAGTTTTATTTAGAGTGCCCCTATTATGCTATTTTAAAGGCTCCTAATTTTGTTTTAGAGGTCTCCTACAACAGGTTTACATGCATCAAAAGTCAAAAAACAGTTTCATTTTCTCATTATATACATTGCACATCACCACATTTTTCAATAATTCTCAAACGACTCGATGGATGAATAAATCTCTCTAAATCTCACCTTTCTGAGAGCCTGCTCTGCTCTGATTGGCCAGAAGGCACAGTCTGTTGTGATTGATCTACCGCTTACAGCGCCTGTCGGAAACTACACGCCCATTACCATAACTGAACATCAGCTATGTCCAGAGGCTTCCTAAACTCAGTGATTGAACTGTAAAGACAGTAACGATGACATCAATTTTACCATATCAATCAGAGCGCGAGTCCGATGATGAAACATTGGAAGAACTAGTTATTCAACCCGAACCTCCATCGCAAGGACGATAGCAGGACGTTTCTCAGTGATACACTACTCAGTTTGAGCTACATTATGAGATGTTTCAACTGTAATTCCTCACCATCAGCATTAACAAGAGTATGTTCATCAACAAACCGATGTGTATATTTTCAATTTATTGCAGTGCACATACGGGAACTATATCAACAATGGTGCATAGGCTATTTTCACCCAGCACTAACGTGAATGAATGTAACAAACGTTTTTAAAAACAAATCTTGCTCCATCCTTTATCTTTACTCAAAGTAGTAAGAACAACAGACAGTCTGCATTAATGCACAGTTTTAGTTAAAGGGGAGGTTCAGAATTTTGGACATCTTGCCTCATTTCCAAGTTAGCCTTAGTGTTATTTATCAGTGGAGACAGTTTTCAAAAACTTTCATCCAGTCGTTCCAGTTGCATAGTTCGCCGGTGCTAGGCTAGCGCGAGTCAACGGTAACTGTTAGCCTGCCATTAAAAACAGTTTTACCCACTCCACAGTACACCAAAAGCAAATAAATTATAACGCCAGACTATCGATGTAAATGTCTGTTAAGAGAATAATGTAAACAAATAAAACCACTCTTGCATCTCAATGATCGCAATACATTTACAGGAACTAGTTTCTCAGCAGCAGCGGAATTTTACTTAGTTCAGGTTAGTAGTACTGCGCCGAAAAGTAAACACAGAACAGAAGCGCACTACAGTCGGGACTACCTGTACTTACAGAATACACATATGACCCAGAGGGGGGTGCATACGGAGAACACTGGGGTGGAATATTTCAACCCCAGGGGTGGCAGAGTGGCTTGCCAAGGGAAAGACACATGCTCAGAGAGGCTTACAGTGGAAATACACATGTGGGGTTCACCCAGAGGGGGAACCATGCACATGGCGGCACATAGCCAATCGCGAAAGCTGCCGGACGCACAACTCTGGCGTTGACGTCAACAGCGCTGGAGGAAATCAGGGCTTGTGAGGCTCACCTGAGGAGAATATCACACGTATCCACTCCGTGGAGTGGAATGGCGAGCAAGCGAAGACACCTGAGCGGGTCCTAGTACCGGCTGGTTAAGTGAGTACACGGAAGGACACTGGCTCCACTCGCCACCCAGCCTGCAGCTCTGCAGATATCTGTTAGCGAGGCGCCATGCGCTAGAGACCAAGAGGAACCCACACTCTGGGTGGAGTGGGCTTTCGCACCAAGGAGGCACGGTCGACCTTGCTGCTGGTATGCCAAGCAATGGCGTCCACTTTCCAGTGAGACAGCCTCTGCTTGGAGAGAGCCTTTCCCTTCAGCTTCCCACCATAACAGACAAAGAGCTGGTCTGAGGTCCTGAAACACTGCTTTATGTCTACGTAAGCACGGAGGGCGCGTACTGGACAGAGCAGTGCCAAGGCTGGGTCTGCCTCCTCCAGGGGCAGCGCTTGCAGGTTCACCACCTGATCTCGAAAGGGAGTGGTGGGAACCTTGGGCACACATCCAGGCCGGGGTCTCAGGATCACGTGAGAATAGGCCGCCCGAATTCCAGGCACGCTTCTTCAACGGAAAATGCGTGCAGGTCCCCTACCCTCTTAATGGAGGCCAATGCAACCAGGAGCGCTGTCTTAACTGACAGGAACTTAAGCTCCACTGATTGCAGAGGCTCAAGGGGAGCACTCTGCAGGGCAGTTAGAACCACTGAGAGGTCCCAAGAGGGAACTAGAGGAGGGCGAGGAGGATTCAGTCTCCTCGCTCCTCTCAGGAACCTGATGATCAGGTCGTGCTTTCCCACGGACTTACCTTCAACTGCGTTGTGATTTGCGGTGATAGCGGCAACATAGAATTTTAGGTGAAGGGAGACAGCCTTCGCTCCAACCCATCTTGCAGGAAGGAAAGCACAACACTGACCAGGGCATTTCCTGGGGTCTTCTCAGTGAGATGAGCACCAGTTGACGAAGATGTTTCACTCCAACGCGTAGACATGTCTTGTGGACAATGCTCTAGCGGAAGTAATGGTAGCCTCCACCGTTGGTGGTAGGGTACTCAAACCTGCCTTGTCCTGTCCAGGAGCCACACGTGGAGGTTCCAAAGATCGGGACGAGGGTGCCATAGGGTGCCCCGTCTCTGAGAAAGGGTCCTTCCTCAGAGGGATTGGCCAGGGAGGTGCTGTCGCGAGGAGTACAAGTTTGGAGAACCAGGTTCGGCTGGGCCAATGAGGCGCAACCAATATGACCTGCTCCTCGTCCTCCCTGATCTTGCACAGGGTCTGAGGCAAGAAGGCTCACTGGGGGAAACGCATACTTGCGGAGGCCCCGTGGCTAGCTGTGCGCCAGAGCGTCCGTGCCGGGCGTCCTCTCGGACAGGGAGTAAAATAGGTCGCAATGGGACGAGTCGTGGGAGGCAAACAGGTCTACCTGTGCGTCCCCAAACTGATCCCAAATCAGCTAAACCGACTGGGGATTCTCCAGGAAGAGGCTGAGATGTGAAGCTCGTCGGCTGCACAATTCAGCACTCCCGGAATATAATGGCTCGAAGCAACCTCAGATGCTTCTGCCTCCATAAGAGGAGGTGGCGGGCGAGTTGCGTCAAACGACGAGAGCGTAGACCACCTTGTCGGAAGATCTACGCCACTGTCGCGGTATTGTCTGATCGGACTAGTACATGCTGGTTCTTGAGCAACGCATGGAAGCGGTGCAGAGCGAGGCGTACTGCCAGCAACTCGAGGCAATCGACATGCCAAAAGGCGCTGGGGTCCTGTCCAGGAGCCCGCGGCAGCTTGTCCATTGCACATGGCACCCCAGCCTGTGGAGGAGGCATCTGTTGAAATAACAGGCCCGGTTCTACGGGGGTGCTTGAGGGTGCTAAGCACCCTCAAACAAAAGTGAAAGCACCCTCAGATTAAATTTTTATTAGCACACATGTAAACGAGATTTTGCCGACAAAAGAAACACAGACGGATTTCACACTCATACATACAATACACAAAATAAATTTCAATAAGATAAATTTGATAAATTTTCAAATCAGAAATTATTTCATTATGCTTTCATGTTTAATGCATTGGATTGGTTGTGTCCTTTCGCGATTGTGATTCGCATATCTCTTTAATTGCCCACTTGCTTGCGTGTGTGCGTCTCTCAGGAAATTCGTTAGCTGACTTTCTGAGACGTGGCTGCCTTTAGGTAGCCTAAAAATATTAATCGTCCATTTTTAATCATGGACATATGAAATTGGCTCAAGAAAGCTCAAACCTCTACATCACAACAAGACGAAATGACACCGCCTGCCGATGACAGCAGCGAACCCCGCCCTACAACCTCACTCTCACCGCATGACACCCATTCAAACACCGGCGATAAATCCTAGCAAGTGCCGCGGCCGATGGCGCCGACGCCGCCGAGTGACCTAGCATTTGACTGTCTTAACGAGTGAGTCATTTAATCTTTAAATCAGCTGTTTCGTTTAAAAGGACTGATTCGTTGTCGTCAGAAACTAAATGTCAATAATGTAAGTTACTTATATTAACTTCTTTTCAACTGCAGAATAAAATCAGTTTCAATACTTCACACATTTGCAATAGGCTACTGCTGATATTTGGGGAAAAGCACTCTGTGTGTAACATTTCTTAACTATATCATATGATATAAATGTAAAGCACAAAAACTCGTACAGGGACATAGGCTACTCGATCATGTAGATCGCATATCGTTTAAAGGGATAGTTCACCCAAAAATTTAACTTCTGTCATAATTTACTCACTCTCATGTTGTTCCAAACCTGTATGAATTTCTTTCTTCTGCTGAACACAAAAGAAGATATTTTGAGGAATATGGGTAACCAGACAGGCCCAAGCACACATTGACTCCCATAGGAAAAAGAAAATACTATGGAAATCAATGGGGCCCATCAACTGTTTGGTTACAGACATTCTTCAAAATATAATCTTTTGTGTTCAACAGAAAAAATAAATTCATACAGGTTTGAAACAACTTGAGGGTGAGTAAATTATGACAGAATTTTCATTTTTGGGTGAACAATCCCTTTAACATAACAGCAATTACAATATTGTCGTAGACAATAGGTATCGCTCTGCCCTATTTTGAGCACCCTCACTATTTTCAGAAGCACCCTCAGTGATTTGGTTCTAGAACCGGGCCTGTGAGACAACAACATGCCTGGAAACTCGTTCTAAGGGCACTCCGGCCCGTAGAAAGCTGAGGTTCGTCCACGGGGTGAAGGTCTGACGGCAGGTCAGAGTACTAGTACTCGGAGCGTGCCTTGTTGCCATGCCCACCTCGAGACTCCATCGCGAAGCCAGAGCTGAAGCAGTCTCATATGAAGCAAGTCAGCAGTGACTGCACGCACGCGCTTACTCGTAAGCTGCTCGCACATGGCGACCAAGTCGATTTCCATACCGACAAAAGAGATCCTCTGCACGGGGCAAAGTTTGCTCTTTTCCCAGTTGACCCGAGGGCCCAGACGAGCTAGGTGCCAGAGCACTAGGTCCCTGTGTTCCCAAACCTGGTCTCGAGAGTGAGCTAGGAACAGCCAGTCGTCGAGATAGTTCAGGATGCGAACCCCGTGTTGCCGAGCGGTACAAGGGCTGCCTCGACGACCTTCGTGAAGGCGCGAGGAGACAGGACAAGCCCGAATGGGAGAACCGCGTACTTGTCCGCCTCTCAAAAACAAACCGAGGGAATGGTCTGTGTCGAGGAAGTAGGCTTCCTTCGGGTCAATCGCTGCAAATCAATCCTGTGGCCGCAGACATTTGAAAATGCGTTTGGCTGTGAGCATCTTGAACGGAAGCCTTTTTAGGAGGGAACGATTCAAGACACGCAGGTCCAGGATTGGTCGAACCCACCGGTTTTCTTGGGTACAATGAGGTCGGGGCTGAAGAAGCCGGACTTCATTTCGGCTGGAGGGGTGGTCTCGATCGTACCCTTCGCCAGTAGGGTGACGACCAACGTACACATGACAGGGGCATTGCCACTCACCACAGTACAGCGGATTCCCCGGAGCGGGGATGAGTCCGTGCGAACTGAATCGCAAAGCCGAGCCTGATGATTCTCAAGAGGCAGTGGGACAGATTGGAAGCTCCAAAACTGAACCAGCGGGGTCATGTGAACCACAGATGTACCCACGATGGGGCAGCGAGGCGGAATGACCGGCCCAGACGTGGGAGGCGGAGCGTCCTAATGTGGGGGCAAGGTCATATGCTGCATCCTGACAGAGGACCAGCGTTCCACGGGGGCCTGCTCTGTCAGGGGTCTGGTGACAGAGGGGGACGAGAGTGGCGAGGCCCGTAAGCGGTGCACACTGCCATCCGCGCCCTCTGGGGGCTCAGAGATGGGATGTCAGTTCTTTGGAGAAGGGGTTCTCCCCCGGCCCTCCACCAGGGGAAGGAGTGGCCCTGCAACCACGTCCTGAAAGAACTGCAACCCACGTCTGAGCTGCCCATAACGGGAGCGCCGCATCGCCTGGCGTTCAGCAGGCTGCGGGACTGGTACGGGCAGGGGCGCCTTCTAGCGACCACCTCCACGGCGCGGACCGGTGCTGCTGGGGCTGGGCGGGAGGGGGCGGAAGTCGCAGGAGGGCGCGTTCGGCGGCAAGCAGACTGAGGCGTCTGAGCCGGCGGCTGGGTGGCAGCAGCTGGCCGCGGGGTCAGAACATGTTTGGTAGCCTCAGTCTGCTTCTGGGCGGCCGAGAACTGTTGGGCAGAGTCCTCGACCGCACCGCCAAAGAGGCCAGCCTGGGATATGGGGGAGTTGAGGAAGCGGGTTCGCTCAGCCTCGCGCATAACAACCAGGTTAAGCCAGAGATGTCTGACCACCCATGTGGACAGCACCTGACCCAGGGAGCATGCGGTCACCTTCGTCGCTCGTAGAGCGAGGTCAATGACGGCAGGCAGCTCTTGGATGAGCCCTGAATCAGCCCTACCCTCGTGCATGTCATTGAGCACCCTGAAGGATGGCAATAACATGCAGTGAGGCGGCAGCCTGCCCCGCAGCTCTATAGGTCTTTGCCACCGGAGTAGACAAAAAACCTACAGGCATTGGAGGGGTGCTTAGGGTCGCCACGCCAGGTGGAGGTGCTGTGGGGACACAGATGTGTTGCCACAGAACACTCCATGGGGGGAACTCCAGTGTACCCTTGGCCACGGCCTCTGCGAGGGCAGAGAAGGCGGAAGAGGCTGCTGAGCAGTCGCGAAAAGTCAAAGGAGACTCCCATGATCTCATGACCTCTTCATGCTCGTCCGGGTAGAAAGGATTTGGGTTCGCCTCCCCCAAAAAACAATAATCAGCCTTAAGTGCTCGGGACATGGCGGATGGTTCCACACAAACCCGATACTCACGGCGGCCCGGAAAAGCATAGCTGTCAACTCTGGATCAGACTCGTCATGCTAGCACACCTGAGGATGGCAGCACAGATGAGCCCTCATCTCCAGAGGACTCCAGCTCACCTTGTGATGCGGCGATATACATGATTTCCTCAGCTGGGGAACCGAATGAGATGCCGGGCCCGCCGCGGCTCTGGTCAGCAAACTCATTCGGAACTGCACGGTTTGCAATGTGAAAGACGGGGTGTGGACCGAGGATATTTCGTCAGTTTAGTTCCAGACCTGACTCTTAGGTCACCCTGGCCACCAGCCGAAGTATTATCTCGCGTGGAGAAAATAGATCGGGGTGTGGATGAGGGGACTCTCGCTCTATTGAGCTCATCGAGTCTCGATCGTTACATTGCGATGGTCATGTTCCCGCTGGGAGAACGTGACACATCCACGAACGCTGTTTGAGCGTGATCGAAGCCCAAACACGTCAAAACAACGCTCGTGCCCATCAGCTGAATCTATCAGAATACCGCACTCCGAAATACACGGGCAGATCTTCTTTAGACAGACGTGCCTCGTGCACGCTCTTTTTGTGAGAGAAAAGCTTGCAGCAGTGCTTAAGAGCCCAGGGAGAAACACACACACTGTTCAGTTCAGCAGGCAGGAATGTGAAACTCGCTGGAACTCGCCATCACACCAACACCGACTGGAAGCTGCTCGTCTAGAAGATTCTCGAAGATAGTCAGAGAATAGGCTGCAGGAGTGAAGAGAACTTCTTGGCTCCGGAGCGAAAACATATCTGCATGTTGCGGCGTCCTTCCTTTTATACCCACACGGTGGGGCGGAGTTACGCCATGCAAATTCCGCAGACCCATGGCATTTCCTTTCCATTGGCTCGTTTTATTTCTTTCGACGATGAGAGGCTTCTAAGCGAAACCCATTTCGTCGTCATTCGACGTATCTCGAAGTGACAACGAAAGGGAACTAAGTATTTTGAACACCCGGTAGAAAATATATACATCAATAATTATTCATACTTACAGGCTGGTCCAAATAAACTGGGTAGTGAACAAGTGTAAGCGTTTTGCGTTGAACTTTTTACAGTCGTCACTGAAATGACGTTTCGTGGACGGACAGCGTACAACATAGGCGGGCATTATGCAAATGTATCTTCTAGTGACGTTGAACCATAAAGCAGTAGGATTCGTATGAAAAATGACTCGGATTGGCAGTTCAGAGTCGAATCTTTCTTTTGGGAGACAATAACTTTATTTAT
This sequence comes from Rhinichthys klamathensis goyatoka, assembly GCF_029890125.1. Lineage (NCBI taxonomy): Eukaryota > Metazoa > Chordata > Actinopteri > Cypriniformes > Leuciscidae > Rhinichthys > Rhinichthys klamathensis. Next base: position 459,975 of record NW_026606597.1, read on the forward strand.
CGTGCACTTTCGATTTTACAACTTTGCAGAACGTTTACATTCACAAACAGCTATATTACACACTGCATGAAAGAGAATATTCGAAAAACCATAATAGGGGCACTTTAACAGAAATGTCCTTAATTGTGCTCAATCTATTCTCTTAAATAGTGACCATTTTTTGCACTCAGAGTTCTCTATTCTGCCCTCTGGCTCTTGCTACAGACTACCAAAGATGAAGAGCAATCAATACAAATAATCATTTGTCCCCTGTGCAATCAGACGTTTAAATATTCTGAATAGTAAACATTAGAATTTTAGATTTATATGTACAGTTGTAAGTTCTTATTTGTTATATTTTATATTGTGGTGTGTATTTTATGTCTACTATGCTGCATCCAAATTGCCCGCAAGGGATCTTAATAAAGTTGAATTGAACTGATCTTGACTGAAATCATTAGAGGTTCCCCTAAAAATATTTAGTTGGTTTACATAATGCAGCCTTTCTGACAAGCAGATAACTCGGTTAACAACAAAAACGATAATCTGTTAGAAGCGTAAAACAGCCTTTGAAGCATCAACTAAACAGAATTTGGTTATATTTGTGTAAATACATTCTACTTACATTGTGTAAGTAGAATCATGCAGATATTGTTTTTTTCACAATATTTTGCATTCATTAATAACAACTCTTTATCCACCTAACAAATGCAGATTGTACAGTATCTACCTATGGGTGGGAGGAAAATTTACCTAAGAATTGCCTTGCAAAGTTTAGCTACATATTATAATATATAATATATTACTGCAATTAGTGTAATATTTACAAACATATAAATGCTTGGTGACAGATTTAGGGTCAACCATGGTTCTTAAAATATAAATATATTAATCTGCGAGCTTCTCTTCAGTGTAGAGAGAACCACTCGATCTAAAAAGTAGCTTTGTGCTATAATGTACAAAAAAATTATAAAAAGACAGATGCTTTATTTATGAAAATTTGAGATTGTTTTAAATAAAAAAGTAGTATCTTGGTATCATTATTGATCATAACATTTGCTGCAAAGGTTCTGAGGAAGTACTGCTACTTGTCAATGGTTTATCCACCTGTAGATTGTAAAAACTCCATAGAAAACTAATTGGCAGTGAGTTTACTTCAAACTAACTGGATATAGATATACTGAATGGTTGGTTAAAATGTCTTGCACATTTTGACACATCAATTTGATAGTTTCTGCTGCATGATTCAATCAGTGCAGTCCACTTTCTGTTTGACAAGTTTAGAATCTCACTTTGTTTAAATAACCTCTCACTTTCACTGGAGTGTGTACTGATGTCCTTGCTGGGATTGGGAAAAGAAAGTGTTAGAAAGGGATTAAGAACATTATAAATACACTGCAAAATTACCAACTCGATATACAATTGGTCCACTAACATTTATAACCTCAGCGAACAAATGACTCAACAGTAAGGAACAAGGCCAGAGTGAAAGAGTTTAGAGTTGTCAGATTCTAGTAGGGCCAGTGTTGTATTGTCACAGATGTTCACTGATAATTTTTTTGTCTTCCAAACCTTTTCTCTGCCTTTCTGTGATGTACTGAACACTGTTGAAAATTCTGCTAAAAAAAAAGCTGCAAATGAACTCAAAAATGAAAATTCTGTCATAATTGACTTACCCTCATGTCATTCCAAACCTGTATTCCATTCTTTTTTCTGCAGAACATAAAAGAAGATATTTTGAAGAATATTGGCAACTCATTTGGTTCCCATTGACTTCCATTATACGAGCAAAAAAATGTAAGTCAAAGGGGAAAGAAACGGTTTGGTTACCAGCATTCTTCAAAATATGTTCTTTCATGTTCCATGGAAGAAAGAAAGACATGCAGCTTTAGAACAACATGACAGTGAGTAAAAGATGACAGAGATTTAATTTTGGCGTGAAATATCCCTTTAAAGTAAAAACCGAATGTAATGTTCAAATATGTTTTTCTAACACATTTAATAATGTTACTAAAACTAACATTTATCTGTAACGGGGCCAGCAGCAAAAATTCTTATTGTTGAGTTCCGAAGTGCAAACAGCAAAGAAAGGCAACTGATGACTTACAGCAGCAACACAATAGAGAACAACATCATTAGTTTGAGCCCATTCTAATTTAAAGGCAGGTTTGTGAGTATTTGTTGTGATTCACAAAACAAAAACAAAAAAGTTAATGGATAGGTTTGACTTATAACCCTGTAAAGATTACTAAATACTAGTCTAAATATTCAGTCGCAAGCGTGGGCAACACAAAAAGCATATTTACAGTACAAACACATATTGAACACCCATGCACTCAAATACACATTTTACACCACTACAAGTTGGCAATACTATCAGCCTCCAACAAACATGTCCCTCTGAAATACATTTAAATGTGTCAAAACGGGTCTTCCACCTATTCGTGAACAACAAACAGACTTATAGAGAGTTATCAGGAAGTGGGAGAGGTGTTCTGGGCCATGCACACAGTGGTTGGAACACCACGATTCATGACACACACAGATTCTGCAGGCGGTTTGTGCCGGCCCTGCCGGGAAGCCTCTACAGACATGAAAAAGAAGAGAGACAACAAACGAGTTATTACCCAGACACCTAGAAAACAAAGACGGGTGAAGAGGGTGCAGGATGACTTGCGAGCCAGCGCAGAGGAGAGATGGAAAGGGTCAGGAGAAGTAGGAAGAAGGGATGAAAGGAGAGCAGAGGGTGACGTTAATGCGGTCTGCTAGCAGGCACGTTCAGCAGGCGTAAGGCAGGCTTTAGCATCATACCTCATTGAGCAGAGTGTATGTTGACACCATTTGTTCAAAACTTCAGCTTGTTCACAGCATGCAGGTGTTTCATGGTTTCCTTAATGTTAATGGTTTAATTCATCAGCATGCTCATCAGTGCAGTCTGCCATGCTGCTCCACCTGGAGACACTCCCCCCCCCCTTTTCACTTGCATCAAAGACCTTCCAATCCAGCTCTTTTGGCGCTTTTCCACTGCTGGTACGGCTCGGTTCGGCTCGGTACGGTTCGACTCGGCGCGGAACGTTTCGGCTCGCTTCGCTTTTCCACTGCGTGGTACGACTCGACTCGGTACGGCACGGTTCGGTTCGCTTTAGCTCGGGTGCTTTTCCACCGCAGTTAGTACCTCTTCAAAGTGGGTGGGACTGATCGTTATTTTGTCCCTACACTTGTAGGTCCGGTGATAGCCGTGTGCGGCTAAGAGCTGAGCTACTTCTTGGAACACTTTTTCATTCCGTTTTGCCCCATCCAGCTCTCGCTGGATCCGCTCCTCGGCAACCAACGAGAGGAACGTCTGCACCTCGTCCACTGACCACGATTCAGCCATTTGTTTTTAAAGTTTAAAAAACAGATGCTACCGCGTTGGCTGTTGTCTACCGGTTATTTAAATCTAGCGGGTTTAGTGTCCAATGACGCTGGTAGTGACGATTCTGTCTGACCAATCAGTGATCTGCAGTGTTTTTACGTCACATTTAAGTACCGGTACGGTACGCTTGGAACCTCAACAGACCAGGTACCATTTAAAGCGAGCCGAAGCGAGCCGTACCGTACCGGACCATGCAGTGGAAAAGCACCACAAGTGAGCCGTACCGAACCGAACCGTACCGTACTATGCAGTGGAAAAGCGCCATTTGTGCCTGGCAACTTCAGGTCAAAGAGAGTATTGGTATCCAATGAAATATACATCATCCAATGAAAGATACATTTCACTGCAATCAATGAAAGAAAAACCCCAAGCACTCTAACAAGTTTCATACAAAATTTATTTCATGCTATGATTGTAGTCATGTTTTTCTTTTTTTTCTATGCAGTTATTGTTGCATAACAGTGCATGCATTTGTTTTCCCCCAAAGTTCTCAATTGCATACAATTCTCTTATAATGTAAATATACATCTGTCTTTTTTGCTTTTCTTTGTGTTTTAGTACCTAAAAGTAATGAGAGAAAATGTAAAACATCTCGACAGGATGTCGTTTTTCTTATTTTTGATGTTTTTTCTCCAAAAATAACACTGTCAAAAGTCTGCACTTGATATGTGAAATAAACAGTTGCGCACGACAGTTTTCCACAGGATCTATTCACTGATAATTATGACATGAAACAGAAAAATAACTCATTTTGCTCAGTTTTTGTTTTTTCCCTATAAGATCCAGAATCACAAGCATGCCAGACAGAAACAATGTTGAATAGTGGAATTTACAATCCATCTCATGGCAGTAACCACTGCGTCTCATTCAGAATGTGAGGTCAATGTGACCAGAGCTGAGTCATGTGGTTAGCAACAAAGACAGAATAACATGAAAGAAATCTGTTGCTGAAATAAAGAACATGGTTTCTGAAAATCTCATTATCCATGGCTACATGTCAATTCTGCAAAAGTCAAGAACTCTTGAAAGAAAATATTTGTTTTATACAGATATTCATAACAGATATTGATTATTTTCCTCTTTTTTAATGTAACACCATGCAGCTCATGCTAAAATGAACAGGTAAGAGTCCACTACATCTGTCACTGCAGGTACTATCATTAGTATTATGATTATATACTCATTTTGCTGGCTTTAAATCCAACCATTCGTGTCACTCTGCAGTTGATGGTCCTTAAGGTCTTCCTTATAAAAGTCCTGGTCCATGAGATCACTCACACTGTCGGAATCTAAATCAAAAATGTTTGCCACTGCGTCGACTGGCATCCTCTATTGTGCTCGTTTTCCCTCTACATATACGTCCCTCCTTTGGATTCCAGCCTGAAATCCCTCTGGCCATTGTGGAGTCCAGCAAGGCTGGAGAAGGTTTGAGATGCTCCTGCCTTCTCAGGTCACTTTAAGCACCTCTGACTGCATATACTTAACTAGGGCAGTGTCCTCTTTGCATGGATCTGCAGTAGAAAATACAGGGGAGGATGGGATTGCTCAGGGTCATCCAGCCATTGGGCCTTGTTTTCATTCAGCTCACAGAATGAGGAAATGGGCTGAGAAAATAAGACTTCCTTTTTTCTGTATGGTAAAAACATTCATTTGGGTTGCTTTTGCAACCCAGGGCTAAAAAGTTTGGAGAAAGAGAGATGGACAGAAATGCACAGGGAGAATGAAAGAATTGCAAAGGAAGTAGAGACATTTGCCGTTGACAGCGGAGGAGAGAAAAAGGGAGTCCTGATACCTCCTACCTGGGGTCTCATTAAAGAGGTGATAAAGAAAGAAGGGAGCAAGACTCCAGAGCAAAGGGGAAGTACAGTAAAAAGTTAAATGGGGAAACTAAACAAAAAAGAAACCGATAGAGCATAGATTGTTTTGTCTTCCAGATGTCAGAAAGGGTTTTATGCAAGAATATACTCTGACGGGAGAGGATTTCAATATTCATAGTAAATCTAAAAAAAATCACGATATATATCATTTGAAGGGAGGTTTTGCCTCATTAGATCGCAGTCTTTCTATCAGAAGTTTCCAGTTATAATGGTCCCTGGAAAAATAAAGAAAGGTTTACCTTCCTCATCCCAGTTCTTTTATTATGTCTAATAAACTCTCGTCCTAACCCTAATCCTTAAAAATTTCCCTGAGATCTTTTGGAAGTTTTCTTTCTCTGATGGCTTTGTGTGAGTCAAGATTCTGTATATGTAAAGACAAGAAACAAGCAAATTGGACAGAAGAGGAGACGAGGAGACAGCTCCAGAAGACAAGGACCAGAGAACAAGACAATCCAGACCAAAGCAAACACAGAAGAGAAAGCAGCAGAGCAGGAAGAAGACCCAGGGAGGCAACTCTAACTTTATCACTGCTCCATTTCTTAGAGAATGGAGGGGATTGGAGAATGGGACCTCCGCAAGAGAACAGGTGGGCCGCAGGACCGGGTGGGCATCGATACTACCTCGGCCAGTGTTCGGGCCTTGCTGGTTATGGTGCCCAGGCTTCGGGACTTTTGATAACCTTGGTTTAGTGGAGAGAAATGTGCACATGGCAGTTGCTGAGATTCAAAGGTTTCGTCTTGACATCTGTCAGTTTGCTCCACACAATGTTTGCTGTTATGGGTCAGGTTTAAAGGGTTTAAGATTGCATGCAATCTCTGCGTGAGGGCATGCACAAAGATCGGTTGGTTAGTCTGGCATTAGAGTGAGAAAAGAAGGCTATTGATTGCAAGGCAAAAATTTTGAGTAGAATTTAGCAGTTCGCAGATTTGTTGATCTAGAAATTCAAATTAACTCATAAATTTGAAATTAAGGCACCTGAGAATCCAGTCCATTGATTTGTCAGGGTCAGACTCTCAGTTTCAGGCACTTTTCCATAGTTTAAATTATATAATTTTGAGTCATTTTGACCAAAAACATTTTGAGTATATGCATTATGAAAAAGGAAAGTCTCTGCTTTCAAATGCTATAATTATAATTATATAAATGGTGGCTGTCATGAAAACGTGTTTCTTTTTAAACTTATTTTTCCAGAATTAGGCATTTATTCAAACATATATTAAACAATTAAGACATCAGTAACATAAAAACATAATGCATTTATAATACATTGAATATATTTAATATATTTATGATTTAAAATATTTTTTTTTCTAGTAAGCTACGGACCATGAATGAATTTCCTGAGGAAACTGTATCATCTGGTGACATGAGTCGTTTTGTTGACATCTTAAAACATTTATTTTGGCGATCACTTGAGAGATGATGCTGATAAATTGTACTGTATCAAACCCTCTCTGATGTTCATTCATTTTCGCTTATTTTTTGTGCTACAACTAGTGGTAAAAAAAGAAATTATCAGTTTACGTGCATTCTGTAATTGTTTTAATTTTGTAATAAAATGCTTGCTCATCACATTTCTCCACTAATTGCTCATTGCGACTTTTGAATCAAAATGAAAGAGGGTGTCACACATGTCAGTGGTGTATACATCATCTTATCATATGATTTGCCTTTGTGCAAAACCAAGTCTTCACTTCTCATCCAATACCATACAGGCATCAGGACAGATTGCAGCAAGGACCGTAGGACTGTCCCAACACATGCACAACATAATGCTACAGAAAAAAACGGCACTCCGAAAAAGCACTACATGCACACATACACACACACACACACAAACACACACACACACACATCTCTAAAAACACTCATAAACTTAAACATATATAAAACACAAAGACAAAGAAACATATTTGTTGGGAACAGTGTGTGTAGTTTTGCTTGGTGATGATCTTGTGGTGCTTTTGGCAGTAGGTAAGATCTGGAGTCAAACAGAGCATGCTCACACAGAGCAACATGTCATAAGACACAGACAGACAGCTTTACTGGTTAGAAAATTATCACGTGACAAATTGGTGGGCGGTAGCAGGAAATTCTTTTGAATGTGATCAGAAATCGCAGGTTTATGTTGTCGTTGTAAGTGGTGTAATTGTTGTGGAAAGTTAACTCTGTATGCAATCTGAAGTCTATGTATAAACTAGAACAGTGGTGTCAGATTATATGAAATCGTGTTGGTCTTAAAATCACTACATCTGGTGATGTTAATTGACAGCCTGTGAAGCTACATAGCATGTAGGGGCCTTTTATTTATCTAAGGCTGCTGTGAGCGGTTTGAACGCTTTTGTGTTAGACAGCGAAACATGGATGGATATCAGGTGGTGACCCTGGCATGGCCGTCTTCTGGGCTGTGCGCCCAGCCTAGCTGCAGCAGTGGGTAACCCTGTGTGCCATGCGTCGGGCCGGCCGGCTCCGCCCCTGACCTCCCTGAGAACATTCCGGCTATGAGCCAATCGGGTAGCATAAGGAAGACGGGAGAGAAGGAGAGATGGAAGGAGGTACAAACATAGAGACAGACCACAGGCATGTACAGTGGTGGAAGAAACAAGTAAAAAAACAAACAAACAACAAAGAAAAACAGAAAAAAGGGAATATTAAGGTTGGCCCCAGAAGGCAGCTGTATGTGTGTTAATATGAGTTTGACATAATGCAGCGTGATGTGGAAAAAAAAACTTATTTACATTATGTTAAAGGTGGGGTATGTGATTTTCTTTTTTGACCATTTTTTCAAAATCACTTGAAATCCTATTCCTAACCCACTTACAGCCACTGAGTTAGAAGCACTGAAATGAAAATTAAGCAATTTAATCATCTGTGGAATGGGCAGGACTCGAAAAACTCCAGCCAATCATTTCCAAGACCACCTAGAATCATTGGACAGTCAGTGCGTCAATCAAACAGTCGTACCATACCCCCATCCCCCTCGAGCGAGTCAGGGCCAGCGTTGGAGGAAAGAAGGTAGGACCTTTTGAGTTGTGTATTTTCAAAATCTGCCGGCCGTTTTGAAAATCACATACCCCACCTTTAAAAGAAATGTGGCTTGTGGAAGGATCTGAACTTGCAGGGAAGGGACTCTATTGGAAACTCCCTGTCTCATCTTATTTACATTTGAAAAATGTTGATAGTAGTATTTGAAATATAATAAAATAACTAATGAAAGTGAAACTTTAAAGGGGACCTATTATGCCCCTTTTTACAAGATGTAAAATAAGTCTCTGATGTCCCCAAAATGTTTATGTAAAGTTTTAGCTCACCACACCCCAAAGATCATTTTTTATAGCATGTTAAAATTGCCACTTTTGTGTGTGTTCCTTTAAATGCAAATGAGCTGGTGCTTTCAGACCCTTTTCTAGAAGAGGGCGGAGCTTCAAGAGCTCATGCAACAACAAAACAGGACAATCTCACGCACTAACAATGTCAGAAACTGTCAGTAGCGGTGTATATAAAGACCGTATGCCTATTTTGGGGGGTGCTTAATAAACTGGTAAAACTGAAAAAAAATCTGTAAAACAACTGATGAATTTTAATAAAGTGTGCGCTCTCCCTTTCATTACTGCCGTGACCAGTATCGCTCCGGGGACTATAAGCTGGATCATGAACAGTTGGTACTGATCCATCCTTGAGCAACAACTTTTTTACAAAACCTGTGTTTTGTATTGTCCCTTTGTATTGAGCCTACGGCCTGGAGAAAAAGGCAGACAGTGTACAACCAACTTAGGACGGGGAGCTAATACGGCAGAGTCCGTCAACAGTCGTGGGCGTGGCCTGTCCAATGTGACGTCACTTTGCCCAGAATCTGCAAACAGCTTGTTCTGAGACTCTGCTTGATTTATTGCAATAAAAAATAAAGGAGTGGGTGGATTTGTATCACTGGTTGTGTACACACTGCCAACACAAATGTATGTTCAAACACCATGCAAAAGTGAATATTGCATAGTAGGTCCCCTTTAAACAAAAGATGGGGTTTGTGAGCCCATGTATGTAATGTCTTGTTCTGACTAAAATCTGAGATGGCTGAGGAAATTTAAAGCTGCAGTAGGGAGTTTTGAGAAAACGTTGACTTAGCCTGAAAATTTGAACAAGCACAACTTACAGGTCCCACCCCCTTGCTCTCTGCTGCACTACAGCCCTCCCTCCACAGCTCCTCCCCCACAGCGGAGCCTGCCGTGAACACGCAGGCTAGTAAGCAGGGCCACCGATGACGGCGGATAAACAGTTACTGTATGGCACATTCATTAGTAGGGACGAAACATCAACAATATGCTTTACATTGACTAAGGCCTGCCCATTCTTTGACTACAAACTTGGTCCTCAAATCATTACGTATTTTGCAATACATGTAATGTAACTTTATAACGTTGCACCCTTTCTATAAGTTATAAATAGCTAGTAAGATAATATAACGGTAACTAACGTAACAGTATGTAAGTAATTATTCTAGCGATATGTAGGCCTAATGCTAGATAAGGTTTGCAAGTACATTATTTCAGCAACCTGACAAGCCAGTGAATTAGCAGGTTTCAATTGTTGCTTTGCACAGTGCGTGACATTTTATCTACATGTTACGCGGCTAGAGTTCCCTTTTAAGGGAACTCGAGCTGCATTGAGACGCGGTGGGAACGCCCCTGCGTGATTGCGTCGTGAAGCACGTGTATAATCAGTCCAATGGAGAGACGAGACGTCATTGGCGGGGGACGTCATCGACCAGGAAACTATAAAGCACACCTGAAAACAGACCGCGCTAGCTTCTGTGCCTTCAGCAAGCGCTCTGTGTGATCTTGTCTCTGTCTATTTATTGTTGTTTGTCCACAAGCATTATATATATATTAGACAGGAGTATGGAGAGCAAACAGCCTTGGATCGTGTGTTCATCCCTGCCCTCGCTTCATTACGAGTGGGGACACACGCGATTCATGTGTTGTCTGTTTGGGAGTGGAGCATGCACGGTCAGCTCTAGTAAATTGGGTCTGACTGTGTTCATTCATAAATTCCCGACGTGTAACATATGCACTATCGAGAGTTTTAGCTCTGCTCTTGTTGGCTTTCTTCTCGAGGGAAGAAAGTCAATAAAGATTTGGCTGGGATCTACGCGTTTGCCGAGGCAGCGCGTAGATTACGGGTCTGCAATAAAGATTCTGTGACTCGATCTCGGATCTCGCGTGTGCCGAGGCAGCGCGTAGATTACGGGCTGCATAAGAGTCGTGGCTCGGATCTCGCGTTTGCCGAGGCAGCGCGTAGATTACGGGTTTGCAATAAGAATCTATTGGCTCAGATCTCGCGTTTGCCGAGGCAGCGCGTAGATTATGGGTCTGCATCTCTACAATAAGAATCTGTGGCTCAGATCGCGCGCTTGCCGAGGCAGCGCGTGATTATAATTTATGGGTCTGCATTTCTGCATAATAAAGTGGCTCTTCTCACGTTTGCCGAGGCAACGTGTAGATAAATGGTAGCTAATATGCACAGGGAACTAAGTAGACGGGAAATTTCCCTTTCTCTCGTTCTCTTATGTTTGTTTGAAAACTAATTTTGTATTCTTTATTGTTTGAGATTATAATATGAGGTCTATATTAATACACTATATTCAGCCTTTAAACTAGACCGTTTCTACTTGTCTGGTTGATATTTGGCTGCATTTAATTTGAGAAAATTAAATATGTAGGCCTACTCATCTAATCTTTGAGTTAAATGTCTGTATTTATAGGCTACTATTCAGCTTTTTCATTCAGACCGTTTCTACTTGTCTGGTTGATATTTGGCTGCATTTAATTTTTGAGAAAATTTAATATACACTACCGTTCAAAAGTTTGGGGTCAGTGAGAATTTTATTTTTATTTTTTGGAGGAAAGAAATCAATACTTTTATTTATCAAGGACAGTAAAGACATTTATAATGTTACAAAAGATTCTATTTCAAACAAATGCTGTTCTTTTGAACTTCCTATTCATCAAAGAATCCTAAAAAAAAAAAAAAAACTGTACAACTGAAAGACCAACAACTGTTTCAACATTGATAATAATAATAAATGTTTCTTGAGCATCAAATCCTCATATTATACTGATTTGTGAAGGATCATTTGACACTGAAGACACTGACACTGATGATGCTGAAAATTCAGCTTTGATCACAGGAATAAATTACACTTTACTATATATTCACACAGAAAACAGCTGATTTACACTGGAATAATATTTAATACTATAACTGATTTTTGTTGTATTTTTAATCAAATAAGCGCAGCCATGGTTAGCAGAAGAGAATTCTTTTAAAAGTATTTAAAATCGTACCGACCCCAAACTTTTGAACGGTAGTGTATAGCTACTCATCTTATCCTTGGAGTTAGATGTCTATATTAATATACTATTCAGCTTTAAGCTTTTTCATCCAGACCGTTTCTACTTGTCTGGTTGATATTTGGCTGCATTTAATTTTTGAGAAAATTAAATATGTATTCATCTTATCCTGGAGTTAAATGTCTGTATTAATATACTATTCAGCTTTTTCATCCAGACCGTGTTTACTTGTCTGGTTGATATTTGGCTGTATTTAATTGAGAAAATTAAATATGTACTCATCTGATCTTTGAGGAGTCATTTATTTCTGAGGAAATAAATGGTTGTTCCCAAGAGGAAATGGATAACACCTCATTATATGGTGCACATCTCCCTTCGGTGCCCTCCAGCGAGTTCTAGTCTCAGTGTCTGACTCGCAGAAGGGGGGTTTAAGAGGGGTCAGTTCGGTTATTTCCTGCCAGGACGCCGGATTGGCTTCTCAAGCTATACTAGAGACCAGTCTCGAGAGGCTGGTTCCTTTTAGTAGTCTCAGCCATAGTCATTTTTGGATAAGACATATCTGAGGATAGTCGTTATCTCGAAGTAGGCTTCGACTAAGAAGAAGTCCTGATGCCGAGGCTATCAGGCTTCTGAGGGTGGCCCCCTCCGGGCAGAGACAGGTTCGAGAATCCGTGTCTCCTCGGCGCCCTCTGGGGGGCGACTCTCTGAGGAGGGTCGCAGCGCTGCCAGTTCGGTTGTTCCCTGCCGGTTGCCGTTCAGGGCACCGAGGTGTCAGCGTCCCCAAACGATCCTCCGAGGAGGGTCGTTGAACAGTCAGTTCGGTTTTCCCTGCCGGTTCGCCGTTACAGGGCACCGAAGTGGCTGTTCGACCAATACCAGAGGCCAGTCTTGAGAGACTGGTCCCCTTAGTAGATTTTCTGGCAGCGTGGAAACTACTGCCAAATATATCTCGTTGGGTCCTGCTCACTATAGAAAAGGGTTACAGAACTCAGTTCGGTTCTCATCCACGCATATTTCTAGGGGTCCTCCCTACGGTGGTGGACCCCGAGCAGGCTCTGGTTATGTTATCATTCCTGGGAAGCGACTCTCTGAGGAGGGTCGCAGCACTGCCAGTTCGGTTGTTCCCTGCCGGTTATCCGTTTCAGGGCACCGAGGTGTCAGCGTTCCCAAACGATCCTCCGAGGAGGGTCGTGGAACAGTCAAGTCGGTCGTTCCCTGTCGGTTATCCGCTTCAGGGCACCGAAGTGACTGTTCGGTTAAATCTAGGGATGGCCCGATACCGATACTGGCATCGGGGATCGGGCCGATACTGTCCTAATATACTCGTACTCGTACTCATAAAAATTCGCCGATACCACGCACCGATACCACGTACATTTTGCAAAACGAAACTGGCCGCCGCGAGTGCTTTGTCGAGGTGAACTGAGGCATAGGAAAGTATAATGTCGGCGGTTTGGGCTCATTTCAAGATAAGGGGTGATGACAACAGCAAGGCAGACTGTGAGTTATGTTCAGCTAAGGTGTCGAGAGGAGGGAAAGAAAGTACATCGTTTAACACCAGCAATCTAATTAAACATCTGAAGACGCATCATAGATCTGATGGCCGAGCGCGCGCGCGGACGGTAATGCACTCACTCTGTGTGTGCGGGTTACTGGAGAATAAAACGATTCGCGGGACTCCCGCAAACTAGAAATATCTATGAATAAAACATAAAAACTAAAAGATTTGTATTCATCTCTTGCAGAAAAGCAACAAGAACAACTACAACAAAATAGAAACGATTTACAGGCCAGAGTTTCTATTCATAACATGGTTACAGCGTTGAGCGATGTAGCCAATCACAGACATATGTGTTGATTTCTGGAACGCAATGGCCAATCAGAAGCATTTAAGATAGACTCCCCTCACCGCTCAAAACAGACTTTTTTGTTCAGTGCTGAATTCTGTATGCTGGCAAATCCTCTAATTATAACAAACAAAGTGTGGATATTATGAAAGATTGATTGTGCAGTCAGCTTCATTGATAATAACAGAGATGTGTGAGATCGCGATGAACTGTCAGCTTTTAGGATTTATTAAGGGAGCGCACTTTGCGCGCATTCAGTCATGCCAGACCATGCACGCAGTAGCCTGCTTGCTTTTATGTTAAATTAACAGTGGTTTGTGTGTTAATACATTTATTATTTTACTAATTTTTATTTATTTTTAGACTTGTTAAAACAAGCAGAGAAGAAAATAAAAACAGTCTTCTAACCTGTGTTCTAAAATAGTCGTCTTCTTTTCTGGGAGCCTATTACTTTTGCGGTAGAAATATCGGTATCGGTACTCGGTATCGGCAAGTACACAAATGTAAATACTCGTACTCGTATCGGTTTGAAAAAAAATGGTATCGGGCCATCCCTAGTTAAATCCAGGGGCGGCAGTGGCTAAGTGGTTCATGTAGGTTGTCTACAAACCGGAAGGTTGGTGGTTCAATCCCCGGTTCCACCTGACCAAGTGTCGAGGTGTCCATGAGCAAGACACCTAACCCCAGCTGCTCCCGACGAGCTGGATGGCGCCTTGCATGGCTGACACTGCCGTCGGTGTATGAATAAGTGAGTGAATGGGTGAATGTGAGGCAAATTTTAAAGCGCTTTGGTGGCCATTCGGTCTGTGAAAGCGCTATATAAATGCAGTCCATTTACCATTTACCATTTACCAGTCTCGAGAGACTGGTACCCTTAGTAGATTTTCTGGCAGCGCGGAAGCTACTGCCAAATATATCTCGTTGGGTCCGGCTCTGGTTATGTTATCATTCCTGGGAAGCGACTCTCTGAGGAGGGTCGCAGCGCTGCCAGTTCGGTTGTTCCCTGCCGGTTCGCCATTCAGGGCACCGAGGTGTCAGCGTTCCCGAACGATCCTCCGAGGAGGGTCGTAGAACAGTCAGTTCAGTTGTTCACTGCCGGTTCGCCATTACAGGGCACCGAAGTGGCTGTTCGACCAATACCAGAGGCCAGTCTTGAGAGACTGGTCCCCTTAGTAGATTTTCTAGCAGCGTGTAAGCTACTGCCAAATATATCTCATTGGGTCCTGCTCACTATAGAAATAGAATCCAGTTCGGTTCTTCCGCCTAGATTTCTAGGGGTCCTCCCTACGTGGTGGACCCCGAGCAGGCTCTGGCTATGGAGCAAGAAGTACAGACTCTTCTGCGAAAGGAGGCTATAGAAAGGGTTCCTCCTCCCAGTAGGGAGTCAGGGGTTTACAGCCGTTACTTCATTGTTCCAAAGAAGGTTGGATGCTTACATTTCAAACAGATTGTGTCACAGATTCAGTCCGAGGACTGGTTTGTCACGATAGATGGAAGGACGCGTCCTCCACACAGGAAGTCCCTGAGGTTTGCTTTCGGGGGCGGAGTGTACCAATATCGGGTTCATCTCTTCGGCCTAGGTAAAACTAGGCCAGTCACTCACTGCGAAACAGTTTGAGAGACTGGTGAGTATCATGGCAGCTGCGTCCAACGTAATAACTTTTGGCCTCCTGTACATGAGACCTCTGCAGTGGTGGCTCAGGACCAAGGGGTTTCTTCGAGGGGAAATCCGTTTCGCATGATCAAGGTCACGCGGCAATGCCTACGTGCCTTAGTCATGTGGAACAAACCTTGGTTCCTCGCCCTGGGCCCAGTGCTGGGGGCTTCTTGTCGACGCGTAGCTATCGACGGATGCTTCCCTCACAGGTTGGGGGGGCGATCATGAGTGGTCGCTCGGCGAAAGGTCTTTGGCAGGACCATCTACTTTCTTGGCACATAAATCGGCTAGAAATTATGGCGGTGTTTCAATCTCTCTCTCTCAAGCACTTCCTGCCATACCTGAGAGGTCACCATGTGCTTGTCTGCACAGACAACACGTCGGTGGTCTCTTACATAATCCAGGAGCAGACATCCTGTCGAGGCAGGGGCCGAGGCACGGGGAATGGAGACTCCACCCCGAGGTGGTGGAACTCCTATGAAAAACTTTGGTCGAGCAGAAGTAGACCTCTTTGCATCTTAGAGAACACACACTGTCCACTATGGTTCTCACTCAGTCAGCCAGCTCCTCTGGGGCTGGACGCTATGATGCAGACGTGGCCGAGGTCACGTCTGTACGCATTTCCCCCGATCTCTCTGCTCCAGGGAGTTCTGGAGAGAGTTCGCCGGGACGGGGCCCTTCTTCTGTTATTAGCCCCGTGTTGGCAGGCCCGAGTATGGTTCTCAGACCGAGCGTCTCTCCTCGACGACTCTCCTCTGGAGATTCCACTCGGGGGGACTTTTTCTCTCAGTCGAGCGGGTTGATCCTTCCCCCCGCCCAGAATTGTGGAAACTTTGGGCTTGGCCTCTGAGGGGGCCCAGCTCATAAGTTCAGGTCTCTCAACTGAGGTTGTTGAGACCATTCTCAACTCCAGAGCTCCCTCCACGAGGAAACTCTACACCTTGAAGTGGAAACTGTTTACTTCCTGGTGCGGAGAGCACCAGCTGGACCCAGTTATCTGCCCTGTGGTTGCAGTGCTGGAGTTCCTGCAGGAGCGTTTCTCTGCAGGTCTATCCCCCTCCACACTAAAGGTGTACATGGCAGCCTTAGCTGCTTACCATGTCCCTTTAAGTGGTGTATCCTTGGGGAGACACCCTATAGTACGTTTCCTTCGCGGCACTGTGAGGCGTCTGACCAAGATACTAGGAGTATGGCTGCCTCAAAGGCTATGACTTGGATCTAGGCTCCACTCCGGGGTCTAGGGTGCTTGCTTCTTAGTGTGCGCAAGGACTTCACACAGAACAGGCATTTGTCATATGGCGTCGTGGGTATAGGGTTCCCACCGTGTCTCGACGCAGCTCGAGTTCCCTTGAAAGGGAACGTCTCAGGTTACGTATGTAACCCTGGTTCCCTGAGAGGGAACGAGACGCTGCGTCGCCCTGCCATACTCCCTGCATGCCTGTGATCGACTTGCTTCGGCCTATCAGAAGCTAGCGCGGCCTGTTTTCAGGTGTGCTTTATAGTTTCCTGGTCGATGACGTCACCCGCCTATGACGTCTCGTCTCTCCATTGGACTGATTATACACTTGCTTCATGACGCAATCACGCAGGGGCGTTCCCACCGCGTCTCGACGCAGCGTCTCGTTCCCTCTCAGGGAACCAGGGTTACATACGTAACCTGAGACGTTTTGACACCGAGTCAATGGGCACTGTCTAATTCTTTCTTTTTCGCTTGTTTATCGTCATCGGTCTTTTTCCTTTTACCCGTCTTTGTTTTATGAGCAGGTGCCACTCGAGAAATTGGCAGTTTAGGTTGTTTCTCCGCCATTAGCACAGCTGCGGCACACCGACAATCTTGAGTTTGAACGACGGTATGCGCTGTGCAAGAGAGGGGTGTGATCAGCGCGTACACGAGCGTGATTGACACTGCTAAGACATTCATCCTGGCTCTGATTGGTTGTTTCTGACCGGGAGCGGTGTATTTCTGCAAATGGCAATAGGACCACTGGGAGGAGCCAGAGGAGCTTGATTTTTTCACAGATTATCTGTCTCATATTCTACTGTCAGGACATAATGACAGTTTTAACAAATATGTATTATTATTTTTTTTTACAAAAGTTACCTACAGCAGCTTTAAGCATAAATTTGGTCTTTTATTTAATTTGTGATAAAATAGCAGCTTTGCATCATTATAAACTGTCTGTTGTGGGCGCGCTCTGCTTGTCTGTATGCTTGGACTGTCTTTATTTACTGTGTAATGCACCTGGTATGATTTGTGTGTGTGTGTGTGTGTGTGTGTGTGTGTGTGTGTGTGTGTCAGACAATAGCCTCACGCAGAGGTTACATACCCTTCCTCACTCGGGTACCCGTGTTTGTAGATCGTCTGCCGACGTTCAGCAGAAAACAAGGAGTTTCTCCCCGTGGCTCACTTGGGTTAAAGATCTGACCGTCCTCAGGAGAAAGGGTTTGGTCTATGTGGGGACAATCCTCATTGGCCAGCGCTGCTTTAGCTGCATCACCGTTCACTTTGGGATCTTCAAACACAGAAGCACATGTAAGAAGAACATGTAGCAATGGCGATACATCAAGACTGATACAAGCGAGGACGGGAGAGGGTAATGGGAAGCCCTGCTTGTGACATGGATGTAAATATATGTTATGAATGCTTGCATTTATTCATTTAATTTGAGGTTTAAATAAGGGACTATAAAGCATACTCATTCAACAACAAAAGCAATGTTAACCTGTTCTCCTGATTACAGTGTTTCATGAACTGATAAAATACATAGCTTCGAATAGATGCAGTTGTAAATCGTATTGTTTTGTATTTGATAAAAATTGTCTGCTCATATATTTATTGTATGGGAATAAATTTAGCTGTGAATTAGTTAAAATAACAAAATCTCCTAAAAGCTAGTACTGCAAACACCTACACCTCACTTGTTTTCAGCACTACATTTGACCAAACAGCAGGGTGCAGCTCTGGTTTTGCTCCAAAAAAAGTGAGGGAGATGCATTGAATTATAGCCCCTAGCCTTGGTGTAATATATAGAAACAGCTCATGGCAACCTGCCTTTTCACCTGTGAGCTCTCTGGCAGCCAGAAGCTTCTGCTCAGGCGATTTACGCCTCATCGATCAGACCTGTGAGAAGGCAGAGCACTGCCAAAGCTCCTCAGAGGAAAGAGCGCTGTGAACTATCATTTCTCCCACCTGGATTTTCCATTGTATCGCTAACATTGATTGAAGCAGGCTCTTGCTAACATATTACTGTCAACAGAAGAGCATCTATCAGCAAGTACGGCAGGCTTCAACTTTACGGTTATTTAAATAGGTCAGGAGTCCTGTTGGTATATTGGTTACATTTCATTATGGCCTATTGATAGATAGTACATCAAGCATACCCTGCAGACACATACGCACTATGGTGTACATTACCACGGTGACTCAACATATTATTGATACCTACTTAATATAATTTATTTAACCCAAATATAAAATGAAAATTATGTCATAATTTACTCACTGTCTTCCAAAGCCATACAAAAGTTTTGTGATGAACAAACTGAAGCTGAATCAACTGAAAAGATTCAAAAGAATGATTTGTTCAACAATTGGACATCGTCATTTCTCATATAAACTCTGATGGTTGCACCAAGGAGTCTGTTCCTCACACAAATCTATCATTAAGCTTCTGACTTATAGAGCACAAGTCATATGAGCCATTTTCATGATACTTTATGATACAGCCCCAATGAATTAATTACAACGAAATTACAATGAAAAGAGTGGTCAGGATATTCTTCAAAACTAACTGAAGAAAATAGAAAATTCTAAGAAATGTCAAAGGAGCAGATATGTGTATTGGTATTTTTTTGTGTGTTTATTCGTGGTTCATGGTGTGCACACATTTGTGAGCTAACAGCACACAAATACTAAAAAGCATACACACACACACACACACACAGGAAAAGTTGTGAAGTGATGCAAGCCTCTGTGATGGAGAAGCTTCTTGGAAACAAGGAGGAATGACGAGATGACTCATCTTTATGAATAGTCTGACGAACAGGCCTTCCTCTCAGTCTCTCTACTGTTGTTTCTGTTTCTCTTTCACTTTCACACTGCAGGCAAAATGTTTCTCTATGATGGCCATTTAAAAATTTGTCAACAATTATTGTATTCTAAGAAAACAAAATCACGCAATAATAAAGTCTCTAGTATTTCATTATATTAATAGATATTTTATGGAGTGACTGGTGACATGGCATTTACAGCTCAGGTGATTGCGTTTGTGAAGTTTAGTAATTTGCATATACATAGTATACTTTTTTCTCATGTAAAATGCATTAGCAGAAAGACCAGAAGTATTAAAAAAAAAAATCAAATTGCTTACACACAATTTCTGAAACTATGGCTCCATTTCTTGAAACTCTACACACAAAACCACAAAACATGCACACAACATGCAAAACATAAGACATCTCTTGCAAAAGCAAATAAAACTAATTTAACTCTTCCAAAAAAAAATTTTTGTGCTAACTCTACACACAAACATCAAATGATTAGCAACATACACACCATACTACACACAGATGTGAAAAAAATTAAAGCACTACTATCTTGTGTCTTTTGCTTGTTCAGTGTGCAGTGGAGTGTACAGGAGTGTGTCACACGTACGTATGTGCACAAATACACTGTATACAGTATGTATGCACAATTAATGAATGTTACAGTTATTGAACTGAACTGAATCAACACCGAAGTGACTTGAGATGAATATTGAGACTATTGGTTTGTTAGAGCTGCTTTACACACACACACACACACACACACACACATATATATATATATATATTATATATATATGTGTGTGTGTGTGTGTGTGTGTGTGTGTGTGTAATGAGTTAAATTAGTTGTTTGCTTTTGCAAGAGATGTCTTATGTTTTGCATGTTGTGTGCATGTGTGTGTGCGTGTGTGTGTGTGAATACATTTATGAAAATATATATATACACATAAATGTATATACATACAAACATATATGTAAATATATATACATATATATTTACACTATAAACAGATATTCAAGGGGGTAATTTGAGCAGACTTAGTCTGAAGATTAGGTACATGAGTGAATGGTTTCACTGAGCGGGCCTCAAGTTCCACTTTTAGTGTGTAAGCAATTTGAAAAAAAGTCGATATTTTCTGTTTCTACATAAACTGCATGTCTGAATGCTGATTACAGAATCTGTATGGTGTTTGGTGCTGCTATGCCTGGCTTTGCTACCTATCGCAGTCACATTTGTGATGTCACAACACATGAATAGTCACAACACATGAATAATTTCTAACTAGTTAAAAATTTATGAAAGAATATAACAGTACCAAATGTACCATTAAAAGTAACTAAAATCTCAAAGGCTTTTGAGACATTTTGTTCAGCTGGTTAGTGTACAAAATTCAGTTGTGAATAATTCTGTATGAATGAGAATGGTCATTATTATATTTACATATTTGAGGTATAGAGCCCCAGTGAAGGACAGATCAGGTGCCCTACTTCCTCGCTGCTAACCATGATCAAATCCTTCTTTTTCTTCATCAATCCCCTCACTTTCTGCACTCTCCTAATTTTTATCCATTCATAAACCTCTATCATATGAATAACAGACAATGGGCCCTATCTTGCACTCGGCGCAAATGACTTTGTACACTGACGCATGTATCATTCCTATTTTGCACCCGCGCAAAGCGGACTTTTCCCTCCACAGACACACGTCGGTTAACTAAGAAATAGCTACACTTGCGCTCCCCGGGGCGGTTCAGCGCAAAGAGGAGGCGTGTTCCGGCGCAAACTTTCCCTCATGCTATTTTGCTGTTCTATAAAACAAATGCGCCACTGACCAGAAAAAACCTAGTCTAAGGTCAGTGGCGCGTTGCGCGTTGTTCATTATGCTATTTTAAGGGCGCATGCTTGGCCATAATCAATGTAGCGTGTGCACAACGCGCATACACTTTGATTCTCTCATCTAAGCAGCAGTTTTCATTTTTGCAAATCATACATTATTACAATAGATAGATAGATAGATAGATAGATAGATAGATAGATAGATAGATAGATAGATAGATAGATAGATAGATAGATAGATAGATAGATAGATAGATAGACAATTTATTATAAAAGCATAGATGTAGCTTACACATTTACCCAAATTATCATACGCCTGTTTAACAGAAGTTAATTTGGGTGGGTTTCTCAAACTTTCTCCATCCCCAATGTCACTTCTTTGTGTTTTACGGCCCTGACGAGAACGTTGCTCTCCTCGGCTGTGAACCGCTCCTGGCGAGCGCCTGGCAAATCCGCCGTTATAATAGGAATCCGCTTTAGAACAAGCGCGCCTGCTCTTAAAGGGAATGTGAGATGACGCTCTGATTGGTTTATTTCACGTTACGCCCAAACCACACCTATGAATAATGAAGCTACTTCAGACCAACCAGATTTGCGCCAGGCGCAAGAGGCATTTATCCCGCCGGGAAAATAGCAACAGCGCCGGGATCCGCCCACAAAGTTACTTGCGCTTTGCGCTTTGACACTTGCGTTTCAGATCGTTAAAATAGGGCCCATAAAGTTTAAGCATCAGTTCGGATCATTGGCCACACACATACATAAAAAAGGTTTATGTTGTTCTGTACACACAGTTCAGTTGTTTATGGATTACTGGGAACAACTACATTCTACAACCAAATTCAGTCTTGAATATAAAGACTGAAAGATGCATGTAGTGACAAGCACACACGTACAGTATATATATACATGCATAGCATCTTCTTTCCTGCGGCTGTGACTGAATCCAATTAATAGCAACTATTCCTTGAAATACAGGGGTGCTGAAATATACTGAACCCAAACTATATATTTATGATACATATGACAATATTTATATTATTTCAGATCTATGAATGACACAATTTACAGCAGCTCTTAAAATACCATTAGGCTGGATGTTAAGTGTGAGTGGACCATTTTGAATAAAAAACAGGGCCAAAAGCATAATGATAATTACACAACTCATATTTCTCAGGAGACCTTAGATTTAGAAATAACTATACGACAGGGATGGATATAGGCACTGTCTATAAAGGACAGGGTGTTGACTCATCTGTGTGTGTGTGTGTGTGTGTGTGTGTGTGTGTCACAGAGCTGACAGTGTTTGCTGTGTTTCTCTGCAACCGTGGCCAATTCAACAGATGCTTTCGCTCTATGTGCTGGTGATTCTTACGGTTCTCTGCCCAAAGTCAAATGGATGGAGCTGATAATCAAGGCCTTTGTGCCATCTGTAAACTCATTTACAAGAGAGATTTAGAAAAGCTGATAGAGAGAGAGAGAGAGAGAGAGAGAGAGAGAGAGAGAGAGAGAGAGAGAGAGAGAGAGAGAGAGAGAGAGAGAGAGAGAGAGAGAGAGAGAGAGAGAGAGAGAGAGAATGAAGGAAAGGAAGAACATCTATAAATTGTTTTTATGTAGAGAATGTTTAATATTTTCAATCCAGTTGGCATGAAGACCAAAATTGAATTGGTTTCAATATGTATTATGTCTCACTCTCATCTTAAGTCTAAACATTACAAATGATGCCGATAAATCCCTAAAAAAAACACTACCAGAGACCTTTTATTTCTAAAATCAAGAGAGCCACTTAACAGCAGGTCACGCATTGATTTATACTACCTTCATCCTCAGACCATCTTACTGTGTGTGTTTTTGCAGTACCGTGTGAACGGCACAGGAGTCGTGCAAGGCGAGTGAATGACTGCAGCTCATTGCAGAGTGCGATTCCTATTGTGTGGTAGCTTGGACACTGTTGCCATAGCAACAGGCTCTAGTGCAGTGTAAAAATACAGAGAATGAAATATTGTGTGAAAACCCATCCTTTCACTTCATAACAAAGATTTGTCTTAAACTAACAGGACATAATGATTGTGCATGTAAAGACTGGAGGAAAGACTCTCCTTGTATAAATAACTGACAATATCTGAATGTCAGTCTGACATCCTTGAGCTCTTAATAGTATCATTATTCATTGAGTGAGTTCTCAAAGTTAAGTGTTTGTCACAAACTCTCACAACAAAGGGGTTTTTCCTGAGGCCAATGATCCACCTTACATGCTAAAGCTAGAAAGCACCGTTTGGCCATTCACTGACACTGGACCAATCCAGGGGTTTTCAAACAGGAGTTCTCTCTTTTTTGAGTCCCTCACAAAGGGATTATATATATATATATATATATTATATATCATAATATTTGGGGGTCCTTGGCATCAGAAAGCTTGAAACCTCACGGATTATTCCATGTAAAGCATGGATGAAATTATGCCGTTTAGAAAAAGGGGAATCCCTCCAGTCAGATTTATGAAGGAGTCACTCACAATTACTCTCAACAGATTAATAAGAGATTCTTTACCCAGTCTGATCAGACACAGCCAACAAGTCTATCTCTTCACTTCTCTTTTACAGCTATCCATACGATCTCTACATGAGTGGCTCAAATGAAGGCACTCACCACCACTCACTCATGGTAAGAATGCTGAGTGGAGTGGTTGGGAATATCTTATTTATGCTAGTCAGGCTCTCTTACTGTGTCACATTCATATGTGAGTGTGTGTGGCGGATAGGCAACATCGAATTTAGTTCTTATTTACTTATCTTATTTACAATTTTACCACAAAATTGAACTCAAACCAACATTAGGTAACATGGATACCAGTTGTGGACGAAGTACACAAATCAAGTACTTGAGTAAAAGTACAGATACTATTAAAATATTGTTTCAGAAAAAGTACTCATTTGGTTTACATATTTGATTTTTTAATGAACTCAAAAAAGTAAAAAGTACTGATCGATGAACTATATATTTATTCTAGCCAGACAAGTCAGCACTAATAAGATAAGTGCATACATTGAAAATGTGTTGCTAATAAGCAAATGTTTTATTTTACTGCATTCACTTATTATATACTATCAAAACATTAAAGGGTTAGTTCACCCAAAAATGAAAATTATGTCATTAATGACTCACTCTCATGTCGTTCCAAGCCCGTAAGACCTCCGTTCATCTTCGGAACGCAGTTTAAGATATTTTAGATTTAGTCCGAGAGCTTTCTGTCCCTTCCTTAAAAATGTATGTACGGTATACTGTCCTTGTCCAGAAAGGAAATAAAGACATCATCAAAGTAGTCCATGTGACATCAGTGGGTTAGTTAGAATGTTTTGAAGCATCGAAAATACATTTTGGTCCAAAAATAACAAAAACTCTGACTTTATTCAGCATCGTATTCTCTTCCGGTTCTGTTGTCAATCCGCGTTCAGTGACGCTGCTGACGTGTAATCTGGTGCGCCCGAGCTTCGTTTACAGTCTGAGGGAGACGCACGCTGGAAACAAAACAATCTTCGCAAACATGTCTAAGGATTTCGACAGAGGAAGACTTGCATTTTTTTGCCCAGCCATATTTATTTGAACCCGAATACATGGACAAACTAGATACACGTCAGCAGCGTCTTATGTCACCAGCGTCTTACGTCATCAGCATCACTGAAGCGGATTGACAACAGAACCGGAAGACAATACAATGCTGAATAAAGTCGTAGTTTTTGTTATTTTTGGACCAAAATGTATTTTCGATGCTTCAAAAAATTCTAACTAACCCACTGATGTCACATGGACTACTTTGATGATGTCTTTATTTCCTTTCTGGACAAGGACAGTATACCGTAAATACATTTTCAATGGAGGGACAGAAAGCTCTCGGACTAAATCTGAAATATCTTAAACTGTGTTCAGAAGATGAACGGAGGTCTTACGGGCTTGGGACGACATGAGGGTGAGTCATTAATAATGAGACATATTATGAGACATTATTAATTATGAGACATAATTTTCATTTTTGGGTGAACTAACCCTTTAAGCTCTGTTAGTTACTGATAATTCAAGTGTGCAAACTAGTGAAATAATATACCATATAGGATTTTTAAAAATAGGGGGAAACAATTTTGTGCAAATTATGTGGCGACAAATACTAAAAAAAAACGTCACATAGGGCAAAATGTGTTCTACACATTTCAAACATTCAAACATTTCAAGAGGAATGCTATGCAAATAGCGGGGAAGATGTATGGACATTTAATTTGCATTATTTTATCTAAAATCACATACAGACGGACGGTGACACACAAATGTCCAAATTTAAGTATTTCAAAGCTTAAAAAAGCTTTGCCCTTTTACTGAAGACATAATTTAATAATTTCATTGACAATAATCAATTCTAATATTCATAAGTAACTTACTTTTTGTGCAATCAGCACACACATTCAAGCTCCGACGATATCCTTGTTCTTGGCTCATTTTGACCGGATCGTTGAATCAGTGAGACATTGACTCAAGAACAGCTGCAAATGCATCAGTCCAATTCGATTATTTGTGAACCAATTTAACGTTCATTGGAAAGAATGAACTCGTTCACAAATCAGACATCACTTTTGCGTCTCAGAGGGGGAGCCAATTTCTTCAGTTCAAAAGGAATGAGATGTTTTTATGTAGTGGGGTAATTATTAATAAGTATTATTAAGCTTACAATATTAAGCTTTAAATGCAGAGAAGTAAAAGTTTCCCAAAATAAAAATAGTCTGATAAAGTACAGATACTTGAAAAATGTCCTTATAGCATTATAATCAGTATCCATCAGTGGTGAACATTAACAAAGCATTTCTATTTTTTAAGTGTCCACCACTGATGGATACTGATTATAATGCTATGGTTTATTTTCTGTAGCCTATATGCTGAACAAAAAACATGTTACTCCACACCCTATCCTCCTCTAAAAGGCTACAAACACAAACATAAATGTATAAATGTAAGCTAGGCAATACATTAAATGCATAAAAAAGGTTTAAAATATAAACATTACATTATTTTAAAAAAAAACTGTGTGTCAACAGTGAGACTCGCTGCCTGGACACGCTTTTGAGGAAATATGAATACAGATCTAGTACAGATAAGAAAATAGCACTCAAATGCTAAAAGGTTATGCGCTGGTGAAAACACCTCTCAGGTGGATTGAACAGCACAAACACCTGACAGGGCAACCCATGTGAAACTGCTTATGATCAGCTTTGAACCATTTAATAAAGTTCTCTCCTGCTTTGAACAGCTTATGGCAAGCACTTTTCATGTAGCAGCTCACTCTGCCACCTTTCAAATGTGTGACACAAACCAAACTAATCGATAATGAAATTCATTATTATATTTTTACTATAGATTATTTGTTGCGGCCCTACTGTATAATCTTCTGTGGAATTTTCACTTCCTTATAACCATTCAACTGCAGCTAATGAAAGCCATACAATCAAAAATGCTTAATGTCACAAAAGCAAACAAAAAATACTGCGTGATGACATTTAAATAGTAATTAGGGCAAGCTGATGGACAAAAAGAAAAGCAAGCTGTTGAATGAGTGTGCTCCTGTTTGTCTGGGTGGATATAATTGACCCTCACAGGAGTCTAATGGAAAAACATATAGATATGCAAAATGTTGCATGGGGTATTGGTCGTTATGCAACCATGGTGAAGACTTGTGTTTGTTTCTATGCGCGTCTTTGTAAAGAGGCTGAATAGAATGCAGTGCGATGAGATTTTATAATGTCTCCAGATGGTTGATCTGTATTTGAACAATTCCCAAATGAGAGACTTGTGTGATTTCAGGCAGGTCTAGAAACATGGTGAGGTGGAAGGGAAGAAAAGGTGAGTTCAATCTAATTTCTGTGCTTAAACGTGTTCTATGATATTAGTTCAGATGGATATTACTAAAAACAAGTGTCCTACCTGCTCTGTTCATTTCTAAAATCTCCTCCTGGGCAGCGGGAGCACAATGGTCACTTTGTGGACTGTGGTGGGGTGAGTTCATGGTGGACTTACAGTAGTTAGGTGAGCCCAGCTGGGGGGCACGGGGAATATGCTTGTTCTTTTTCTTTGGTAGCTTCTGCTTAGCCATGGCTAGAGAGTAGTACATCCCAAAGTTATTGACAATGACAGGCACAGGCATGGCGATGGTTAGTACACCCGCCAGAGCACACAATGCACCCACCAACATGCCTGACCAAGTCTGAGGATACATGTCTCCATAGCCCAACGTGGTCATAGTCACAACTGCCCACCAGAAGCCAATTGGGATGTTTTTGAAGTGGGTGTGCTCGCTGGCACGCGGGTCATTGGGATTGGCACCGATTCGCTCGGCGTAGTAGATCATGGTGGCGAAGATCAGCACTCCAAGAGCAAGAAAGATGATAAGCAGGAGGAACTCATTGGTGCTGGCGCGGAGAGTGTGTCCCAGTACGCGCAGGCCCACGAAGTGTCGCGTCAGCTTGAAGATTCGGAGGATCCGAACGAATCGCACCACTCTGAGGAAACCGAGAACGTCCTTTGCTTCTGAACCAGAAAGCCCACTCAGGCCCACCTCCAGGTAAAATGGCAGGATGGCCACAAAGTCTATGATGTTTAGGGTGTTTTTGATGAATTTCTTTTTGTCCGGACAGAAGGTGACACGCATGAGGAACTCAAAGGTGAACCACACCACACACACTCCCTCGATGTAGGTTAGGTAGACCACCGTCTCTGTCTCCAGGTGAAACTTGGTGGTGTTGTCGAGAGCGTTAAAAAATGTGCGGTTAACGATGGGGTTGAAGGCCTCGTGTGTCTCCAGGCAGAATGTAGTTATGGACACCAGTATGAAGAAAAGCGAGGCAAATGCCACCCACTGCAGAAGAGAGAGAGAGAGAGAGAGAGAGAGAGAGAGAGAGAGAGAGAGAGAGAGAGAGAGAGAGAGAGAGAGAGAGAGAGAGAGAGAGAGAGAGAGAG
Source organism: Rhinichthys klamathensis goyatoka (assembly GCF_029890125.1). NCBI lineage: Eukaryota > Metazoa > Chordata > Actinopteri > Cypriniformes > Leuciscidae > Rhinichthys > Rhinichthys klamathensis. The sequence continues at coordinate 487,970 of NW_026606597.1, forward strand.
AGAGAGAGAGAGAGAGAGAGAGAGAGAGAGAGAGAAAACAAGGGGTAAAAAATGAGAAGGGAAAAACAATGTTGATTTAAAAATTATTTTGTTTGCATCAAAAAACAACTTCCCAATGAGGCAGGCGTGTACACAATACCTTCACTGGTTATGACCACTGTCAGTGATTATCTAAGTGATTTGAATAGCCGTTTTTATTTTTTAGCCTAGAGCTGATTTAGACATACTAGCCAAATGTGTCTGATAACTCAAAACTTTATGGTCGTTATTTAAAAAAATGTTTTTGAAAGAAGTCTCTCAAGGCTGCATTTATTTGATAAAAAATACAGTCAAAACAGTAACATTGTGAAATATTATTACAATTTAAAATAATTAAAATGTTCTATTTGAATGTGTCACATGATTCTTCAGAAATCATTCTGATTTGGAGCTCAAGAAACATTTCTTATTATTATCAATTGAAAACAGTGGTGCGATCAAATTCAAAAACCACTATAACAATGTTATATATTTTGTTGATTTCTGTACTTACATTATCCCAAATGTTTCTAAGAATCATGTTTAAATCCAGAGAAATACGCCATTTTAACCATGCAGGACACGGGCCGTGTCCATGCATCGCCTATCATATGCCTTTGTTTTAAATAAACGACCTCTAGTGGCCTTTAATGAACCCAAACTTTTAAATGGTATGGGTAGTTCTGTTTATTGTCAAAATAGTACTAAAAAGCTCATCCTGATATCTAGAAGAAAGCATTGTGTGTAGAGAAATATGAACAAATACAAAATAAAGTCACAGGCAAACAAACAGTATTGAAAAAACACACACTCTCAAACACAAGCTAATGAAAAGCAAATGAGTAGAATAGTTACTGAATAAACAAGTCAGACCCAACAGAGCAGCACTTCTATTAGGATTTTGATATCATTGGCAATTCTATTCATATAACAACAAAGATATAAACTCCAATGGGCATTTATTTAAAAAAAGAAAAAGGATGTCTTTATGGTCAAATACAAAGTTCTGTCATGGGGCAGTTTGAAGGGTCCTTAACTCAATTTGTTAGCGATCACATCATTATCAACATAGTGCAGCTGATTGGTTGCTATGGCATCAGCGGCCAATGAGCTTGCTGCTCAATATTCAAATACTTGGCATTGTTTGCTGTTAACAGTCTGCAGCGCGCTTTCAGAAACCCTCCATCTTCCCCAGCTCCACCTGTATAGATCTGTATACGGGGGTTATTTCATGTACTGTATGTCTTACATGCTCACAGCAGCAATGTCTGTGAATGTGAATTGGCAGTAGCAAGTCTTTGTACTTACTCTGCAGCAGCAGCAATAATCATTATCAGCAGCAGCAGCAGCAGTGTAGCTGATCTATTCCGCCAAGACCAAATACATTAACATTGCCACATCCATTACCATGCCAATCTCTCCAAGAGTTCATGACAGAAATAATATTTAGTCCCCAGCCCAGTCTGTGTGTTTATTGTTAGAAATGTTAGCCAGAAAACACATTTCAACACTGTGGCACTGTGATTTTCTATATACAAGTTGGAAACAATGTAACTAACCATCTAAACAAAACCAGTGATGATTAAACTAAGCTAGCTGTGATTTCAGGAGCTAGGGGCTCTCAAAGATGCTTTAGAAGTGTTGTGATGAGCACAATGAAGGAACAATAAAGAAACAAACTCCGTCTGCAGCTCATGGGAACTGAATCCCTTTTACTTTCTCTCACACCCTCTCGGTCGTTCACTCACTATAATATACAGCAATATGCCATGCCATGTCATTGTTTCTTTGTTTTATTTAATCTTTATGCCCTAATAGTCTAGTCCCTCAGCTAAATAAATATGGACTGTTACTCCATTGCCCTTCCCTGAAATGATGGTGAACTGAGCTTACAAAATGTATGCTATTATAAACCGTATTGGTTTTTTTATGCCCAAATAAATTTCTCAGTCATTAAAGGAAAATTTGACCATGAGCATTTGATTTTTACTGTTAAAAATGACCTGAAAGAATATATCCTCAAGCTGTCCTCTCAAAAAATGTTTCATTTTCACAGCATATTAATTATATCTATTTGAAGTACAATGAGTTCTCCGCCTGTTAGCGTGTCCTTTCAATTCTTTACAGGTGAGAAGAATAGTCCGCATAACATGGCCTTGTGCAAACCTCCTACAGCAAGTCCCACGCATAAAGTCTTACACCAAGACCACATGCTTGAGCAACACTTCCAATCTCAGAGGTGAAACTCAATGCAGCAATACCACAGCTCAGCAGAAGGATCTCAGTAACAGGTGTAATAGTCCAGTGCACAGCAGCAGACAAAAATCAAAGGAGGCAAAACTATAGCCCTAATAATGACCTTTGACCCCTGATTTACCTTAGCCATGTAACATAAAGGTCAATCTTATGTTGGGCATTAAGTTTTCTAAACATTTGAATTCGAATTTGCTTGCATTATAAATTAGTCCATAATGTCATCGGTAATTTCACACATCTGGCTGTAGTTTCCAGGAAATTAAGTGAATTTTAATAATCAATATATATTTGTCATGTTTATGTGTTTAAGTTCTGTTTTGTTATCTGGTTTCCCCCTGTATTTGTGATTTTGGTTTAGACTTGTTATTAGTTCAGTTTTGTGATCTTGTTCACCCCCATCTTTTGTGATTTTGGTTCAGTCCTGTTAGTCCCCCCCCCCCCCCCCCCCCCCCCCCCCGTTGTATGGTTGTGTTTTCTGAAGTCCTGGAGTTTTGTTCCTGTATGTTGCAGAAAGTTAAGTTTTTAAATAAATCACCTATACTGCTATTCTTGTGTCCTCGTCTTCGGCAACCTGCACCCAACCTGACAATATTTCATATATATCATTTTATTTTAAGAAATTATTTTTTTATTCGCCATGGAAAAATATCTGTCTTAAATAAATGTTGTGAAAGAAATGTTTTTTAACTTTTTATTTATCAAAGAATCCTGAAAAAATAAAACTTTCACAGAATCAAATCACAATTTCTGAATTTCTCATTAGAAGTTATAATTCATCAACACAATGCCCATTAAAACACTACCAAATAAATTTCTGTAGGGCTGACAGGTGGCTGAATCCCAATGACCAGTTCATGTCCATGTTGAATGGCTTTGTCAAGGCTCAATTCTTGCCCCACTCCTATTCAACCTGTATATGCTCCCAATGAGGCAAATAATGAGAAAGAACCAAATTGCTTACCACAGCTATGCAGACGACACACAGCTCTACTTAGCCCTATCGCCTAACGATTACAGCCCCATTGACTCCCCGTACCAATGCATTGATGAAGTAAACAGTTGGATGTGCCAAAACTTTCTTCAGCTAAACAAAGACAAAACTGAAGTCATTGCATTTGGAAACAAAGATGAAGTTCTCAAGGTGAATGCATAACTTCACTCTAGGGGTCAAACAGAAACAACAGAAATCTTGGTGTGTCTCTAGAGTCAGACCTTAGTTTCAGTAGTCATGTCAAAGCAATAACTAAATCAGCATACTATCATCTGAAAAATATTTTAAGAATTAGATGCTTTGTTTCCAATCAAGACTTGTGCATGCTTTCATCACCAGCAGGGTGGATTACTGTAATGGACCCCTCACTGGCCTTCCTAAAAAGACCATAAGACAGTTGCATCTCATACAGAACGCTGCTGCCAGGATTCTGAGCAGAACCAGAAAATGGAGATGGTCCTCACTGCAGAACACGAAATCCAGGGGGAGGAGTTGGATCCAGATCCAACTCCTCCCGCCTTACATATACCTAAACCTACCCATCTCCGCCCCCTGATCCCTAACCCCACCCCTAATCCCACCCCATAGATCTGGATCCAACTCCGCCCCCTGGATCTCGTGTACTGCAATGAGGTGCTACTGGGAAAATATGAACATATCACACCAGTCCTCAGGTCTTTACACTGGCTCCCAGTTACATTTAGGATTGATTTTAAAGTATTATTACTGGTATATAAATAATTCAATGGGCTAGGACCTCAATATATTGTAGATATGTTCACTGAATATAAACCTAACAGATCACTCAGATCATTAGGATCACATCAGCTAGAAATACCAAGGGTTCACTCTAAGCATGGAGAGTCTGCTTTTAGCTATTATGCCAGCCGCAGCTGGAACCAGCTTCCAGAGGAGATCAGATGTGCTCCTATAGTAGTCACATTCAAATCCAGACTCAAAACACATCTGTTTAGCTATGCATTTACTGAATGAGCACTGTGCCACTGTTCGTCCGACTGTTTGTACTGTATTTTATTTTATTTTTTATTCTAAACTGTTTTAATTATTCTTATTTATTTTGATTATTTTAATATCCTCTATGTAAAGCACTTTGAATTACCATTGTGTATGAAATGTCCTATATAAATAAACTTGCCTTGCCTTGCCTTTGTCAGCACAATTGTTTACCCGTGACATTGATTATTTTCTCCTTATTCAAACAGATGAATTACCCCTGCTGGACTGTTTAGGTTGAGAATCATGTTACTCCGCTTACTGTCATCAAAAGATTAAAGACTAGTTATCTGAAACTCTCTCGGTCAGTTGCTCTACCTCAACAAAACACACAATGAATGGATTGTGTCTGATTAAAATGCTGAACACTATGTTGAACACTCAGGGCCAGATGTACGTACATTTGCGAACGCAGCGTTAATAGCGCCATGGCCAAGACGCAGAAAGCGCTTGATGTGAAACCGCAGTGTGCGTGTTATGTACCAAACCTGCAGTTCATCAGGTAATCCGCGCCTGTCCCCACCCACTATACCGTAAATTGCGTGTATTTAAACGCGCAATTGAATGGGCCTCCTCCTCTCACTGCTGATCCTATGACTGTTTGAAATGATCCTGATGCCAATAATTGTAATGTAGCGAGGAGTTTAACGACTGCTGGAATGGAATGTGAACGCTGAGTCGGAGATTCGATGTCATCTTAGATTTCTTCCAGTAACTGTAATATTGCGTAGCTGCTTAATCTGTAACGCTTAATGATTTCGTTTTCACTCAACTGAAAAATTGTGATTCTTGTGGCAAAAATCTTTTCAGCTAGTCTCCTTAGCCTATGTCTTTGTCTTGCTTGGATAACTGCTGCCATTTCACCAGGAGGCATATGCCAGGAAACCCGCTTCCTAAGTTACACCTGCTTTTAAGAGGCGGAGAATTTTCAGCACAAAATAGATGCGCGCTTTCACCGGCCTTTTCTGTACGTAGCGCGGAATACATAATTAGGCGCAGTTTACGCTTCCCCTCCCATCTCTTTATGGGACACTCCCACTTTCCCCTTGACCATCCCATGACACGAAAAGCGCATTTTGCCATTTTCAGTTCCCACGACAGGCAGTCTGCGCTTTCATCTCGGTGCGTCCCGTTCGTACATACCTCGCCATGGTTATATGCGCACTTTGCGAAACAAATAGGCCTACGCCTGAGGTGGGCGCAAAAGAGTTAGTACATCTGACCCTCTGAGTGCACTTTTTTTTTTCCAATAAAATGTGAACTTAAAGGGACACTCCACCCATTTGCATTAAGCGTTCCATTGTTAGAAACCCAGTCATACTATTGAATGGTCGTGCAACACTCTCTCATTTTCCCCTGAGACGAGAGAAATCCACTATTTACCTTTTTCACTTCCTCCTACAATGACGCAAAAATCGTCATTTTACATCATTGTAGGAGGAAGTGTAAGAGGGGGGGATTTCTGTAAAGAAAGCACTAGTTCCCACCCTTTCAAACCCGCCCATAGGGGGTTGGACCTAATGCGCTAACAGAACTATCACAGATCAGTGGGTGGGACTCAAGGGGGTAATCCATCGACCGGAAGTTGAAGCCGGCCGGGTGCCGCCATGTTGTAGCAGAACTTCACTTGCGTTAGCATTTCCATTGACTCCCATTCATTTTGGCGTCACTTTCACAGCGAATAACTTTACATCTGAGGCGTTTAAAGACTCCATTTGTCCATTATTTATTTCTAAAGAAACACGACAATGTATAAAGGGCCCCATTACCTTCTATGTTACATTATGGCCCCGTAGAAACAGATTTAGTAAAAATAGGCTAACGATTGCGTCATAACCACTCGACTCTCTGTCGCGCTGTACAAAAATTACCGTACAGACAGGAGGAGAAGCTCGCAGGCAATCGGGGGGACGTCCCGTCAAGGGAGAAGCCCATAGATAATGAGTCCATAAAAGCAACGGAATACTTACTCCTGCTCACTCATGCCAAAGAACTCTTTGCTCAAGTTCCCCGTCTCTGCAAGATTAACGTTGGCAATTTTCACGCACAGCTACTAGAAGATTAACGTCTGTCAGACAGGTTGCTCACGTCATCAAGCTTAGTTTGAGTCGGTTTGAGTCTGCGCGTCAGGAACGGACGTCGCTAAAAATGGGCTTCAACTGTCTCAACTGAGTTCCAATGAGATGGCTCTGTCCACTTCTAATACTGTCTATGGTGGGACTTCACTTGCAGATTCTGAAATCAATATCAGCCATCTTGTTTATAAGCTAAGCTAACAAGCGCTGTGGAGATAGGAAGTTACGACAATGACGGAAGAAACTAAACATGATATGGAAGAAGAGGATTTTGAAATTCTGCTGCTCGAATCCGATGTTCGTGGCTATCTTTACGAGCCGCAATATAGTGAAGAGCAGCTGAGGCTGATGGAGGAACAGGAGGCGGCTGCCTGTCGCGGTCGAGGAGCCCGGACTGGCTCGAGCTGGGCGGGCTGCTGGTGCCTGTGCTCTCGCTGTGCGCTACGGACACAGATAGAGTCTTTTCTTCTCTAGAGATAGAGTCTGCTGCAGAGAATTTCAACGATGGCAATTTCTCCTGGACGAAATCTCTGAATCAAACGAGCACACGGACGTTTGTGTTGTGATGTGAACCATCCTAGTGTCGCACCGCATATGTTCTGACTGAACATCCAGGTATCATGCAATATTTCACCATATAGAAAGAACTACAAACGAGGAGTAATTCGCTAATGAGTTTGCCAATGTAATGGGGTTCGCTGTTGTGGGAAGAAGGAGGCGGGAACCGGCGAACATTTAAACATTTTAATAGTAAAATAAACAAATACAAAACAAAAGTATAAGCCAGCTGGCCACACACAACAGAAACAAAACATAAAATCAGGCCTGTTCCTTTTGTGCTTCCGCTCCTCCGTGAGAGATATGAGACCGCTGCGTCTCACAAGTGTCATTCATTATCACTCGCGCCGTCCTCTCACGTCCCTCGTCCTGCTCGCCACAGCCAACTAACTAGACATTTTGTGTGAAATGAATTTCAAACTCTTTTGGCAGCTAGCCTTGTAGACGGAAGAGTGATTTCTCTGATGTTTGCGCTGTTCTGGATTAGTGGGAGTGGCTTGCGGAGCAGTGCAATGTGGTGCATTGTGGGAGTTGTTGTCTTACATACAAATGCGCCCTAAAGTTATTTTCTGTCTTTTCTCGGTCAAGAGGGCACCAAATTCAAAATTTCTTTTACATTTCGACTACATATATGACCCACTTTCAATAAAGATTAATGTTGAAATGGGTGGAGTGTCCCTTTAAGTTTGCTTCATTCAGGCAAATGGCAGAGTTGTTGTTTTCTTCAGTGAAAAAACACTCAGCCCACATGAAACAAACTGTTAATTTATTGCTATAATATATATGTAAGTTAAAAGCACTTTAATAAACATAAATTGGAGTAATACAATAAAAGTATCACACTCAGCTTTTGCAGACAAAGATGATGTGCATAAAAGATTAGATGAAAAGTGCAAAAGATCAAAAGTTTTTCTGCAGCACTGCATGGCAAAATGGTGAGGGTGCAAGAGGGAGAGACAGAGTGAAAGAGAAGGAAAGAGGCTCATTCAAGTGTCTCAGAAATAGCACAAAATCCTCCCCCTTCTCCCTTACATCACCTCTTACTCTCATTCTCTGGTTATACCTCTCTTCTGAAGATGAAAGCTTGTCACGTTCTCTTATGTAACCAAACACTGCCTAACACAGTGCACCCACATTTGGGACTGCGACTGTATTTCTAGATTCATGTGTTTTGCGTCTGTGGGGAGGGGCCTGGCTATTGGGTTTTTCGTTTATGGCTGTGAGTTTTGCCGCTGCTGTGCTTTCCTTTTTGGACAATAATGCCCCACAGGGGCTTGATAGAAAAGACAGTTGGAGATTCCAGATTAATTCCTGCCTGTTTATGGCCGTCTATTAATTATAACGGAGCTGGTGGCAAAGCTGTTTTTTTTTCTTTACTGAAAAATACCAAAAACACACCGATGTCAATCAATCTCACATATGTGTAGACTGTTTCCATTTGCTGTTCCATCTTTTCTGGCTATTTTTATTATTAAAATATACAATATATATTCTGAGTAAATGAACAGTGTTCCAAGAGTGTATATAGGACACCAACATCATTGGGACTTTTCTAGTGGATCTTTCTGCAGGTTACACTCGTAGGTGGCAAAAGCTGATAGGCTGCGTCTGAAATCGCATACTCTCTTTAGTAGGCACTGTGTGTAGTATGAATGTAATGCGGACATACTACATTCGCTATGTTGTCATTATCATGTGACCAACCACCGGCAGTGGCGTCGCTTCACTGTCATTCACAAATAAGTGTCCATCGTACCCACACTTCAGAATCTCACCGGAAGTAAGTAATTCGGGTACTTTTTGCCTACTCCTTTGAGTATTCACTCCTGTGAATTCGGACATACTTCTTTTGTCACATACAGGGAGGAGCTTGAAGTGACTGGCAGGACGACACCCGGGAGCCGATCGACGGCGGTGGCACTGTGGGTGCAGGGTGAGGGCGCAGTCCGAAGCCCGGAAGTCCGCTGCAGCTGGACGTCGATCGCCAAAGGCCGACCTGGAGTGTTGAGCGAGCCCAGTGGAGCTTACGGGCAGACGGACCGCGGAGGCGATGAAGGAGTGGTGGGTCGAGGTGAGGGTGACGGGCTGACAGGACGAGGTGGCGGTGTGGGTCTGGAGGCCCGAGGTGTAGCTCAGAACTTTATGTTCCGAGACCAACGAGACCAGCAGCTCTACATTCATCTTGCCTTGTGTAGCGATTCTAGCTCAAATAAAGGGAATATAATTTTAATAACTGATCATGAATATGACCAGGGATCGCATACACGGATTAAAATTACCCGTAAAGGGGATACGTTGCCAATGTATCTGTATTGACACTTAAATACAACGGATTATAATCAATTATCCATACAGGTAGGCAAAAATAGATCAATTGTATATATCAATAATCAATCACAACGAATTATAATTAAATATCAATATGTCAATTGTCTAGGATAGATCAATTCCAAGGATAACCCTTATGGAATTAATTTGTTATCGAATAATCTGTTCATCCAGCAAACTGATCGTACGATCTTTCATCACCCCTAAAGAGAAATGACCCTTATAGACTCGCTATCTTTCTGGCCATGAAAAATAACTTTCCTGTTTTATAAAAATACTAATTAAAGTATCAACAAATTGTAAAGCTTGTGGCTTATATCGAACATTTAAGGGACTTCGTAATATGAGTAACAGACAGAGTCAATAAATTAATATAATGGATTTAATAAAGGAAAACTACGTATACCGGTGACTAACGTTACAAGGAATAAATGTATATACAACAAAATAAAGCAAAAAACTATGAAAGAAAATGAGAATAAGTGAGTGATAGGAAAAGGGAGAGAATGATCAGTCAGTTATGGCAAAATCACAGACAAAAGGAACCTGAGAGAGAGACACCAAGATATCAAATCACCCTAAATGGGGTAAACAAATCTTAAACGCATTGAAAGCTCGATAAAACGAATACTTGCACATATGGTTCTCTTGTGTTGCTGAATAAAGAAGGCGCGTGTGTGTCGTTCCTTCGGAGCGTCACGCGTTCTCTCGGGTCTTCCGGAGCGAGCGTAGTCACAGGAAGTTCAAATGTCCATTGAAAGTAAAGTTTGCCAGCTAATTCAGGCTGTTCATTTCACTCGCAAGTAGAAATGAACAAAGGAGAATACGAAAAGGGAAAACAAAACTAAAGAAGAATAACTGAAAACAAAACTAAACTAAACGGACTGAAGAGAAGAGCTGAAGAGAAGAGAGATTTTGAAGAGCGCGAGGAAACTGGCGTTCCATCCTCTTAAGGACAATGAAGTTCACACCTCCTTTGGGGTGAATGACCAATCAGCTTAGAGATGTTCGAGAGGGAAAAGATTTCTTTGTCCTGTCAAGGCGGCTCATCTGCATAGTTTATGGGGGTGTTAAAAGTTGTCCTTTCTACTCAAGAAAGCTGGTGCACATAGAATCATACATTTTACTGTAATCTCCCGTATATGACCAACTCAGTTAGACCGAGCGGATTAAAACAGTACCAAGAAGGACAGGTAAAAAGGATAGGACTACCAGGTTACATTCTAATGCATAATTACAAGCACTTAGAGTTCATTTAATACTACGATAAAATCATAGATACCCCAATATGACATGGGCAAGCAGGCAAACATAAAAACATATCAAATATATCTTAGTAATGTCTTTATATGAGGAAGTTAATGAAAAAGTCTGTGTATGTGTGTGTGAGATGGCTTCGTAGTCTCTAGGGGTGAATTTGCGTGTGTGGAGCACACAACGGGGTGGCTTGGAATTCCTTTGATGCGGCCCAAGTGAGTGGAGTGGAGAGTGTGTTAACAAGCAGAATCACCGAAGGAGAAAACCAGAATTGTAAGTCGCCATTATGACGATCGGTGTTAATGGTATAATGTTGTGTATAATAGTGCTGCTATAATTTTTCCCGGGTTTCTCCCGTTTTTTAGCCCAATCTCCTGGGCCCCTCCCGGTTTATTATTTCTCCCGGGAAACTCCCGTAATTTCCATGGCCCAAACTCCTTTATGAATAATCGGACCAATATGTTTGTCTAATGTTGACCAGTTGCCAGATCTTGTATTAAATGCATTATATTCACACAATCCACACATCATATACAATTTCAACCCGTTTGTCATCTCAACCTGGCAACCTATAACCCAGTTGCGCAGTCGCGGAAAGCTCAACCCGAAAGCGAGCAACACAAAAAACCCCATTTAACCAATTATATTTAGCCTAAACCAATTAAATTGTGATTACATTTATTTTGATTGAATAAAAATTGAGTAAAAAAATTCTTCAATTAAATTAATGGTATTTAATTCATTTTTTTGTATTGTATTGTATTATGTGTATTGTGTAATTTTAAAGTAATTAGGCCATCACCTAAAAATGTATATACATAAATATATATATACATATATATATATATATATATCATACGTTTAAATCAATCAATCAATCAATCAATGCATCAACCATACTTTTTTTTAATGTTGGGGCATTTTGAAGCCCACATTAATTCCTGAAGTTCATTAAGCTTTAGACAAAACTATAGGGTTCTTATAGTAAAAGGCATTTTTTATGCACTGTTTACATCCTTATCTCCACTTTTGTGTTTATGCCAAATCCAGTCTCAAACTCTTTCATAAATCACGTGTCTACCAGTTAATATTGCATTAGCAAGGACAGCCTTTTCAAGCTTCAAATCACATTTCTCTAAATTACGTATGCTAAATATTTTAACAGAAAATAAAAACACTCACAGGCAAGACATAAAAGGCTGTGGGTTACATTAACACAAACTTCCTTGTGTATGTGTTTGTAGCAATCTTGACATTGAATCCACACAGCAAAATTAATTTAGCTTGAAGTAATTCATAAATACAGTATATTACACTCAAGCCTCAGATTGCCCAGCTTGCCTGGTCAGTGAAGATGGCATGCACAGATAGGAGGAGGGCTGTTAAATGTACATTACACTGTTATACCATTAATGTACAATGAAGTTCCTCTCCTCAGAGTAGAAATAAGTGGCCCTCTCCACTGATGGGAGATTAATGGGGAAGATGGTGCTGGCCATTCCTGAAGGAGCAAGAGGTAGCAATTCATCTCTTCAAATATTTAGCAATTCATTTAAATATTTAAGAAAGGCTAACCTCTTTAACATTGTCCATTGCACATGTTAGATTTTCCACTAATTTAGTAACCACAATTACTTGACTTCATCTCATAATGAACTTCAAACTAACTGTAGTCAAGAAGCCGAAAGTAGATACAAGAACTAACAGCAGTTTATTTAAACATACTCAATCACAAACCTCAACTGTAATTTTTTTACAGCCTTAAATGCTGCCAATATAGCTCAACCTCTTCTACACTCTTTTAGTCACAGGCAACACCCAAACCAACACTTTGCTCTCAAAATGTAAACACAGCCTCTCCGTTGGCTTCCTCTTGGTCAACCTTAAGTGCTACTGACACTCTTTCATCTGGTTTGTTGGGTTTTCTGTGTGTGTTGGGTTTTCTGTGTTCATGCAGAGCGGCTCACGAGACAAAAATGAAAGAAGCATTACTGTATGATATGTACATGGGTAAAGTTGAAATTTCTACATCAATCAGTATTTAAATCTATTAGTTTGAGTGGCCTGGTGGGTGTGACAGAACACTGGCTCAACCAATAGCATGAATTTGGGGTGGTACACCTACAGATGCAGCATTGCGTCTTTACAGAATTTGATTTGTAAATGTGTAAAGATGCCTGTTCTTGCTCATTGTATGCAGTACACAGGGACACACCCTGTCTTTTTAAAAGCTCTGGATATTGATCCAAGAGTGAAATCCACTGCTACTAAGTGCAAATGTGTTTTGTCGTTTAAAAAGCAAACAGGAGCAGGATGCTACACATCACAATATAATTTGTCTCAGTCTGCGAGAAAACATGATTTCGACATGATTTATTGTAATTCCTGATGAACTGGCTGCATGTTATTTGTTACTGTTATTTGTTACTGTATGTAATAAAAAAAATGTACAGCACATTGATTGATCCATTCAATTGCCTTTGGCCAGCAAGGGGCTTCTCAAATCTCTCACATTTGCATGAAAGAAAGAAGAAGAAAAAACAGTGGAAGGGTTTGAAACATGTTAATTTCATTTTTTGTTTTGTTATTTATTTTTTTATTTATATTTTTGCAATTCTGCTCGGTGTCACTAGTGGCACAGAATACATTTCACCTCCAAGCTTACTGACACGGTTTTACTGGTGTGGAAGTAATAAAGGCTGTGTACTTTAGTATATACTATCCAAAATTAACATCTATAAACAGATTCATGAAGTCAGTCAGTTAATTAACCAGTTAAATAGCTTCATTCATCATGTTTGTGTTTGTTCATGTTATCATCATTAGATCTCAAATGACAGCAGCGTAGTCCAATGATTATTAATGGAGCAACTCGAATTAACACAACTGAGCACACATCACTTTCTAAATAGCCCACCTATCATCAACTCAGTGCATAACACAGGTCCATCTCAGCAAACAGTAGGGGTGGAATCGATTCACAAATGAGTCGCAATTAAATCTTCTACCGATTCGAACCGATTCACAAATAAATAAATAAATTAAAGATTTTCTAAATGTGTGTTATTAACCTGATGTTGTCGGAACAAAGAAAGTGGCAGTCAACTGCGAGAGCATTGCAGCAGTTACAGTTTAGAGAACACACAGGCTTACAATGGGGGAAGCATGAATGAAGCTTGACAACAACCGTTCCTATATCAATATCTTAATAAAAAGAAAATAGCCTTAAAAGTGCTCGAAGCGATGTTGGGTGACGTCACTTCTTGTTGACGTTCGAAGTACTATCAAACAAAACGGAGGCTAGCTAGACCCTCCCTCCTCCTCATCCCGTCCCTGCCCCCTGTAGTTTTACTGATACTTCATTCAAGGTGTAATGTCGCCAAGTTAGATAAATGCTTTCATATAATGCAGAAAAAGAGAAATATTACCAGAAAAACACGATAAAACGTTTCACCACCTGAGGTTATAACTTTAGCTCCCATATAAGGACCCAATAATAGCAAGATAACGTTAGCTTCGCGTTTCCCAGTGAGCATAAACAACGGCTCCGTCGTAAACAAATTTAGTCAAAGTTGTCAATAGGCTATGAATGAACATTCAAATTCATAACAAACAGTTGGTGAAAACAATCATTCACACAAACCGTCGCCCTACTGTGAGTTTGCTTGATCATTTACAATAACTGTGTCCCAATTCAGGGGCTGCATACTTCGAAGGAGGCACCGAGACTCGTTTAAAGTAGCCGATTGCGTCATCGCGGCGCGACGAAGGCTGTCCCAATTCGAGGGTCCTTCGAAGGCTCCTTCAAAATGTGGCCTGCAAATGCGTCCTTCTTTTACCGTGAATGCAGGATACATCAGAAGGATCCATACCTTCGCAGCCTTGCCTACCCCAGAATTCATTGCGCTCTGGAGACGAAATTGCCAGATTACACTTTAAATGTAAGTATTGGGTTTCAATTTAATCGAGTAATCTAATGTATATCTAATGATAAAAATGAAGGAAAAAAATACAATAAAGGTTCAAATGTTGGCTTATATGTATGTGATTTTACATAGGCTAGTTTAAACTCTTTAGACTTTATTATGTACATAAATTGACCATGGTGAAAATTTTTAGATAGGAATTCAACCCCGTTTTGTTTTAGGCAGTTATATATATATATATAAGTTACATATATATATAAGTTTTATATATTACATATATATATATAAGCTTATATAAGTTACATATATATATATATATATATATATATATATATAACTTATATAAATATTTATATATAAAGTCACAATGTCACAATGGCTGTCACAGTTGCTAGGCGACCAAACTGATTTTTTACACATGGATATTAGATTTTGATATTAGATATTGTTTAAATAAATATGAAAAGTATATAATAGAAACACAAAAAATATGTCTTATAGATCAGGGATAGGCAACGTTGGTCCTGGAGGGCTGCTGTCCTGCAGAGTTTAGCTCATAGAACGGTTTTGCAATACAATATTTTATGGTTTGATTTTTGAGGATGTGAGTACATTTCATTTATTCTTCCCTCTTTCTGAGAACATCTCAGTGACTGGCAACCCACGCCTGAGTCAGCCCTGCAAACCTGTTGGTGGACAGTGGAAATATGCACTGATCCCAGATGATGTCCCTCTAGCAGAGGCTTTTTTCCAGCATTTCTAATGTGCAGCCCATCCAGGATCTTCTGTTCAGCTCAATAAAAGTCTACAGAAAACTGTTTTCTTCGTATCTGTTTTATGTATACTGTTAATTAAAATTGTATCTTATCTTAAATGTAACTTATCTTGTAAATAGTTGTAAAAAGTACTGTAAGTAAAAATGTATAGAACAATTTATTTTGTATCATTTACAAATTAATTGGCATGACAAAAATAAATGTACAGAATTATTTCTTTATTACATTTACAAGTTATAACTTGCATTACAAAAATAAACAATGCACAGAAATTATTTTTTGTTTCATTTAAAAATGATAAATTACATAAAAGCTATACGATTGTTTCATTTACAAATTCTAATTCACATAACCAAAAGTTTATTTATCTACAAATCTGTCAAGAAGAGAAAACGTCTCGGTTACTATTGTAACCCTCGTTCCCTGAAGGAGGGAACGGCAGACGTAACATCGACATGACAACGTAATTGGGATCGCCTTGAGAGACCAATCTACTTCGAGAGTATTAAAACGAGCCAATGCATATTGGCATGCGATAATTGCATCAGCTGCTCTGCTTGCAGCGCGAGCATATAACGAGCAGCAGGTGTGTCGCGTATTGTTTTACGCTGAGGAGCCGAGACGTGTTCGGCCGCACAGCGATGGTCAGCAACCGTGGTGACGGGACATTACGTCTCTCGTTCCCTCCTTCAGGGAACGAGGGTTACAATAGTAACCGAGACGTTCCCTTTCAGTCGCTCACGTTCGACATAACGACGTGACGACGTAATTGGGATCCCATGGAAAACGCCATGGTTGCTTGCCACATCCAGCGCCCTACGCAAGACTCTCAGACTCCCAACTGACGGGGGCTGAAGGCCTGCTTAGAGGGAGTTCGAACTGCTGTTCCTTTATAACCCACTCCGTGGAACTCTTGGATAACAATGGGAAAGCGTGCTTTTCCAGGGGAGAGGGATGCTGCGGAAGCCACATCCTGCCCAAAGGGAGGTAACATGTGGAGATACATATATGGACTGGCCGGAAGGGGCAGTGCAACATATGGAATGTCACTGGGGTGGCTCCAGCCTGAGAAGGGAGAGCCTGATTGCCTTGCGTGAAATCAGCTGTTTTGCCGGCTCTCTGTGAGATCGCGCCCAGCACTGTCTGCGCTGTAACACCAACACCAGCTTTGAAGAGGCGTTCCCCTGAAGAGCAGACTCGTTTTCTTCTTTTGAAGTTGAACACTGTCAGAAGATTGTAGAGCAGGAACAGTAGAACCGCCCGGCTCCGAAGCAAAAGACAATATGCGACGCACCTGCTGCCCGTTAAATGCTTGCACTGCAAGCAGAGCAGCTGATGCAATTATCGCATGCCAATATGCATTGGCTCGTTTTAATACTCTTGAAGTAGATTGGACTCTCAAGGCCAGGGCCGGCGATTGCTATAGGCGAACTAGGCGGTTGCCTAGGGCGACAAATGTGTTGGGGGCGCGGGCGCCCTCTAGTGTCGCCCTTGGGCTACTTCCCATTAATCATAGAATTAGAATGACAAGCGAAACAAAAACATGTTTATTAAACATGATCATCCTAAGGCGCCCCTCAGCCATACATTTAATTACTTGTCAACCTGATTATTAGATTGAATGGATGATTATTATCGATCATTTCCTAAAGGGGGGGCGGGGGTTAGTTGCGTTACGTTCTATGGTTACGTTAGGCAAGTGCTTGGCTGCTGCGCGCGCTGATCGAAAATGAAGCGGTCTAAACCCTCTGGTGCACAGGGACGAAAACGGAGAAAGCAACAAGATAAAAATAAAGCCCAGTATAGAGGTAAGTCTTCTCATCTCATCCATTAAGGTGTCAAATGTTCTGACCATCGGGACAACCGATCATTCCCGCGGGCCCGACGTGCTTTTTGGGCCGATACATACATCTCATACTTTTATTTCTCTATTTTTGTCTTAACGGCCCATAAAACTCGTACATCGGTGGCCCATTCGTTTTGTTTTGTTTTGCTTAATTGGCGGCGCTGGGTTACTTCCAAATATATAACTTACTTTCAAGTATAGAAATTTGTACAATAGGCTACTCATGAAAGTTTCCTTTATTTTTCAGTGCATTTGTTTTACAATATAGCCTATGGCAATTACTGTCATGGGATTAATATTATATCTATTAAATGTAGTAGTGTAATAGACATACACTGTAATTAAAAGAGGTTTGAATTTTTCTTTGTTCAATTTGCACACTGAATATGGGTTGGAGCTTTTAGTTTTGAACTCTCAAAGTGCACCAGATTGATGAATTTAACATTAAAATGCACAAAATTTTCTTAAGGGGAAATACCCCCGAAACCCCCTTAACCTTGTAGCAGCCCAATAGATTGTAATAGTGGTGGTAGTAGTTGTAATTTATCTACTAAAAGTTATTTATGGTCAGATAAAATATAGTTGTACAATGCAACTAGGCTATGATATAAATATCCTTGAACGTTCTTTGTAGCATTTGTATGAACAATTTATTGTTTAGTTTTTGAGTAACTATAAGAGCATGTTTAGTTTAATAAATACTTATAATTTTTTGGGCAAAACTCAATATCGCCTAGGGCAACCAAAGGGTTAGAGCCGGCCCTGCTCAAGGCGATCCCAATTACAACGTCACGTCGACGTTACGTCGAACGTGAGCGACTGAAAGGGAACAATCTGTTCATTCTCTCCCTGCTCTCCTGTGATCTCCTCTCCTCTGTCTCTCTGGCTGCATTTACACTTGGCATTAACATGCGACCTGTATCCGGATGTTGTCCACATACACATTGAAAAGACAGGTGTAAACACACATCTGATCGGAATGTTATCCGATCAGCATGTCCAGGTTCGGAGGTAGTCAAGGACGCATTGTGAAAGGATCTCAGTGTAATGTAAACGCAATCCAGCCATCGTGTCTGCATTCACAGGTGGACGTAATATAAATCCCCGCCCAGTCTCCCCACGTGGCTGTCAGAACATAATGGCCAGACACAGTTTAGACAAGAAATTAAACTTATTTGAACCTTACAATAAATGTCAATCTTTAAAACAGTTTATTTAGACTTACATGATACTATGTGTGTCATTTTCCATTTTAATTGTGCAACATTATCTGAACGAGGCGATCGAGGCTGATCGTCAGTCATGAGATCTTAATGAAGAGCTGCACGCTGCTTTGCCAGAGGAATAATCGGAATCGGATTTTTAAAATGTTTTAAATTTTTAATGTTTTTATTGTATTAGCATGTTTATCAATCTCCCATTTCTGTCAATATAGTCATTGCACGCTATACCTTAAACCCAGATGATCGATGATCTGACCCAGTTATTTTTGTATGATCAACTCTGGAAGTATTCCTTCGTTCTAAAAACTTAATTTGATCTAATTACTGGAGATTGCATAGGAAAGTAAAGTGAGTGAGTGAAAGCAATTGGGACATTGTTTAATTTGTATCATCTTTACTCTTAATCTGGTGTCGTGCCACAGACCTAATTTAAATATTATGCAGGAAACAGAAATCCGATTGGCTATCCAGATACAGAGACTATTTAATGTGAACAAATGTAAACGCACCATGTCCTGATTGGCTAATGATCCGATCTGCTTGATCGGATCACGGTGATCGCATATTAATGCCAAGTGTAACTTTTTAGCAGCCAAACTTCATGTCCTCCCTGATTAGCTCGATCAGCCCCTCCTCTCGGTCTCGTTTCTCTTGGCTGGTGCTGATTCCTTGATCTATCCTTAGCGGCCCGGGAAAGAAGGACGGTTGGCAGGATTGCCACAAGTAAGTCTGTGCAACAAAAGTAGCCCAAAAAGCCAATCGGCTTTCCTCTATAGGGCGGCCAAATTCTCCACTAGATTTGTACGTCTAAGGGATGTTTCGGGGGTGTTGGAGTGCCGAAATCGTACTTACATGGGTGGAAATCAACCCGCGGAAAAAATCTTTACCCGTGCCAACAACTTAAAAGTAGCCCAATTCCACGGGAAAACCTCGGACTTGGTAACACTGACGGTAGGCCGCACTCGAAGGATCCTTCGAATTGGGACAGCCTTCGTCGCGCCGCTGTGACGCAATCGGCCTTCAAATACGGCCTTCGGAGGATGCAGCCCCTGAATTGGGACACAGCTTGTTATGCTGTACCCACATTGGACCAGCGGTTTGGAAAATGGATGATTCAGCCTCGGACCCCATCTGCTGGCGAGACGTGGGAATTAATTTGCCATTACCCTCACAATGCATTATGGGTATTCTCTCTAGCTATTGAGTGTACATCAGTTGTACACTTGTTATTGCAGTGCATTATGGGATTGAATAAGTGCACTCGATAATGTCCACTAAGGTTTTGGACACCACTACAAATGGCATTTCCCTCAAATAGCAGATAGGAGTGGCATCTGTTGGCGTCTGTCCTTGGGGCCCAGGATTTTATTTGAATCGTGAGATTCTAAAAGATTCCCACCCTTAGCAAACAGTATCACATATATTTATAATGATTCCCTTCATTTAACGTACGTTTCTTATAAGGAACAAGGACCCCTGCCTGACCTCTTACATTCAGTCCACAAGTGTACACAATGGGAGATTACAACAAGATAAATATTTTCCCGAACAACATTAAAGCATGGCACGTGTTTCCTATTGTTCTGTTGTCTGTTTACAATCAGAGTGATGCCCGGATTCTTGAAAGAATCACTTTAGAATCAGTTCTTTACGTGAACAGGTCGAAATGGTCTGAATTGGTTTATGATTCAGTCTGAATCAATGAGGCAGACAATTTACGCACTGAATTGTTTGGAGCGGTTTTTTCAAATACTAATGAGACACTTAAGAAGAATGGAAAGAAGGTCTTCATGGAGTTCAATGTATGCAAGTGCATCTTGTGAATGTGAAAAAGTCTGTGCAGGTAAAGACATTTTCTTTCTAGGAGAATCGTACACTAACTGAAAACTAGATGAAAACACTAAAAGATTAATTTTGGGCCATGCTCCTTGGAGTACCATGCAAGTTCATTTGAATGAGTTGCATATTACATTGTCCAATTTTCTCCCTGGACGATTATGAGAGTTACTATTGCAATTCATGATGCAGCATGAATGACCTATAATAGCGTAATTTTTCACAATCAGAAAAACTACCTGGCAGAAATGTAGAACGATCCTCCTACTCAAAAAAATGATATGTTGGCTTTAATTAACTTTTTTATGTTAACAGGTTCCATAAATTAACTTTTTTATGTCAACAGGTTGCACATAACTGGGTTACGTTAAACAAGCATAATTTGTTCATGTAACTTCAACATCATGGAATTAAGTCATTAAGCAACCCAATTAAACTCTGAGCAGAGTGTTAAATGAACACTGAAACAGTGTTAAAGTTAATGAGATAATTAAGTGAATACTTAAGTCACCATTATGGACATCAGTGTTTGTTTTAGTTGGGCTATTGACCATTAAATCATTAACTTTAGGGTTTGTTTGGCTGCTGTACATGAGTTATAACAGCCAGATGAACAAATAAAGGTGATATGATGGTGTTATTTCACAATCATTTGACCTGAATCACTGAACTCATATAGCACCCAATTTCTGGGTTAAGTTTATCGTATGGATTATAGCAGCACTGTCATTGTAGAGCATACCATTTTTAGCTTTTTTAAGAAATCCAAATCAAATCAATAAAAAAAAATGTTTAACCCTCTGGGCTTCTTCGGTCAAAAATGACCGAAACAGTATACGTTTTGAAATGTTTCATTTTTTTGCTTCATCGGAGGGGGATGAAACTTGGTGACTTTTGTTGTATTACCTATGTGAACACACAAAAAAATCAAGGAGATGATTCGGATATGTTAAAGGGTCGTAAAAAAAATAGTCACACTTAGCTTCCTTTCGGTCAAAAATGACCGACATAGGAAATGAATGGGAAATACGAAAAAATAGGAAAACTCAGAGAAACTTTTGGTGGTACAAACTACAGATCAGCCACTGTGCAGAAAAAAAGTGTACAGCAATGAAGGGGTGACACTCTAAAACATCAAGAGTGCAAATAAGACACCCACCCCCCCACACACACACACACCCACGCACACAAACACACACACACAGAGAAATGAATAGGAAAGACTGTAACAGCAAATGTTGAGAAAATGCTAAATAAAATCAAAAATTAAAAGAAAATACAAAAGATAGGCTACTCTTTCTCGCTCAAATGCACACACACATACACCTCATCATGTCTAAAACAACAATATGAATCAAAAAGCCTTTCTATGTATTTATATAGGAAGCCTACAGGCGGTTACGGACATTACACACATTTATACATTTTTACTTATCTAAAAAAAAAAAAGTAGTCTTTTAGAATATCTAAATATATATCTAAATAAAAAAAACGAATAAGAGAGAGAAATCATGTCTAAAACAGCAATAGGAATCAAAAAGCATTTCTATGTATTTACATAGGAAGCTATGGGCAGCCTACAGGCGGTTACAGACATTACACAATTTAAAACATTTTTAAAGCCACTGGATGGCGGTATTCTCACTTGAATTTTTTTTTTTACCTGCTGCCAGCATTATATTTTAATGTGCCACGTTGAGTTTTTGGAAAAAAAAATTTTTTATAATAATAAAAAAAATAAAAAATAATTCTAATGGAAAAAATAGCTCATAAAAACTATATAAAAATAGCAAAGCATCATAAAAATCTTTAAAAATTCTAAATAATAATAAGAAAATATTATTGAACAAAAATATATTTGAATGGTTTACCTGGGGGAAAAAAAAGTTACATTTTAAGGCTTCGGTCTTTTTTGACCGAAAGGAAGCCAAGTGTAACCCCTAAACAAAGAAGCCCAAAGGGTTAAGAAATATTTTATGTAGGCACACAGACATCATGAATCAGCCTGTGAATCTCAACAATGGTGACAATTATAAAGCATGTTGCAGTGCATTCTGGGTACCACCAATAAAAACTCATTCATGGCTCCCATCATGCATTGCTACACGAATAAATAATGAGGTTATGTTCAGATGTGATCTGTTTGTCACCATTGCTGAGACTCATACACTAATTCTTGATGTCTGTGTGTACCTACCTAAAATGTTATAAAATATATTTTTTAGAAGTTTCTTAATTTATTGATTTGATCATTTGGATTTCATTGAAAAGGCTAAAAATGGTATGCTCTACAATGGCAGTGCTGCTATAATCCATAAGGTAAATTTAACTCAGAAATTTGGCTCTATATGAGTTCAGTAATTCAGGTCAAACGATTGTGAAATAACGATTATGTTAAAACACAACAAACACCATCAGATCACCTTTACTATTTATTCATCTGGCTGTTATAACTCACGTACAGCAGCCAAACAAATTCTAAAGTTAATGATTTAATGGTCAAGAGCCCAACTAAAACAAATACAGATCGCCATAATGGTGACTGGTTTTCTCCTTCAGTGATTCAGCTTGTTAACATCAGGTGTCTTCAATAATGCTCAATCATCACTCAGTTAATCACTTAATTATCTCATTAACTTTTAACACTCTGCTCAGAGTTTAATTGGGTCGCTTAAAATGACTTAATTCCATGATGTTGAAGTTACATGAACAAATTATGTTTGTTTAACGTAACCCAGTTATGTGGAACCTGTTGACATAAAAAAGTGAATTAAAGCCAACATATCATTTTTTTGAGTGTAATATGGTTTCTATAGATAGTTAACCAGAATTCAACATGGCATGACATCAGCTTCACATTCTCTATTAATGTCAATGTTCAATAGCTTTGTCTGCGTCGCTCTTCTCTGTATTCAGAAAAAACGCTGTTGCTGGACTATTTTGGTTGAAAATATAACCTTACTTATTGACTGTGGAAAACAGACAGCTGGCTCTGCCTCAATAAAGCACACAACATTGTGGTCGACAGTGGTCTGACTAATCTGCAAAGGAAGCATGAAGTCCATTAAAACGAAAGGTATCAGTTATCTTCTCTTATTTACACAAATGCCTTTCTGGGGCCGTATTCACAAAGAATTTTAAGGCTAAAAGTAGCTCCTAACTGGCAAATTTAGGAGCAACTCCTAAAAATAATGGGCGTGTCACTCCTAACTTTAGGACTCCTAATTTTTTTCACTAAGAGTAATTCACGAAGCATTTTAGCCCTAAAAGTAGCACCTAAGTCTGGGACAGCTTAAAAGAAGTCGAGAGGACTCCTAACTCACTAAGACCTATTCACAAAGGATTGTAGCGCATACCACCGCCTCTCGCAGTCGTCCGGGGTCCGCGACACAAGCGGGAATGCTGCATTGATCTGCAAACAAATCCTCTCCCATTCTCACGCTTAGTTTTGCTTGATATCCCAGTGCCGAATTTCACTTTTATTATGTTTTTGGGCCAGTAGCAGTAACTGATCCTGCGTCCAGTTGGGCTTTCTTTTCCGTTTTGGCGAGTTCATAATCCACCGTCATTCAACTATTATGGTGTGTTCACACCGAACGCGAATTTAATTATTTGCGCGAGTAGATTACATACAAAGTCAATGCAAGTCGCGAATAGGCGCATCATTCGCGCCGGGCGTTGCAAATGACGCGAATTGGGCGACGCGTTTGCCGCGAATGTCTTCCGCGCAAGTTGAAAAATTTGAACTCGAGCGAATGTTCAAGCGATAGACGCGTATTTGACGCTTTATTCGCGTTCGGTGTGAACACACCATTACATTACTTCAATAGGAGTAACATTTCCTTGCTTTAAGTAGTCTATTTAGGCTAATAGGATGTCAATTAACCAAGCAAGTGTTAATGCAAGTGTCGTTTTTTCATTATTAGGCAAGTGGCGGTTTTCATTGGGGTATTAGGCTACCTTGATTTAATTTAATTTAATTCACGACTTCTCTCTCTCTCTACCTTGTTAGAATTACACTTCACTGGGGCCTGCACAAACATTTCGATGACATTACTATTATTATTTTGTGTTGGACACAGACATATTTAGATGTCCTAAATCCATGATTTGTTGCGTCTGTGTTATGTTCCGCATGATGGCCCTGTCATCTAACAACCAATCACCGTGATCATTGCGAGGAGGCTCGTGCATGAGAAGTGACGTCATCCATAGCAACGAAGACTCACTCTTAGTTTAGGAGTTGTCATTTTTCCTTACTAAGAGTAGGTCTGAAAGGCGTTGTGAATAACTTTTAAGAGAAAACTCCTAGCTAAAATATTTTAGTGCGATTTAGGAGTACTCCTAGTGGTAAGATAAAATTCTTTGTGAATACGGCCCCAGATATAATAGCCACCCCTCAATAGCCATTAGAGCATTAATTTCTGTGAGGCTGACAGGTGGTAGATTCTGAATGACAAGTTCATGCACTGTTCAATGGCATTGTCAACACAAATGCTTACCTGTGATATTGATTATTCAAACAGAGGAATTACCCCTGCTGCACAGGTTGGGTTAAGAATCATGTTAACTCATTGTTTACTGTAGTCACAGAAACAAAGGTAGAAGCTCTCTCCGAACAACAAACAGTGGTCTGACTAATAGAGTGCATTTACAAGAAAAGTATATCAGCTATCTTCCTGTTTTCACAGAGAAGCTGCCACGTCTCTTGCAGTGAAACTGCTTCACCAGCCCCTCTTGCAGTAGGCTACTTTATACCCCAAGCTCTCACTGTGTGCTTTGTTTTAAGCACCGATTAATATGTTGTTCTATTCTGGGATCTCCCTTCAGGATAAAACAGGATTACAGATAACACTGCTATAGACATACTGTTTTAAAATGAACTTTTTTCTTATTTGAAAATTGAATTTTTAAAGTGCAGATTTTATGCAAAGTTCAAGTTACCTTAATAAACAGTTTGAGTGAACCTTTTGTCAGTAAAAAATATTTCTACAAGATACTTTAAGGGGGTAAAATTCGTCATTCCAAACCAGTAGAACTTCTGTTGGACACAAAAGATAATATTATAATATAATTTCTATATTGAAAATATCTTACTTATTATATATATTATATACACACTCACCGGACACTTTATTAGGTACACCTGTTCAACTGCTTGTTAATGCAAATATCTAATCAGCCAATCACATGGTAGCAACTCAATCCATTTAGGCATGTAGCTGGTTAAAATGCTGAAGTTCAAACTGAGCATCAGAATGGGAAAGAAAGGTGATTTAAGTGACTTTGTACGTGACATGGTTGTTGGTGCTGATATACTGGGATTTTCACACACATCCATCTCTAGGGTTTACAGATAATGGTACAAAAAATAGAAAATATTTAGTGAGCTGCAGTTTTGTGTGCAAAAAGGCCTAATGCTACATGTCAGAGGAGACTGGCCAGACTGGTTCACGCTGATAGAAAGGCAACAGTAAGTCAAATAACCACTCGTTACAACCGAGGTCTGCAGAAGAGCATCTCTGAACACACAACACATCGAACCTTGAAGCAGGACTACAGCAGCAGAAGATCACACTGGGTGCCACTCCTATCAGCTGAGAACAGGATACTGAGGCTACAATTCACACTAACTCACCGAAATTGGACAATAGAAGATTGGAAAAACGTTGCCTGGTCTCGATTTCTGTTGCAACATTCAGATGGTAGGGTCAGAATTTGGGGTAAACAGTATGGAAGCATGGATCCATCCTGCCGTGTATCAACAGTTTAGGCTGGTAGTGTAATGGTGTGGGGGGTATTTTTTGGGACACCTTGGGCCCATTAGTATTGTTGCTGATCATGTCTATCCCTTTATGACCACAGTGACCATACTTATCTTCTGATAGCTACTTCCAGCAGGATAACATGCCTTGTCACCAAGCTCACATAATTTAAAACTGGTTTCTTATGAGTTCACTACATTCAAATGGCCTCCGGGGTCACCAGATCTCAATCCAATAGAGCATCTTTGGGATGTGGTGGAACTGGAGATTCGATAAACAAAAGAAATTTAAAAAATAAAGTTCATCAAATATATTTGATGACAGCTCAGTTTGACAATTTGACATCTTTTTACAACAACCAAACAACGCGCGTTCACGAGAGTACCACGACGCATGTGTGACCTCGAGTGAGTCTTCCTCTGCTTGTAGGTCATATGTCAGAATTCCAGCTCCTGCGTCATCAACACCCGCATGTGTCGTGGTGCTCTCGTGAACACGCGGCGGAGACTGATACGGAAGAGAAGACATGACTGAATAAAGTCGATATTTTGTTTTTTTGGCGCACAAAAAGTATTCTCATTGCTTCATAAAATTAAGGTTGAACCACTGTAGTCGCATGGACTATTTTAACAATGTCTTTCCTACCTTTTTGGGCCTTCAAAGTGTTCATTAAATAGGCTAGCTGTCAAAGGAGCCCTCCCTGAGCCATCAAATTTCATCAAACATATCTTAATTTGTGTTCTGAAGATGAATGAAGGTCTTACGGGTTTGGAACGACATGAGGGTGAGTAATTAATGACAGAATTTTCATTTTTGGGTGAACTATTCCTTTTCCACGCATTTCCACCTGCCTTGAGCAAAATCCACCATAAAACCAGGACTCTTCGCATTTGGGTGCCCCAGTTTGAGCATCTATCACCAAATTCTCATGGCCCATGGTATCAAGGCTATTCACAGTTGCTGGGTCTCTAGAGCCACTGCCCTGCAGCATTTTAAAAGGGTGTCCTGCTCTACTTACTGTTCATAGACAGGACTGAGAGCGATGGGGCGGGGTACCGTCAGAAATAAAGGGTGTCCTAAAAATTAGGGGGAATGGGACAGCAGGGTTTGCATATTACAGTATATGCTCTGCTATGTGTGTGTGTGTGTGTGTGTGTAATGTGTCTTTTGGCTACAGATAAGGAGTACCTTACTCTCCTTTTCTCAGCAGATCATTTTCAGTGGAACGAGCCGGAGGTTGCCATGCATGCTGTGTCAAGGTTCTCCACTCTCTCCGGTAATTAAGGGGGTCTGGGCTCTGCTCTGCTACTGCAGTCTAATTAACGTTAATCACTGTAGGCTTCCTCTGGGGCTGACTTCTGTTCTGCATTTATATAGCTAGAATCTGTGCAAGTCTCACTCCAAGGTTCGGATGAGAGAAGGGTTAGACATCTCACAAAAGGTAGGTCTGTCTTATCACTAGCCTTGACCCCTAATCATTCCATGGCTGCTGGTGCTAATGTCCGATGTCTTTGAATACTGTCTCCAAGAGAAAAACTTGAACTGTACCATACTAATGAAAATGAGCATGTAAACAAATGATCCACTAAGGGAGACAGAGAAGGGAATACATTCTAAGGAAAAAGAAATAAATGTGCCTGTGGCCACAAGGCAGATAGAAAAGTGTTCTATTAAATAAAAATGAATTCAGGGATTGGGAAACCTCTTTCAGTCCTTTTTCAATTTTTCATGCTGTCTTATATTACATAAAAAAAATACATATTACATAAATCCACTTATGTGTATGTGCCAAAATGCTCTACCATATGTTCCCAATTTCTTACTCTGTCTTGAAATATTCCAGCACTTACCCACCTTATTTTTCAAAGCAGAAGTACGCTATTTCCTGTGAATGTGCAAAACGTCTGATTCATTATCCAAAATAGGTAAATAAGAATATCTAAGTTCTGTAAAACTAAATGCGCATGCAGTGTATTTACTCTAAAATAACCTGATAACAAATATCAGTTTGCAACATCATGCAGCATAACAGACTGTTTTGTACAGCTAAAATAACTGGAAGTGGCTGACACCAAAAGCCTTGCACATTCAAATTAAAAATGGCCACGCTCATTCTTACGGTATGTTCAAAATAAGGTGGGCAGAACTAACAATGTCAGCAAACATTACGATCAGAGGCGATCCCAGCATTGCATTTTAAGGAGTTTTTTGTCCTGAAAGATATTGCTAGCAGAGATATTCAATTTTAGCTTGCATGTTCAGTTTAAAGTCCAGTCAAGACTCTTTCCATTTAAATCACAGCTATGCTTAATGGCTCAGCAGAAAAGAACAACAAATAACACACAGAGGGACCTGTTATACCTGATCACTCTCCAATCTTCTGGAGCCCTGGTACCCACAGTCTGCAAACACACAGCAAAGCACACACAGCTGGAGTGTGTAACCTGGCCTGAACAAAAACACCCAGTTTATTATAACAGATGGTATACCTGACTTGTAATGTGTGTCCAAACAGTACAGTGCATGATTGTGCACATTATTATGATTACGTAAAGAAAAAAAAACTATTGTCACTTGATTTCATGAGTTTAACCTTTGAAGATGGAAATGTTTACTTGTGGATTAATATTCTCAAACATATATGGGCAGTTTTTAATTTTTTTTTATTTTTGTAAAAAAAAAAAAAGAAAAGAAAAAATGACTCATGAAAGTGTTTGGACCTCTTAAATTTCCATCTGTGGCCCATGCAAGAACATAAGAGCCCTGTCTCTTTGATAAATATTATATTGAAAGTCATGATAACAGATTTTATCTGGTCAGCTGTCAGTTCTGTGTTGGGTTTCCTCTCCCAAATGATTATTAACCCCCATTCTAATGTCACTATGGCAAACAAGATCAATTTAATGAGCATCTTTTAGATTTCATGCTACTCAAGTTTAAAACTAAAGTTTGCCCCAACACTATATCCAAACTCCCTCACCTTATACACACTATTTTTTTATTATAAATATAAATATACATACACATATAGTATCCTTTTAAACATTTCTCCTTTAAGAACTGATACCCATTAAAGCCTGTCACTATACATTCAAAGGCACACTGTGGAACTTTTCAACCTTTATAATATATTACCAAAACCCATTGAGATGGTACATCGACTTACAATAGGTTGAATGACACGTCTGCCGAAGCCTGAAGGTGTCTGTATTAGGGCTGTGAATCTTTGGGTAGGCAGCGAATCGATTCGATTCACGATTCATAGGTTTTCGATTCGATTCAAGAACGATTTTTGCAAATTCAGAAAGATTCGATTCAATGCGATTCACATTAAAATTCGATGCGATTCGATTAATTCGATTCGATTCTTAATTTTTTATATGCATTCATAGGATTATTTAAATGCTTCCCCCAATGGGTCTTAGTCAGGGTGTGAATTATACAGCTGCCTTCGGGGGTCAGAGAGTGGGAACAAAACAAAAAAAAACGACATTTTGTCTATTGTTAACGTTAGTCCACGTTAGTTTTTAATGAATCTATTATTATAAAAAATATTTCCAAAGCCTATAAATTAGCTTAAATGTAAACCAAGATTTAAAAAGGCTTTAAAAGTATAGTTAGTTCATCATGCTAACTATTTTGTAGGAATGGATACACAACCTTAAAGTGTTCCTGGTACATTAAACATCCTCCATTGTGAGACTAAAAATACCATGAACTTTCCCAACTAAACCTTAACTAACGTTTCCTCATGGAATAGCTATACTCTTTGTTCTCTTTATCCGACTGAACATTGTCCTTGTGATTCTGAAAGAAAACGCGCCGGCTGTCTATTTGTGCTATATTAACGATTACGAATGCAACTTTAATGCGCATCTGATTGATTGATAAACCACGCGCTCTTATTTCAGTGTAATTAATGTTGTAGTTATTTCATCAGTTCAGTTTAACGACATTAAGTTACATTTCATTCATCATTCATGATTAATCGGAAGCGTGTGCATTTTAGACACCTATTATACGTTTTCTCTTTCCATGTAATAAATGCGCACCCTTGAATAAGTGGGGTTTTACTTTAACAGCTCAGGACGGGTAAGACCCATTTCCGTAAAACTTCAGTATCTTATCTTAAAGAAAATAACGGTGACGTTTTCACGCAACGAACGCGTTGTTTCATAGCAGTGACCGCGCAATGATATGGCAGCTTTATCAATGGCTTGCTTTCTCGATAGAGAGCTGTCATCTGCTCATGTGAACACCAATGGCTGTCCTGAGGAGAGCTCAAACATGGACTGCTCAAAAATCTGTAGATGAGAGCTATGTGGGACCGAGCGCGAGCGAAATCCAGTGAAAGATGGTAAGAGTGCAGCGAGTATGTGAGAGCTGTGAGGACGCGAAATGACGCCGCACAACGCCTCATTAATTCGCGCATGTAGTCATTTAATGTTTATATGTTTTAAAGCACTGAATCGATATAGAATCGCAAATTATTCGATTCTTAGCATTTTAAATCGAATATTGACCGAAATAAACGATTCACGATTCGAAATACATGTTTCAAGATCGATGCATATGCATCGTCAGGATTTGTAATCGATGCATCGAGAAAACGAATGAATCGTTACACCCCTAGTCTGTATCGCTTTTACTAGCACTATGTAACTTCGGGTTTCGGGTAGGAACCCGAGCACAAAAAGAACTACAAAATTCGACCGCTTTACGGCATACGTCACTTCCCCCACCACCCCAACTTCCTCAGATTCTAACGTGAGAGCTCAACTCGCGTTTGTTTGCCGGCGTCTGTATGTTGTCGTCATGACTGAATCAACAGCTACTCGGAAGAAAGCGAAGAAAGCAAAGATTTTGTCAGAGGAGACCAAAAAAAGAAAAAGGGAGAGTTTAAAATAAACATCGGCATAAAAGTGTATATATAATGTAATATTTACGGCGAATTCGTGTAACAAAACTGATATAAGTCACAACATACTGCCGTATACAAATGTAAATGTTTTTTTTTTCCTTCCAGCTCATATATGTTTGTATTTGTGTAAAAGGAAAAACAAACTGAAGACTACAAATAACGGAAATATGTATATCAGTTTTGTTACACGATTTCCCGACTACTCGATTTCATCTCCAACCCATTGCAAAGAGATCCTGAAGACGTTAATTGTTTGCTTCAGGTGTGTTTGATTAGGGTTGGAGATGAACTGTGCAGGACAGACGATCGGCAGGAGCAGGATTGGGCAACCCTTGTCAATGCGACTTACCTGATCAGACATTGTTTTCTGCGTATGCTACTTTTATTCAATTTGTTTTCTTTATAGGATTTATATTATTAATCTTATATTTATATTATTATTTTGGTCAGTAATGAATCGATTAACTTTCTCCAACATACAAATCAAATGCCGTCTGCACACACATAAAGACACTGGAGGTTGACCGGTTGACTGTTTGTTGACTTTTGCGACAATGCTGCGGCGCTTGTGGCCTCTAGGGGCACTAGACGTGAAAATTACAGGTCGAGCGCACCCTAGTGGCCAAAAATTCCACAGTGTGCCTTCAAATGACACTATTAGAAAAAGCAAAGCATCTAAGAACTTGTTTTGTTAGTAATTAGGCTGTTTCGAGATTTGCCAAGGGGCAGGTATAGGACAGTCTTGTTGTGATTTAGTGTGCAGAGGAAAGTGCTTTCTGCTCTGTGTTTATGACAGTATCTGAACAGTGGGTGAGCGGGTCGGGGCTGGAGGGAGTCGGGGTGTTGAGGTAAAGGTGATAATGTGTGAATCCTCCCTCTCTGCAGGTAAAGAAACAAGAGTCTGAGAAGGGAGATCATGTGATCTTACAGTGACAACAAACTCATAACAGCCAGGACAAAACAGAGGACTGAAAAAGACACTTGGAGTTGTCTTCATGCTTCTTTAAATGTAAGATTGTCTGTACATAGCGACAAAAAGAAAACTGACAGACTTCTCTCTGGTCAAGTCATCTTCATTTATATAGCGCTTTTAACAATGAATTGTTTCAAAGCAGCTTTACAGAGATAAACATATAATTTAAGGTAACAGATTGTTTTGGCGTTATAGCGGTTCTTGAATAATGTTACTTCCAGCTAAAGTTAACTTTGATTGATTCACCTCCGTCGAAATGATCAGACTTTAAACGCGAACCTGTGATTAACGCTGATGGCGTTCACATGCTCATTCAGAATTCTATAGTTATGTGCTTTTTAAAATATGTGCGCAGGTTTGTAACTCTGGTGCGCAGGTTTGTAACTCTGGTGCGCAGGTTTGTAACTCTGTGCGCAGGTTTGTAACTCTGGTGACATATGCAGGACTTCCCCAATCATTTAGTCTACTTTAGTCCACAAACCAGTTCCCCTCCAGAATTGACTGCAAACTTCCATTTCTATTCCTTTTTGAGTAACACCCACATCGTAAAGTCCAATCAACAACCAATAGAACCAAGTCCTCGCCCCATTTCTTTTCCAATAATCCGTTACACTTGGATGTACGCCACAATACAGAAGAAAACATCTGTCACTATTTCTGTTTTATTGCGACTTTATTTCCCATATGCACATGGCACAGTATCGGATTCCAGTTATTTCCATTTGTATAGTTATTTCCTATATATATATATATATATTATTCCGTACAATCAGAAATAAAATCTTACTGTTTATCCTAAACATTTGTTAGTGTCACTGATACTTTCACATCCCACTATAAGCTTTTAACTGGATCTGTATTTTTACAACCCTGATGGCCTGAATCCTTTATTAAATGTTAATAGACCTGCAATGCACTTAACTAGCTTTTTCCTCATCAAATCACATTTTAAAATTGCAGCACTGTTAATAATTCATTGCTTATTTTACCTTTTAATGGAAGTTACTTTGGAAAAAATGTATCTGCTAAATAAATATTTCATTATTGCTCATGTTAAAAAAGCTCATGCTCCCTTATTTTTATCTTTGTTAAAAAAGTTGTTGCTAACCACAGGCAGATGTGGCGGAAAGTGAGAATTGCTTTGTTTCTCACAAGACAAGTGTGACAAGATAACTAGATACTGTAAATCCCTAGCAGCATCCATTCTCTGTCCCACATTGGTGGGGCTTCCATTGGGAGAGCCTGGAAGGAAGAAGGAAGTCTGGGATACATGCCAATTCCCTCATCCAGGAATCAGCCAGCAGGTGCATTCACATATCGACCAGTGCATTAATTACCAACACTTTTCATGTTGTTGTACAAGGCAAGGTCCAGTGGAGCATGTAATGGCCTAGATGGCCTCCTGGGAGAATGGGACATTATGGGAATATCGCACAGCACAACTGGGAAGACGTCCGAGTATGGGCTGTATTTTAAGCAAATTGCCTTTGTTATTTGTATAATTCATCTGGTGTATGAATAATACGTGGTATAAGTTGTGGTCTGGTAAAGGTTTGTGTTTATTTGTTAATCATTATTAGCCTCCAAACTACTATAAACTACTACAAACTAAACCTTTGGGAACTAATAACAGTTCTCACTTTCTCTAATGTGCTTGAAGATTTTTATTTCATTCCAGTGTTTTATTCATATATTAGCTTATATTTCGTCACTGGATAAACAAAACTACATACTAAATGATGGATTCATATGAAATACAACACAGACACATGGGGCAAAAATGTACATAGACAAATCATCATCAAAAAGCCTCCAGAGAAGTTTGCCGCGTTTTCCTGAAACCTCACGAGGAAGACCAGCTTTCATCGGTTTCATCAGAGCTCTGAAACCGTTGCCATGACAACTTATTCCCAAGACATACACTGCAAAATGCAGCATCTTGCCTGCCAAGGACATAAAAATATCAGGTGCCTTTGGGAACCAGCGCAAACATCTGCCAGATGACAACGGGATAACAACAACTCTGTCTATCTTTCACTCGTTTGCTCTCAATATCATGCTCCCACACACGTGCAGGAACAATAAACATAAAGAATGTCTGAGGCATGTCCATTGTGTGTTGGGTAAAGCCTGCAGTTCATTCAGATGTATGACTCATTTTTTATTATTAATTCAGATGTGCTGAATAGCTGATTCACTGATTGTATGCTATAAGGCTGACTTGCTCAGATCTGATTCAGAGCACTTCACAAACATTAATCATAAAAAACATGAATATACAAATAATGACAGGAAACGACATTAATAATATTAAAATTATTCATATTCAAAACAATATTATTATGTGCCACATTATTAAAAATATTTTGGTGAGTGTTTTCATCATCCAAATTAACTAACAAAACATACATTTGCTGCATATTTTGAAAAATTGTGAAGATGGAAACCTGTAATCTTTAAATAGCATCAAATAAATGAACGTTTTGTGAATTATTGTTTACAATTAAAATACAAATAATTAACAAACAAGCGGTACTGTATGGTCATACATTTCTTGTTGCAAAAGAATACTCCATTAATAGCACACTTCAAGCACCCTTGCCTCTGGCTTTGCGAAGTTCAATGTTGTCTAATCACAGAATAATTTCATCTGATTGACTGATTCCTGGCATAAATCTACTCTACTTCTAACTGTACATCGACATTCCTTGACTCATTTATCAGCGTTCCGTAGCCAATAGGGTGCATTACCCAGATCTTGGCAGTAGTCCTGGTCCATTTTACTCCTACTAAACATCAGGCATAAAACAAACAGGCCAATTCAATAATTGCCCAAACCAGACTGGCCATTAATTGCCATGTACAGAATGCATAAAAGTCTACTGACTGACCACATTTGGCTGACACTTTTATAAAAATCAACTTTGCATTGAAAGTAGGTATATATTTGATCAGTTTTTGCATTCCCTGCAATTGAAACCATGACCTTGGCTTTGCTAGAGCCCTGCTGTTTGAGCTACAGCCTACAGCAAATACAGTACACATTACAACAGCTAATGCCCACTATAAAAGTCTGACAGGACCAAACTAAAGCTCAACACGTAACACTAAATCATCTAGCATCTCAAGTGCTGTCACTCAGACCTCCTGATCGGAATGATGTTATCGGCCTTGTGTGTCTTATCTCAAAGCAGCATGGGCACATAAATAAAGAAAAGCCTTTGCTTCGTGATTCTATAATGTCCTCCCGGAGTGATTAATTTGTGCACGAGCACGCCCGCGGCGGGGAAGGCATCTCACGGCGCGTGGCACAGCAGTGTTGCAGTCAGAAGACCTGTCGATCAATGGCTACATGCAAGAGGCCTGGAATGACTGCACATGTTTTCCCCAGGGTGACTGAATTTAGTCGCTTCGCCTATCACTAATAACGCTAAAGGGAAACCAAGGAATATAATTCAATCGAAAACACTGTCAGATATAGGGTATAGACAACCAGTTGCCTCTCGTTTGTTTCAATAGCTACTGAGCATTGTGATCAGCTTTCAGTCTTTTAGCTAGCCTGACTTTTTTCATACTCATATTCTAGTCAGAATGTGAGTCTGATACTGCTCCATAGGGCTTTGATTAGGAGGCGTGTCTTAAACGAACCAGGAAAAAAAGCCCTCTGCACTCAATTGGATAGACCTACAACCAATCAGAGCAACGCAGTAAGTGTTTTTTTTATGAGCTACACAAATTGTCAACAGAACTCAACTGCACGCACGCTGGAAGAAGTAGTAAAATAATGTGTTGCTTCTTTTACTTGGTCCTCCATGAGTGCGACCAAAGGAGAAACCACAACGACCACAGGGTTTTCATTGCGTCCCATCTTCTTAGCGACCATCCAGCCCGTTCTCATCCCAAGGCGTCATATAGGCTACTGACGCTTTTGCCAAAGCGTCTACATCCAACGCACATGGCACCCTTTAGCGTCAATATGAGACGCAGATATATATGGGCCAGAAGGCGCCTCCTATTGGTCTAACCCTAACACTACCCCAGACCTAAACCTACCCATAACCGAAGCGTGTTATATTGACGCTAAAGGGTGCCATGTGCGTTGGATGTAGAATGCGTTGGACCATCGGAGCCAGCTGATAAATTAAACTTTCGCCAAGATCGGAAGGACGGCAAACACATCTTTCCGATCGACAAATGCCTTGATTGCAGTTCTCTGTTCGTCTTTTAAAATGAATGCGCTGTCGATTTCTTTTACAGCAGACGCGATAGCAGAATCTATACATCTCAATTCTCCAGCTGCAGTCATCTTTGAGGGAAACCAGTTCAACCCAAGCGCTCTTTGATAACGTGATTATTACGTAACTGCAGATCATCTGTCCATCATTGTATAAAGCCAGCCCTGGCAATTTGATTGGCCCGACTAATTCTGAACCGATCATAATTACTCCTCAATGGATCGAGTCCAGACCGAACTTCCCGACCAAAAAATTTTGTGGGCGGGGTTCGGGCTGGCATCCAGGCTACCTTTTAGCAGAAGTGACATACAAAAGCTTTTCGTGGTTCAAATAATGTCAATTATAACAAGAAAAAATCCTTTAAAAATCTACACATGTGCCAGGTTATTATCTTTTTAAACATGTTTCATAAATTGTTTTTGTTTTTTAAACGTAGTCTTACAATAATACAATTTAGCCTATAACATATCCTATAAACATTCTGAATGCATGACAAGTGCTGTAACATCAAGTAAAATGTATAGGCTACTATACTTTATTTGCACCTTGAATGGACGTGCAACTATTTCTTTTTTTTAAAACATATTTTTCAAGATTAAATATATATATATATATATATATATATTTTTTTTTTTTTTATTTTTTTTTTTTTATGATTTAAGATTCTTTTTTTAAGTCATGGAGTATATTTTCTTATAGGGTCACTTAATTTGACGTGGGGGAAAAAAACTTTAGTCACATGTATAAACAAGTCATGTCTATTTTATGTTTTTTTCTTGTCACATGGCAAAATGGCTACCTCCATGTCGGTTAATCACTCGGTTAAGCCCAATGACTTGGATTTGGAGGAAAAATTGTTTCAACTGTTAATAAATATTTCTATATTTGCTTCACAGCTTGGTTTCAAGAAATAGCAAAAGATTACGTTAAACTATTTATTCAACAATATCTTTCTATTCTTCACCTTTTATTGCAGTCTCCGGACAGTTGTTCAGTGTATTTTTTTTTAAGGAACTGTAGGCTATTTTTAATATATTTTTTTTAATTAGGCCTAACTCATAACATCAATTCAAGAACACTTTAATATAGACAGGCTATTCTTATCCAATGCAACATGTGCTTGGATGTGTTACGAATAGTGAACACAGGGCTGCACTTGTGCTCATAACTCACCCTTGCATATTTCGAAGAATACGGATCTTCAAAGAGCGCCCAAACACGACGCTGCCAACGTTGCCAAAACCCTGCAGCTTTGGCATCAGGCGAGTCGCCGAGAGAAAGGCGTTTAGTCATCTCAAGTTCATCGTCTCCATCTCCTGGATCACCCAAAACTTCCGTGTCCATATCATCGTTCCCCATTTCAGGTGGCCCTCCACCGAAACTGTCCAGCGCTTCTTCGGCCTCCCGGTGCTGCCGGTACGTCATCCAGCAGCAAGGCTCCACATCTGTCTCATCGATGCCCCAGAAGGCCAACTCTTCCTCATAAAGAGGGCCACAAACATCAGCAGGGCAATGCAACTTTCCAGTCCTATAATAATTGAGAATGTGTGCAAAAACTCCGGGGTGGCGGTCAAAGAAAAACTCGTCGATCTGGGCGTCATAGTCAAAGTGACTGTGGGCATCAGGCTCGGCGAGCCACGCTAAACGAGTGCCGGGGAGAGTGCGCAGGGTGCTGCGGTAGGTCTGGTGTCGAATCCCTCCCACGTTAATCACAACACGGTCTTTCTCGTCGCCCTGGCCCATCTCGTCCTTTAGGCATATCTTGAGCCCGGGCCAGGAATTAAAACGCTGAAAGACCCGGAGGATACATGTGCGCAATTAATAGGCAACTGAAAAAGGAGACTGGGATGAATAAACGCAGAAAAACAGGTGCGCAAAGGCAACTCATCTGCAGGAAATCGGTGCATGAGCGTTTAATGTTCTTGTCAGGTGAATAAGAGATTGTCTCCAGATGCCAAGAGAAAATGAGAAAATAAAGATGTTAAACAAACCAAATTCATGCAGAGGATGTCATAAATCTGCGCTCCACACCATCAGGTCCAGATGAGGTGCGAGGCTGATGGCTTGTGGTGCACCGCTGGTGGCAGAGTGTGCGTGCGTGTGTGTGTGTGTGTGTGTGTGTGTGTGTGTGTGGTTCTGAACGGACAGCTCCAGGGCGCACGCTTTCTTTCCTCTTTCCAAAACGAAACACATACACTGCCCTGAATCCCTGTAGACTCCTCAAATCCGACAAAGTGGAGGGATCGAGGCTACACAGAAACGGTCACATTTTAAGCGGTTTTTCGATCTGACATCAGTCGTTTTCTTCAAAGCATGTCCAGATGCCCACGACCAGAAGCCGTTTGTTGACAATCACGACAGACATCACATCTAGAAAATGTTTTGCCACTGGATGTGAAGCTATACTTGCACAGGAGACGTCAGGTTTGAAGTGGAAGAGGAGGGGTCCTTTAAAAATCCTCTTTTGTCTCCACTATGTCCAGTTTGGCGAGGTCCTCCGGTGTTTGTTCGGAAGTGATTGGTCGTATCCTATTTATTTTCACCATATGAATAGACTATGTTCAGTCTCCTTTTCCGCGCGTGCCTGTCGATGAGAGTGGAGCGAGACTCGTCATTCCTGCGGAGAGACAACATGAGCCTTCTCTAGAGCCCACCGACGCGCATGCGCAATTGCTGAGTGGCTGAGTCTACGCGTGCACGAGATCAGATATTGGGATGGTTTCTGACGGTGGAAAGCTCGATTCAGAACGACATACAATATAATTGAGAAGACAACGCTTGCAAAAGCGCTGCGCCATGCTGTGCTTTCCCTCATCACCCTGTTTCTGCAGGTTTCATGAGATGTGTGGCTAGCTGTGTAGCCTACACTCTGCAGCTAACACAAAACATATTTGCTAAATTGAAAGTCCAGAAAATAAATAATATTAAGTGTGATGTAAGGTGACACCCCCTAGATATTTAAATTTGGGGGTAAATATAGAGAATTGTATTAGTTATAGGCCTAATATTTGACTAGATTATTAATTTATTGGTTTAGTAGTGCTTCTGAAGACTGCATACATAGCTGTCAGATACCTGAATTCACTGTTGATGAGTGCACCGACCACAGTATCTAATATGAAGTGTGTTTTCATGAATAAAAATAAAATAAAATCAGCTCTGAAAACACGGAATGTGACATAAACAACAATTGCATCCAAATGTACTGTAATCTATGTGTAATATGACTGACAAATTATTTATTGCTAATTTATTACAATAATTTAGAAGTACTTTTTTTTTTTTTTTTTTTAGATAGACTGTATTTGAAGTTAATTTGATTTTTGGTTGTATGAAAATGCCCTTGCATAGACAAATATTTCGTCTTCATAAAGAAGTTACTTAGGCCTACTAAATTGAATGTTGCACTTTATTTTGGTACGTGCACTTACGTGTACAGTGTACTTACCTAAGAAAGTATTGGGTAATAAAAACTAGGCTACATTCATTAATGCTCCAGTCCGTAACTTTTTTGGGTTAAAAATTATCCAAAATAATTTTTTGAGCAAGTAGGCCTACATAACTAGCCAGTGTTCAAGGATTAGGGAGACAAAGAAAACGAATCGGTTACCTAACGTAACCTCGGTTCTCTCTAGAAGAGGGAACGAGTATTGCGTAAGCTAGCTTACGCTGCGGGAAAGATTCATCTTTGCTGAGATATTGAAGCCAAAAAATTATTTCATAATTTTGTATCCATACACAACGCAGTTCCTCTGCGGCAGACCTAGAGCGGGCTAGCTAGCAGCTCATTGGTTCGCTCAGAGAGAACTGCTTAAGCCTATGGGAGAGCGGGGCTGAACCCGCTTCCAATGAGAGGCGCCCGCGCGCTCATTGCGTCATGACCCGCCAGAATGGGCGTGGCCATGGTGTATATAAGGCGCTCTCCCAGGCTTATATGTTGATTTATTTCAGCGTGAAGCGAAACGCTAGTAGCGCAAGCACGGCCGGGAACGCAATACTCGTTCCCTCTTCTAGAGAGAACCGAGGTTACGTTAGGTAACCGATTCGTTCTCTTACGAGAGGTTCTCTCGTATTGCGTAAGCTAGCTTACGCTGCGGGAACACCTGGCCAACGCCGTGCGCGCTACGAATCCACTCATGAAAAACCCAGGGATATACCGGGGGAATTTCTTAACGTGGAGTGAATGTACAAAGAGGCCGCAGAGCGGGCTCATGAAGTGTACACATAAGCATGTATGGGGCCAGCAGAGCGGGCACATGAAGTGTATAAGCATTACAGGAGAGCACAAGGGGCGAACCGGTTGTGAGGGACCTCCAGAAATGCAGCTTCTTAGAGAGCTGTTCGTCAGACAGCTAGTAATTTTGCCTGCAAGGCGGGAACTTCCAAGTTATAAAACCTGACAAAAGTGGACGGGGAGGCCCATCCCGCGGCCACACAAATGTCATGAATGGAAATTCCACAGGACCATGCCCACGATGAGGCCATGCCTCTAGTGGAGTGCGCCCTGATGCCCAGAGGGCAGGGCAGGCATTTAGATGCGTAAGCAGAGGCGATAGCGTCCACTATCCATCTAGACAGTGTCTGTTTTGAGGCGGCCAGACCCTTGGTGCGCCCCCCAAACGACACGAAAAGCTGCTCAGCGCGTCTGAACGCGGCAGCGCGCGTAGTGTACAATCTCAGAGCCCGCACCGGACAAAGGAGATTGGCATCGCGCTCACTATCGGATGAAGGCAGAGCCGATAGGGAGATAATCTGAGCCCTGAACGGGGTACCAATCGCCTTCGGGACATAGCCATGCCTAGGTTTGAGAATGACAATCGAATCATTCGGTCCAAACTCAAGACACGCGGCGCTGGATGAGAGCGCGTGAAGATCCCCAACGCGTTTAACTGAGGACAGAGCCGTCAGGAAAACGGTTTTGAGCGAGAGGTATTTCAGATCCACAGACTCGAGCGGTTCGAACGGGGGTGCTTTCATAGCTTCAAGGACTATAGAAAGATCCCAAACCGGAACCGACGGGGGCCGCGGAGGGTTCATCCTCTTAGCTCCCCTGAGGAAGCGGATGACTAACTCGTCTTTGCCCAATGACTGAGCGCGTCGGGGTTCCGCGAACGCCGCGACGGCTGCCACATAAACCTTGAGAGTGGAGGGGGACCTGCCCTTGTCCAGCATCTCTTGAAGGAAAACAAGCAAAGACGGCACCTCGCACGACCGTGGGTCCAGCTGTTTGTCGGTGCACCATTTTGAGAACACAGACCATTTAGACGCATAGAGCCTTCTCGTGGAAGGTGCTCTAGCCTGTATGACAGTGTTTCTTACTCCCTCTGGCAAATCAACGAATAGTCGTTGATCACCCATGCATGCAGCGCCCAGCGCTGTGGATGGGGGTGCCAGATCGTGCCGCGAGCTTGAGAGAGGAGATCTGCTCTGACTGGGATGGGCCACGGGGCTGTCTGTGACAGCTGCGTGAGCTCCGGAACCCAATTCTGACTCTCCCAACGCGGGGCTATGAGGAGCACCGAGTGGCGTGTGTCCCTGATCCTCTGAATTACCTGTGGTAACAGAGCGATCGGAGGGAATGCATAGAGCGAGCGGCGAGGCCATTCCTGGGCTAGCGCGTCCTCGCTCTTCGAGAAATATATTGGGCAGTGAGCGTTCTCTTCTGACGCGAAGAGGTCTACTTCTGCTCTGCCGAATAGTCGCCACAGTAACTGGACCGTCTGTGAGTTCAGGGACCATTCTCCTGTGGAGATGAGGTTCCTGGACAGTATGTCTGGACCGTCGTTCAGATGGCCCGGCACGTGCGTCGCTCTGAGCGAGAGCAGGCGGCTCTGAGACCAAACTAGAATGCGGTGCGTCAGTCGACAGAGATTTCTGGATCTGACACCGCCCTGACGGTTGAGATAGGAGACCACGGCCATATTGTCCGAACGGATCAGGACGTGGTGTCCCTGGATGCGCGGGAGAAAGTGCGAGAGCGCGTTCTCGACCGCCAGCATTTCCAGACAGTTTATATGTAATGGGCTTTCCTGAATCGACCAGTGGCCGAAGGCCGGTGAGCCCTCGCAGACTGCACCCCAACCCGTGTTGGATGCATCTGTCGAGATGACTTTTCGGCAGGAAAAGGTCCCCATCGTGACGCCTAGGCGAAACCATTCTGCTACTGTCCATGGCTGCAGCGCCGTGAGACACGTTTGCGTAACCCTGATCAGCTGGCGACCCGTGTTCCACGCGCGGTGGGGTACACGGCTGTTCAACCAGAACTGAAGCGGGCGCATGTGCAGAAGGCCCAGCTGAAGTACAGCGGAGGCTGAGGCCATGTAACCCAGCATCCTCTGAAAAATTTTCAGAGGCCTGCGGGTGCCCATCTGGAACGAGGCGGCTAGACGCTGAACACTGCGCGCGCGCTGTGTAGACAGGCGAGCCGTCATCGTGACCGAGTCCAAATCTATTCCTAGGAAGGAAATCGATTGACTGGGATGAAGGGAGCTCTTTGTCCAGTTGACAGAGAGGCCCAGC
This sequence comes from Rhinichthys klamathensis goyatoka, assembly GCF_029890125.1. Lineage (NCBI taxonomy): Eukaryota > Metazoa > Chordata > Actinopteri > Cypriniformes > Leuciscidae > Rhinichthys > Rhinichthys klamathensis. Next base: position 530,487 of record NW_026606597.1, read on the forward strand.
GTTTCCAAATGGTCGAGGAGAACTGCGCGGTGCGACAGAAGCTCCGTCTGTGATTGGGCCAAAATCAGCCAGTCGTCCAGATAATTCAGAATGCGCAGCCCCTGGCTTCGCAGGGGGGCGAGCGCCGTATCCATGCACTTCGTGAATGTACGGGGCGCCAGAGATAAGCCGAACGGGAGAACGGCGTATTGATAAACAAGACCCTCGAAGGCGAAACGTAAGAATGGCCTGTGACGGGGATTTATCTGGATCTGAAAATAGGCGTCTTTCAGGTCTAGAGATATGAACCAGTCCCCTTGGCGCACCTGCGCGAGGAGTTTCCTGGTAGTGAGCATCTTGAACGGTCTCTTCATGAGCGCTTTGTTCAAAGACCTGAGATCTAAGATCGGTCTGAGGCCGCCGTCTTTCTTGGGAACCAGAAAATAACGGCCGTAAAACCCCGACTCGGTCATAGATGGCGGGACTCTCTCTATCGCGCCCTTTTGCAACAGCGTCGCAATTTCTGAGCGGAGCGTGCCGGCGGCCAGCGGGCTGACAGAAGATTCGAGCTGCGCGCGCGCACGAGGCGGGCGGCGGCGAAACTGTAGCAGGTAGCCGTTCTTTATAATGCTTAACACCCACGGGGAAATGCCTGGAATGGCTTCCCACGCTTTGGAGCATGCGGCTAGTGGCCGAATGGCTGTATTGCCCTGATTGCTGCACATAGCGGGCTGGACACAGTGTGTGGGCGCGCTTTGAATGTGTGTGGCAACGGGATTTGCACTCAGAGAGGAGTCTATGGGCCGTGACACAGAGCGAGCAGAGAGGGGACACGTGCACGAGCTCGTGGGCGTGTTTATGTTCTCTGATATTAGAGCGGGCTGTGCCCGTTTCATGTGATAAGGCTCTGATAGAGACACGGGATATGTTATGCTTGTGTGTATGGGTGAACACATGATTGTGGGCACATTTTCTACACAACTGGCAAAATTTCTCTTTTTGAGATTTCTCTGGGTAGCCGTAAAAACGGCTTTTTGTCGCTCGCAAGCGGGCTGGGACACCGGCTTGTTTGTGGCGGTCAACACTACAGCAGTCGGCGAAATAACGGGGACTGGCAGAGGGCGAAGCTTTGACGGCGGTCCGGCCGCGGCGGGAGAGCACCGTCGTTTTCTTGACATTGTTAGGCAGACTTCTGATGATCAGGCTTCAGCGTGATCTTGGGTCGCGGGCCACGGGGGGGCGGCGGTCTGCGGCGGCTGTCAGAGCGAGAGCGAGGGCGAGGGCGGCCGCTCTGACTGCGCTGAGTTGTTTGAGTCTGCGGAGGGGGGCGCTGTGATGGGGCTCTGGCGGAGGGCTCGTGAGAGCGGCCCGCTGAAGAGCTAGCGCGGCGGGGTAGAAACAAGTTCATCGCCTGAGAAGCTTTCTGTACTTCAGAAAAGCGATCGACAATTCCCGTGACGGCAGATCCAAACAGGCCCGTCGGGGAGAGGGGCGCGTTGAGAAACGCGGCGCGCTCAGAATCTCCCATGTCGGCGAGCGTGAGCCATAAGTGTCTCTCAGCAACACAAAGGCTGGCCATGCATTTCCCCAGAGCTTGTGCGGCGGCTTTAGTGGCGCGAAGGGCGAGATCCGTAGCACTTCTCAAATCCGTGACGGCGGGGGGGGGGTTTTCTACCGCCTTCGGCCCATTCACGGAGAATATCGCTCTGTAACACTTGGAGGACAGACATAGAGTGAAGCGCAGCGGCGGCCTGACCGGCGGCGGCGTAAGCGCGAGCATGAAAGCTCGAGGTCGCTCTGCAAGCCTTCGAAGGAAGCGTGGGTGAAGAACGCCATCTAGCGGAGGGCGGGCAGAGGTGTGTGGCGACCAAGTCCTCGACGGGCGGCATGGCTGCATAGCCTTTCTCGGCGGCTCCGTCCACCGAGCGCAGCGAGGCGGATACATCGGAGCGATTTCTAGCCGAGAGCGGTGCATTCCAGGATTTTGTCAGCTCTGCGTGAAGTTCAGGCAGGAATGGAGCGGCCCGGGTGCACGCGGGGGTCGAGCGCCGATGAAAAAAGCTACCGTCCATTCGGTTCGGGGCCTGCTCGGGTGGAGGAGACCACTCGAGACCGAGGCGTTCGACGGCCTGTGAGAGGAGGCGCATCAGCTCCTCTTCTATCCCGGCGCGGGTCCCCGTCGACTCTCTCGCGGATCCGAGAGATGACCAGTCTTCACTGTCAGAAGCGAGCAGTGAACAGGAGTCCTTCTCCTCCGCGGCGTCATCGGAAACAACAGAGCGGCCACTCGGCGGCAACTGAATGTCCGGCAGGGGCGGGGAGGGAGAGCGGGAAGCGGGAGGCGGCGGCGGCGGCCCGCATGTTTCCGCTGGGGGCTCCGGCGGCCTTTGAGAGCGGCGTTTCTTTTTACGCGGCGAGAGAATAGGCGGCGCGGGAGCGGTTTTCACTGCCAGAAGTCGTGCCCGCAGGGACGATAACGGCAGGCTTTCACAGAGGTCGCATCCTCCATCAGCGAGGGCGAGTTCTGCATGCTCGAGTCCCAAGCAGAGAGCGCAGATGACATGGCGGTCTCCGTCCTCGAGACGAGCGCGGCAAGAGCCGCAGGAAAAACGAGACATCTTTAAAAAGACGCTCGGCTCTTTTAGAAATAGAGAAAGGATACAATCGTCGGATGGCCTAGCTTGCTGGGCGGCTGAAGGTGGCGAAGACGGCCGGCTTCTTCAGGGTCCTTGAGCTCGCTAGAGGATGCCTTCTTCGACGGCGATGGCTTTTCTCAGGAACAGCAGAAGCGTGCAGCTTGCTGAAGATGAAATGAATCAACATATAAGCCTGGGAGAGCGCCTTATATACACCATGGCCACGCCCATTCTGGCGGGTCATGACGCAATGAGCGCGCGGGCTTCTCTCATTGGAAGCGGGTTCAGCCCCGCTCTCCCATAGGCTTAAGCAGTTCTCTCTGAGCGAACCAATGAGCTGCTAGCTAGCCCGCTCTAGGTCTGCCGCAGAGGAACTGCGTTGTGTATGGATACAAAATTATGAAATAATTTTTTGGCTTCAATATCTCAGCAAAGATGAATCTTTCCCGCAGCGTAAGCTAGCTTACGCAATACGAGAGAACCTCTCGTAAGAGAACGTGCAGTGTTGGGGGTCCTCCAGGACAGGTTTGAGAACCACTGATATATATTATAGATCAATCATCTAGCCAGTGTTCAAATTATATATTATAGATCATTTATCATTTATAAAGGTTTTTAAACGAATAATTGACCATGTGACATGGTAAATGAAATAAAAGCGAAAAGCGAATAGCGATACATTTGTCAGTTATTGTGGCTGCGGTGTGTCACGTGACAATCATGACGCGTCGCCATGGAAACAAGGTCAGTTAAAATTTGTTTAACTTACGCTTGAAAGTGTTGATTTAAAAAATATATTTTATGTAATCAACAATAGCCCAAGTTTAGTAAAACATTTTTTATTAAGACTATAAAAAAATAATTCTGCATCCATTATTAGGTGTGGGGAACAGGACTGTAAAATAAAGTGCTACCTGTTTATTAATATGTATCAGAATATCAGTCCATTAACGTTAGATGTCAGATAACCGTTCAATCCTTGTAATCTTTGAAAAGCATTAGCAAAACATAACTTCAAATCATGAAACATTATTTTTAACAAAGTGCATAATTTGATCTAACTTAAAGAAATCACATTATTGGTGACTAGGCCTGTTTTCAGTTCATATTTAGCTTCATATTATTGTTTCTTTTTCTAATCATCATTCCTGACAATTTAAAGGCAGATTACATATGCTTTGTCTCAGAAAAAACATAATGGGATTTATCCCAAATTATCCTGTTCTGGTGAAGAAGAAAAGCAATTAGGCTTCAAAGGATTGATGTCCACTCACACTAGTGGTTTCTTTGTGCGTGGTCCCATGGGCATCACTTCCACTGTCAGCAACCCATTAACCCATAGGCTATAGCATTCGTCTACTGCTTGTATAGCAATTAAATTAAAAGTAGGCCAATGCGTTATATAAAAAGAAATATTTAATAAAATGTTATAATAAAAACCGTATATTCTAAACCTATCTTTACTCATTTTGATTTACCAGCTTTTCTACTGGTCACTATGTGAGCAGATGCTATTGTATCGAAATATTAGTGACATCTAGCGGCAGAAAGTGGTCTTTTTATTATTATTATTATTATTATTATTATTATTATTATTATTATTATTATCATAGTAAAGTCTCCACAAAGTTTTTCTTCACATGCGTAAAACATGTTGCTGCAGCTGCCTGCAATTATAGCACTTCTACTTTCAATAATAAGTGTAGGGTAGGCCTAACTAATATTAAATGAATATAGGGCATAAAATATATGGATCAAAATGTATTTGAATGATTTATTTAATTGTATCATTATGTTTATAATAATATGAGAGTTACCAATTTTACGTGAGAAAATAACACAGTTATCTTTGTCTCGCTCCTTAACAAAAAAGGTTATCATAAAGTTTCTGTGGTGGCGATTAGTGCATCCAGATTTATAATTTTCACAGTTTAAAATCTCTGAAGCTCTGTTTCCTTTTCCGCCACAAGGTGGAGACATCCACCCATTTTGGATGAGTGAAACCAGAGACTGTTTGTGAAACGCAAATATTCTGTAATCTGATTTATACCCCTGGCCTGCCATTTGTATTCAACAAAGCCAGGGCATCGTTATTTTAACATCCCAAATCGATTTTAAAATCGGTGTGACTTAAACGCATCAGAGGATAAAAGAGCACTGCTTTTGAGCTGTAGGCCTATTAATAAGAAATCAAAACAAAAACAAAAAATCGAAATGTTCAGAAATGACCCAGACAGCTTATGTATGTTGACGAGTGTCTAGGCTACTCAGTATATTTATTTAGTACCGAATATTGTTGTACGGTCTCTATGGTGTTATTTGGCCGTGTTTAGGGGGACCCTCTAAGGGGGAGGAAACTGGGTGTTGCCCTTTTTATGTCGTCTGAATCCATTCCAAGCAGCAGCAGCAACACAGCCACTGAGATTGAAGTTCAGTCTGCGCGAGCACTGCGTAACTGCGGCTTCATCGAGACACTTCTTCGTTAACCGGCTTAAAAAAACATCCTCCAAAAACCGACACCATGGGCGTTGAAGGCGGCACGAAATGTATTAAATACATGCTCTTCTTCTTCAATTTCATCTTCTGGGTAAGTGGTCATTCATTCTGTGCGGTGTTCCTGTGTCTGGCCTGAGAAACCGCCATTGTTTTGTTTTATTGTTTTGTTTTATTATTATTATTATTAAGATGACTAGTATCCTTCATGGTTTCCGTTATGAACAGGACTTTAATTCGCAGACTTGCGCCGCTAATTTTGAGTAACTTCTGGTAGGCTGTGACTAATTCGCTGAACATGAATTTGTTTAAATACAGATGTTTTATGTAGAAGACAAAAGATTGTAGAATCGCTAAGACAAAACGATAAAGTCAGTTCGCTGTAAAAAGCCATAACGTTAACGTTAATAGGAGCTCTTTTTTCGACCTCAGAGCGAAATAACGGACATGGGGCGGAGGAGTCCATCAACAAGACTTCATCACAGCTGTCGTCTATTAAAACTCCCCACAAAGACTAGTCTTATGTTTATTATGCCTGTCAAACTTGTTTTTAATTTCACAAAACGACGCTACTAATTAATCGTTTCCCAATTCACACTTGGCGACACATTGAAGGAATAAATAGCGCAGTAATAAATTGGCGTTGTCTGGTCCCTCCCACTCGCTGTAGTTTGGAAAAGAACCTGGAAAAGTGAATGGTACTAAAATATTCCACCATAGCCAGATTCTGTTGAAAGTTGTTGCTCATCGTGCAGATGTAGTCACATTAGACATTGCCTGTGTCTTCATTAATTTCTAAGTGGGTTTTTTTTTTTACTCGTTTCATTTTAGGAACTTACTATTACCAAACAGTCTAAATGGAAATCATTCACACATGTGTAGGCCTACAGACATCGTATGTCTCATCTACAGCTCTTTCTAAGTTGTTAGTTAAGCATTCACATTTTCCTCTCAAAATGGCTGGTAGATTAATCAGGTCTCATTTTACATTTAACATTTAGTCTCTTGGTTGGTTAGCCTATTTCTAAACCAAAGAAATAAGAACATTGCGTAACTGCATTGATAATTACGTAAGAAAGAAGGCCACCACAGGTTTACGTGCGAAAACTAAATGTTTCTTCTTTTCTTCCCAGAAAGTGGCTTCATGAACAATACAACAGGAATTCAATACAGTTTAGGCCCGTTTACACCAAGGACGATAACTATAACTATAAAGTTGCTTGTAATAATTGTTCTAGTTCAATTGGCTCTATGCACGAACGCTGCTGACGTATTTCCGGTAGAATCTCAGCCAGTGTCTTTACCTCCGCATAGCGCGTTCTATAGCGAAGTGTACTAGCGGCCAAACTTTAATAAAATTCATTTTCTCAGAAACGAGACAACAATTTTAGAAACTGATTCGCTAGTCGGATTTTGCATGATATGAGAGATTACTCACCCTCAAAGTTGTCGATGTAGCTCGAAATATATAATTTAATGCCCTTCTCTTTCTTACTCTTATGTGTGACAGCTAACTGCCTCACAATATTGTTAACATCATTCACGTTAACCGCTGGAAGTTCTTGTAAACAACGAGTGTAATTTGCCATTATCTCCACCTAATGCAAAAACGGCTTGCGACGCAGCACCGGATGTAACTGGGCGGGCTGAGACAAAACACGGAAGCGATCGTGCATAGAGCCTATTCTATAACGATAACAACACAGAGGAACAATGCTGTTTAAATCGATTTCAGAACGATTTTTTCCCCCAGCCGATTAATGATGAAAACATTAAGAGCCAATCAGAATCCACCTGCCTTTAAAGAGCTTGAACATTGAAAGCAGCAGAGACAAAAACTGCAGTGCACACTTGGGATAAAGAAAACGTTATTGTCCGTTGGTGTGGATGCAAATATTGTTATCGTTATAGTTATCTTTAAGGTTATTGCTCTTGGCATGAATGGGTTGCCATTCTAGCCATTGAGATGAAACAAGAAACCAATATCAACCATAAAACAGAATTAATTTTCTCGCTGGCTAATGGGTTTAACACCCACACTCATTTCTTTACAGGCCCGCCCAACAGGGGGTGAGACCACTCAAGTGTGAATGAACATTTCAAAACAGCATAATGGCTTCTTACTTTGAAAAATGTTGCTTTGAGAACTGACCCATAGAGACGGTGTTGGAAAAATACCTATAGAAGGTGTTAGATCTAAGAGTCCATTGCCAAACCCATATAGGAATAGTTTGACAGTAAGTTGTGGTTAATGCAGAATGGTGGCGGGGGTTTGACAGAATGTCTGGGCCTTCTTCTTCTCTGCCTCATGCTTTGACATGCCAAGCATTCTACAACCACCTCACACTGGGTCATCATGGGTCAAAAATAGAACCCGCACCGGACTGCTGGCAACAGATGGGAGAGGTTTGAGGAGGCTCTATTTCTAAGACCCTTACACAGGTTGATAGCAGTGTGTGAGAGATAGGGAGAAGTGTGCGTGGGAGAGCAGATGCACATTTCATCATGTTGCAGGAAATATTAAGCAACATGATGGTGCAAACAGTTTTTTTGTATACTCAACCCAGGGCATTGGCTTTTATTTGTGTTCCCTTGACAACCAACTTGTAAAGGTGAAAATTAGTTCATGGCTGACTTCCTGTGCTGGGTTAGATAGCTTTATGTAGGTAGGCCGTTGTATATGGAAGGCATTTTCTGCCAATTTTGAATAAATCAATTAGGCTAAATGAGAAAAATGAAAACTAAAACCAGATGCATCATCCCTGTCAAATTAAAAATTAAATTTATTTGGTGATTTGACATTTCATTTTCACTACAATCTGGAGGCAAACGTGAAAAATAAACTGCAAATACCGTTTTTACAAAGCTTTTTATTAATGCTCATGCAATACTAGTGACACAATTCAAATTTAAATGTAAAGTTTAGTTTTCATTTTATTTCCTCTTTTATTTCACAGTTATCGTTTTCATTTTCAAAGTCAACCTGTATGCAAATTCTATGTTAATGAGCAGGCGGGGCTTATTCAAGTAAAGTTATTGAAACTACAACAATGTCGTGATCATATCCAGCCTTGTTGGAACAACAAGAACAGAACCCCACAAACCAGACTGTCCCAGCGTCAAACCCAGGCCCTCAATCTGGCTTCTTCGGTTGCCAGAGAAACTGTTCAGCGTAAGTAGGCCATGTCACTAAGTTCACGAGGATTGTCCTCCATTATACTTTCCCTCAGGGTCACACTTCCTTCCCTATCAGGAAGGTATTTCTCAAAATATTGCTGTTTGCTCCGCAGAAATGCAGTAAAACACTTAAAGTAGTAGAAAAACGCTGAGAACGGGAGGGAAGACATTCATGTAGATAAAGTCTTGTGTTCTGTTGTTCCATCGAAAGACACAAGTTGGAACTCTTAAATAGTGTTTTATGTAATCGAGCTTACACCAGCAAAACCCTGTAAACCTAGTAGGACACCAGTAGGTTTTTTGTACGTGTCTGGTGTGTGGCTGGGCAAAACGGTTGTCCAATAGCAAGACGAGGTTTAATCAGTCCCCCCCCCCCAGCAACCTGTCATTCACATGAAACGGTTTTAGGAGTAAGCAAATAACAATCCAACCAATTCCTGGTGGACAAAATGAAATCTACTTTTTTTTTCTCATTTGAGAAGCCGTTTCACTTAGATAAATGTCACAATAGGGAAGACGGTCACAATTTTCAGTTCATGCCAACTTAGTATTGGCTATTTGCACTCTGCTAAATATTTTTTTGCACTTTTAGCAACAGATTAAACCATTTAAAGCATTTAGGCCTATTCACCAAGCATTTTATGACTCACAATTCTGCAATGAGTAGTCACTGTCCATGTTTTTAACAGGCCATTTGATGTTTTAACATTCACAATAAAATGACAAAAAATGTTCTAATTCAATCAGTAAAAGTTTTTATGAGCATACTCCGCTTTTATTTAAAAGCATTGTAGCATGGATTGCAATATTATTGCCTGTAATAGCTCGTAATAGCGCCAAATATCCTGTATGACAAATAGATTGTTATTAAATTAATCCTTGTGTTTGGCTCTACAAAATGAATGGCATTTCCTGCCTTTTTCTACATAAATTCAGTTAAAGTATGGAAACTGAGAGGGGAGGATGCCCCCAGATCGCCCCACAAGAATAATGGCTTATTCTGGTTATAACTCCCCCTGACACCTCTGGTCAACTGGAAACTCCTGTGTTTAGGGGAATCTCTGTCCGTTTACTCAGATATTCCCCAACTCCGTATGAGTGAATGTAATGTGGAATCCACCGAGAACGGGTTGCTTGAAGTGACAGAGCTTCTCCATGAACATCACTTTAGAACCTCTCCCTTTGGCTGGCCTCTGTTTACTCAGTTGCTAAGCAGCGGGGCTGCCTGAGCTCTGGAATGGGCCTATCTGGCCTTTGGAAGAGAGACTGAGAAAGACAGAAAGAGAAATGGAAAGAACTCTTTCTCTCACACTTTTACCCTCTCTGGAAAAGATTTTTCTTCTCTGTCTTTAGCCGCAGAGAGAATTCCTTATTCTCTTTATTATTATATATTATTATTATATATATAATATAATAAATTTATTATTCAGCATGCTAGTCTGCAAATTTAGGCAGATAATTAAAATATCCAAGAAAACCATTTGTATTAGTTAAAACATTATGTTCGAACAAATAACATTTTGAATTGGATTTTAATTTTATATTTTCAGTTCGTATTTTAATTTTAGTAATCTCGTTGTGCCTTTGTCATTGTTTTTTCCTATTTCTATTTAGCTTTAATTTGTTTTAGTTTTAGTAATTTTAATTCTTCAATTTCAACAAGTTATTTCAGTTAGTTCCAAAGGCAACATTTCTAATTTTTTCATTTACGTTTTTTATTTATTTTAGTTTAGTTTTATTTCAAATAACGAAAACAATTTTTGATCGTTTTAGTTTCAGTTCACAATACCAACAATGGTTAAAAATACTGTGAGATTGGTGTCCACTGTGAGACACCAATGTGTCCCTGAGCAAGACACTTAACCCCTAGTTGCTCCAGAGGCGTGCGACCTTCTGACATATATAGCAATTGTAAGTCGCTTTGGATAAAAGCGTCAGCTAAATGAATAAATGTAAATGTAAATGTAAAAATACTCAAAATGTATTTTGTAGAGGAGAGGCTGTGGTGTCTTTTTTTACATCAACAGGTGTGAAAGACCAGTAATGGTGGGGGGGAAAAACATTAAGAGAGAAGAGAAAGTGCCCAGTGTTTCCCTTGTGATCCTTTATAGGGGGGTATGGTGTGTAAGAACCTCACCAACAAATGCTTTTTGGTTTGGCCTGAAGCAAATAACTGTGGCAATGCAGCTGTTCGCATATGTAGAGCTGGTGCGAGTGTTGAATTCTTGATTGGAAAGGAGTAGCAGAACGAGAGAAAGGAAAGGAAGGAAGGACACATCTATTGTTTTCACAGCCACAGCTGCGCGTTCTGCCCATCCCAGCATTCTTGCTAATGGTCTTTGCTCTGTCTCACATTGCCGTTACTCTCCCCTTTGCGGTGTAGCCGGATCACCTTGCTTCTAACGGCACCCACCGTGTTCTTGGCGGTCTCCAGTCCTCTTTATCTGCACTCTGCATTCTTCCACAGAGCCTACGCATTCCTGACGAGATCCAGCTGCTCTCACAGGGACCAGCTCTTGTAGGATTTGACAGTGATTTCGCTGTAAATAAAGTCGTATAAACAAAGCCAAATAAACCACTGCTGCAGACGCCCCTCCCCCGCCTTAACTTTCCCGCTTCTTATCCGCTTGCGCATACAATACCACACATTGTAGCGCTACTTTAAATGGTCTTCTTGACTGCCTACGCCCTCTTTACTTTCCCCCCATTTTCTATCTCTCCCTCCCCCTAGCCGCAAGAGTCTCTCTTGTGAATATGCCATGTGTTTATGGGCCTCACTCAACTGAATGCTCATCACTGTGAGCCGTGTAAAGAGAAAGTGGGTTGAATCATACTGCTGTGGTCGTACAGTGATGTTTTGATATTCTTAACCCTCGGCACTATGGGCCTCTAGATGGGGTCTGTAACAAGATCCCTCCCTCCCCCTGCCTCAGAGAATGTGTCTCTCTTTCTCTTTGTTGAATGGAAAATAGGCAGACTACAAGAGATAGATCCAAGGAGACTGATAAAATGCATCCACACACCACTTTAAATGTTGAGATGAAAAAGAAAGTACTATCTAAATATGTAAATGCTTAAAGATTAGAAAAAAAATGTCATGTATAAAGTTCACAAAAAGTCTTGCTGGTTTCTTTTGTGCATTTAATAACAGTGACCAAATGTGTTAAAGTCGCACAATTTCTCTTCCTTAGCTGGCTGGTTGTGTAATCTTGGGGGTTTCACTCTGGCTTCGTCATGACACTAAAACAAGCAGTCTTCTGGACCTGAGGTTTGAGGGCACAGAACCACCCAGCACCTTCTACGTCAGTAAGTACATCACTTTCTCTTTTTATTTCCCTCTTTACTCATTTAGTCTGTTATTTTTCCATCTCTCATTTATCCATAAATCGTATCACACAAAGTCTTCGACAAAGTCTTGAGTGGTACACACACACACACTATATATATATATATAATCATTTCTAATTAGTAGGGATGCACCGAAATGAAAATTCTGGGTCGAAACCGAAAATGACTTTAAAAAAATGTTTTATATTAATTTCTCATTTGAATCTTTTTGTATAATTGTATTATTATTATTATTATTATTAAACTTTTTAATTAAATTAAATAATTTTACTGAATCTGAATTTTAAAAATACAAGCCAATAAAATAAAATAAGTGGCTCAGTGGTTCATGTGGGTTGTCTACAAACCGGAAGAATGGTGGTTCAATCCCCGGTTCCGCCTGACCAAGTGTCGAGGTGTCCATGAGCAAGACACCTAACCCCAGCTGCTCCCGACGAGCTGGATGGCGCCTTGCATGGCTGCCGTCGCCCGTCGGTGTATGAATGAGTGAGTGAATGGGTGAATGTGAGGCAAATATAAAGCGCTTTGGTGGCCATTGGGTCTGTGAAAGCGCTATATAAATGCAGTCCATTTACCATATTATCTAATAATAATAATAAATTATCTAAATAAAATATATTATAATAATATTAAATATCAATATATTATTCTTCATTCAGTTCTGTGCAACAAATCAGATTTAATTAGGGCTGCACCCTACTAAAGATTTTTTTAGTCGACTAGTAGTCGTTCATTTAAGCCATTCGCCGACTAATAGCAGAATTGCCATAGGAACTCACATCATCATTGAGGGAGAATTCTCGGTTCAGCAATAATGACCTACAACAATTTTCACAATCACGACAGAAAATCTAAATACTGCCCTAAACTCACTAGCAGAAAGGCAGCACGATATAAACAAGCCAGACTAGAACTCAACACGGCGTGACGGCAGCTTCACATTCTTCATAACATAAGGATCATGTCCAACATACTGTATGTTGTGATTTTCTGTTACTTTCTAAACCAGCACAGTATGGACTTTTCTCCATCTCGTCCATTCTGCTTTTCACTTCCTGCCCTCCATCTGAATTTCACGCGTCATCAGAATCACGTGTCTATGTATGTATGTGAGGCAAGTAGCTAATTACTAAGCAACCACTGAATGGAATAACACAGGTATCATTTTAAAGCTCAGAATATCAGCTTTTTAATGCATATAACCATTTTGATCAACTCTTAATTAATAATTAATTAATAATCATATTTTTCAAAACTACTGCCTTGATCAACACAAAATAGGTGTCATTTGAAAGCTTAGAGCCTGAATTTTACAATGAATGTAGCCAATTTGATTAGCCCCTAAGTAGTGCTGAGTTATTTGCTGATAAGTTTAAAAAAAGTTTTCATAATTTATGAAATTCTTTTTTGTACTATACTGTAATATGTCAAAAACATTATACAGCTCAGATAGTCATGTGTCATATGTCAATTGAAAGGGCTCACATAGTAGAAATACAACAAGCATAATTGTTTTGGGCTTTGACTAAACTTAAGTGAGTTTTTGTACGTGAAGGCCCGCAAGACCCATGTAAATAATATACGGATGTGGCATTTATGTCACGTTTTCGCTTGTAACTTCATAATACATGCTCCGATCATAACATCATTACTTACAGCAGATTCTCACGCTTAAACCGAGTCTAAAATCAGCTTAAACCATTGCTTCGATCATGAGTTATTCCTCACGGAGTTACGACACATAAAACTCCACAGGCCCTAACTAAAAACAAATGTAGCTTTAACGTGGTGTTTTCGCTTGTAACTTCATGAAACATGCACAGATCGTAGAAATAGTCAAATCATTACTTACAGTTGATGCTCCCGACTGAAATGGATGTGGCATTTGTCACGTTTTCGTAACATCATAATACATGCTCCGATCATAACATCGTTACTTACAGCAGATTCTCACGCTTAAACTGAGTCCAAAATCAACATAATCCATTGCGTTGATCACAAGATATTCCTTACGGAGGAACAACAATTGTAAAAATGTCCATTAGGGGGTGTCATGGGCTAAACAAAAAGGCTACCTTGGTTCCAAATGCTGTAACTTTTGATTACGGTATGCACAAATTCACCACAAAATTTGATCCAGATTCAGCTCACATGTAAGGGAACTTCACCAAAAGAATTGCCCTTGTATCTTATTCCCTTCCTGAGTTATTGCATGTCGAATAAGAAAGATATTAATATATATATATATATATATATATATATGTGTGTATTTTTTTATTTTATTTTTTTATTTATTTTTTTTTCAGCAGTTTCTCAGCACGAGAATGTCCAATGTAAAAAAAAATTCTACAAATTTTAAAGTTTTCTATCAAACAATACCTTCCTTTTGACTCTCCTTGCTATAGTTTTGGAGTTATGAGTCTTTACTTTGTGTATGTCAACTCTAAAAATACCATCAGGGCAAAAGGGGTTAGAGTGAGCGGCCATGTAAAGTTGCTACTACTTACATGTTTCAAACATAGACTGTATAAAACAATGGACGTAGTGTCGATGACGTCAGCCGTAGGTTTCTGAAGAGAATTTTTGAAGGCCAAAAAGGCGGAGCTGTCTGACGCCATCTTGGCAAGAGCGTCACCGCGCGTCACTCCCGGATAACCGAAAATGGGCAATGAGGCGGGATGTGGGTGGAGCTGAGGTGCCTGGTTTTATACAGTCTATGGTAATTACAGGCCTGTTTCCTACACATATTTTTGGGGACATGTCAAACAAATACTTCCAATTTAGTCTGTGATAGTAAATGTTACGCTATTTATGAAATGCATGCGTAACATTATATGACAACGTTTCAGACTGTTTTATACAATCTATGGTTTCAGTCTACAGCTAATCACAGTCTGTCGTATTCTGGAGTGTAGTAAAGTTTTACATAAAATTATAAATAATAAATAAAAATGGAGCCCAGACTTCTTAAAAGGTCTGTTAGTACAATTAACCGCACAGCAACCCATATTATTTGATGATTGTATGAAATGATGAATTGCAGTTTAAGTCTCTTCCGTGTTGGATTCATGAGAGAGACCGGAAGGTTGCCGCTTGGTTTCAAATGATAAGCCATATCTGAGGTTGATGGATGATAGGTGAACATTTGGATTTCCTGCCTGACGTACTGTAATTACCACAAGGACCTTCCGTTAACGATCTGTGTGTCAAACTGCTTGACCTCACAACTTCCTGTGGAGTTTTCGGAAGTGGTGCTGCTAGTACTCACAAAGTTACAAAACATGCCGAAATGCACCAATTTGAAAATTTGTGTTTAATTTACTTGTCATCGATCACTGGGACAAAATGCAACCATCTGTACTGTCCACACTGATACATTTTTGTTTGAAAACACATCTTTTTCTCTCCGTTTTGGCCTTCCGTCCACACTGAGATGGCGTTTTTGTCCTGCAAAAACTGAGCTTTTTGAAAATGCTTTCCCAAGTGGATAGATTTGAAAACAGGGTTTTTGCGTTGTAGTGTGGGCTGTGACAACGGAGGTATTTAAAAACAATGATGCATGTTGAACTGATTGGTTGGTTCACATGGATATTTGTGAGGTCAGAGGTTACTGTCAAGGACTCCAACAGATGCACAACTGGGCTGTTTCAGGTGACAAGTGGCGACTGTTAAAAGCCTTTTGTTTATTCAGGAAGGCCTTGTGCCTGTTTAGGCAGAGAGGTTAACAACTGGGTCCAGTTCATGTCAATGGTATTATAAGACCTAATATTTATTGAGGAATGGATTTTAAGAGATAAATATCTTATCTACACCTTAAAGGGGAACTGAAACGAAATGGAAAGTAAAGGTGATATAAAAGATGTTTTATCATTATTAATTGTGGTAGGACGCTTAAAACTACTAAAGTAGGTACAAGGGAGAGGGGGGGGGGGGGGACAGGTTATTCGGTCCCATCAAGGACCGAATAACCTGTTTGCAAAATGACTGTGGTGGCATAAATGTGACCACGGCGGGTCCTGTAAACAAGTTCCACTCACCTCTTAGTTGTATTCGTGATGTTCACCTTCACCGTAGATCACCTTGTTAAATGGCACCTTGGCACTTTTTAAATTTGACGAGCACACACGCCTAAACGCAATGCACAGACAGCCAACAGCGCACGCACTAAACTAAATTCTCTTTATTGTCATATTGCATGTAAAGTGTCAGAAACACAAGGCTCTATGTGTATAGGGCCCTATGAAATCCGTTTTATTTTTTCCCAAATTCCGTTTTATTTTTTCCCAAATTCCGTTTTTTCCGTTTTAATTTTTGGGAATTCATTTTTTTTTTACCCTTTACTGTTATTTTAGTCATAAAAAGAGTGTGCTTTTAAAGTTAATGATTAAAATGTATACAAATAAAATAGGAATGACCTTAAATTACAGACATTT
The DNA here is from genome assembly GCF_029890125.1 of Rhinichthys klamathensis goyatoka. Classification (NCBI taxonomy): domain Eukaryota; kingdom Metazoa; phylum Chordata; class Actinopteri; order Cypriniformes; family Leuciscidae; genus Rhinichthys; species Rhinichthys klamathensis. Next base: position 546,553 of record NW_026606597.1, read on the forward strand.
ACTCAGTAGCCTTTTCAGGACAAATACTGCATGATGCAACATGACACTGCACTCTTCAAGTAACAACAAAATATGGTTATGAGCTTTAAACTGTCCAGTAAAATAAATTATATTAGTTTAAATAAAAGTCACACTGTCTCTCTCTCGCCCAGTGTCGCTCGCGGAGTTCGCTTCGCTTTTGTCCAGTCCGGCGCCTCATAGACAGACGCGGTGTGTGTGTGTGTGCGCGTGTGTGTATGTGAGAGAGACGCGTGAGTGTTAGAGAGACGAAACGGAATATGTGGCGGCCGGAGTTGATTTTGTGGCCGCGAATTAGTCTATGTGTGGGAAACACTGCATAAAAGTCACGTGCAAACTGCTCGGCTCGGTACTGAGGGCTTATAGCGTCGAGTTTCTTAACTTTTTCGCCGACGAAAGCAGAGTCGTGGAGAGCCGCTTCGCCATGCTTTCATTGTTTTGATGCCGTCATTGGAGCTGAAATGACGGGAGGGGTTGTGTCGCCCAGATTTGCTTCCCCCGGTCTGCATTTTCACCAGACATACGTTCTTCTCCCACACAAAAACAGAATTTCAATCCAAATATGTAAAATTCCACAAAATTCCGCGTTAACACTAGATTCCGCGTTAATTTGCCAATTCCGTAATTCCGTCCGCGATTCCGTAATCGCGGAAATCATAGGGCCCTATATCAGTATATTCTAGATCCCTGCATTACTGTAGTTCTTAAAGTGACAGCAGTCTATATAAGAAGCAGGATACGTTTTATTCTTACAGTGAAGAATATGCAGTTTTATTATTTCATTTGATGATTAAATTTCTTACTTAAATACTGTTTTTAGTGTTAACTTGTACAGTTATCTGTCCATACTGTCAAAATCAGTCAGTTCAGTTAGAGTAGCAGTTAGAGTTCAGTTAGAGTAGCAGTCGGTCAGAGTAGCAGTAGAGTAGCCTGACATAACGCTAGTAGCCTACAGTGGTACCATGCCAGTGACGTCATCGAACACGGCTGCGCTCTAATAACAACAAATGTTCATTTCAGTATTGGGAAAACCTTCATATACGTTTTGTTTTTAACATTATTTTTGAATTAATTTGTTTACAATTTTAAAGGGGTGGTATAATACCCTTTTCAAAAGATGTAAAATAAATCTCTGATGTCCCCAGTGTGTATGTGAAGTTTTAGCTCAAAATACCCCACAGATATTTTTATATAGCATGTTAAAATTGTCACTTTTTGAGTGTGAGCAAAAATGCTGTTTTTGTGTCTGTCCCTTTAAATGCAAATGAGCTGCTGCTCCCAGCACAGGGGGCGGAGCTTCAAGAGCTTGTGTCCTTTTACCTCACACACACATGCCCTGAAAATTTCAAAAACTTTTAGCCTTTTATGTTCAAACCGGAGTCAGATAAAGATGGAGACTCAAGAAACTCATATTCTGTCTTGATCATCTATAAATCGTGTTCCCGGGGGCGGGTTTATGTAAATTTTAGGGTTAGTGATGTCACTAACCCGGGAGGAAGCTTGTGTAGTTCCTACCAGCCGTTTGTTGTAGTCCTTAACCCTCCGGGGACCATAAACGCGCCCGTGCGTTTTGCTGTTTTTTTAACATAGCAGCAACATAGACTTAAAATACTCCGTCATTTATGGTCATATAAATAAAATCAATACATGATTATAAACTATAGAGGGTCCTCTTTTTTTGTGTACACTCACATTAACATCAAAACCTTGTGGTTTTTTTAAAATAAATAAAATAAACAGGGTGCGCTTTCAGCTCACTCTGTCTCCGCAAAAATCTTTCTGAAACATGTCTGGAAAATGAACGGAAACTCCGCTAATACTTATCACACAAACATGAAACATACGTCTAAAGAACGCTTTAAATTTCGACTTTTAAATAAAACAATTCACATTTAAAACAAATATTCTCTTGCAATGTAATCTGTCTGAAACTAAAGAGAAGTACAGTTTCTCCTGTCTCAGCTCATTATCGTTAATTTGTTCACACCCACTCGCAGAGCGCACTATTCATAAGATAATGTGTTGAGGCCATTTGCAAAATAGATAAACGCCCCCAGGCAAATGCTGTAAACGCACTATATTTTTTAGTCAGATTAAGATTCGTCTTGCGCGGTTATGAGGAATAATCCTGGGACATTTAATACAGAAGTGCTGGTTTATTTTCACTTCGAGGAGGACCAACAGATTCAGCTGAGAAGTGTAAGTGTTTTATGGTTGTGCTTTGTTCTAATCGCGAGATAGAATGACGTTAGTGTCTGTAAACGGACAAATAGCATACTGTTTAAATGTGAATCATGTTTCTCTCTGTGTGTGTGTAAATGAATGAATGAACGCACATATACGCACTGTTACATTTGAAATTAAAGACAAAATTTCGTTGACTAGTTTTGGATAAATTTTTTCAAATCAAATAAGCATGAAATAAGCTTCAAATAAGCTTCAAAATAAAGACATCAGCTTTTGTTAGGCGTTTCTGGGGATAGAAGTGTCCAGAAGTATGCACCCTGTATTTTAAAGAAGAACATTTAATTATTTGCGATACATTATTCATTCACAAAGAATTCAGGGACATTATTCACGTCCCTAAAGGTTAGAGTTTTCCTCATTTTTTAATTAAGGCATTAAGATTTTTTATTCCTCTTTTTGGTCAACTTTAGCATGGGTGTGTTCACTTCTAATTCTAAGCAGTGTGTGTGTATATATATATATATATAGCCTATAATTAAAAAGAATCTACAATGCATGCCCAAATCGTGCAGCCATATAGTTTCTCTTGATATCAGTCCTGCTGACTTCAACATTCACAGGAGACTGTAATGAAAAATCAAACACCTTGGAAATGACAGGTATGTACTATGTTTCAGGAATGGGACAATGCTGTGTGACTGCGCAAGCCTCTGTTTTTAGATCAGTGTGTTTACTAATGTGCTTTTTTGTCCTTTGTTGTGTATCTTTGGATTATGTTGTGTTGTAAATAAATCCAAACAATCTAAAAGCCATTCTTTTTTAAATCTCCTCATTCTTTGTGCAAGGCTCCTCGTAATGGCGCCTGATAGCACCTAATAGGGCCATTATGGGAGGGTCTTTGTCTTTCTCAGGTGTGAAATGCCATACATATTAATGAGAGATCACGCCTCCTCGCATAAAGCTTTCTCACACTAAACACGTCATACACATTCTAAAAGACTTTATTGACTTATCTGAATGAGTAGTCAGGATGATTCTCACATAGTTTTGGAGCAAATATTCTAGACTATGTGATACAATTTTCAAAAGTCTTGTGAAGAAATAATCAATATATGTTTTGTGGCCTTATTTCAGAAACTTTTACTTTTAAGTTTTTCAATAACCATGCATAAATAATATTCTCTCAAAAATACAAACATGTACATACATGTTATTCACAGATTATGGTAGCCCCGTTTGTGCTATATAGAGTGAATTTACACCTTTGCCATTAACGTGTTTATAAATAACTGAAAAAAGCACAAATGTCAGTGCATGTCAAAACATCCCAAGGGCCCCGAAAAATCCTTGGTCCCCAGAGGGTTAAAAAGCAATTTCTTTAAAAGCAAATATCTCCCTTTGCTTTGAACTTTGAGCGTCGTAACTTTGCAGATGTTGTTTATGCTCAAACAGCAACATTACACACTAACTAAAGTTAGAAAAGTGAAATCATAATCAACCACCCCTTTAATAACCAACATGTTATCAAATTATATTTTGTTTGTTTCAGTTCCCCTTTAAGTGTGAACAAAAACTATTTAAAGTCAACCTAAAATGAAAATTCTGTCATTTATTCATCTTTTTTTTTACAATAGTATTTTTTTATAGTATTATGACTTGTGATAGTCTTGGATGCATCAGTAAGAAATTATTAGAAATTGCATAATCAGGCAGTCAGATATGTTTTGCATTGTAGACTATTGTTTTCGTAGTGTTTATGAATATAGATTTCATAGACATACATATAGCTTACAGCTATTATTTAAAATTAATATGAAAAGTGAAAATATAAATACAAAAATATATTCTCATATTTTAAAATGTGTGTATGTGTGTGTGTGTATATATATATATATATATATATATATATATATATATATATATATATATATATATACAAAACAAATCTTATTGTTGAGCTTTACAACTGAAGCAAACCAACTAAATTGATACTAGGATTGATTCTAGGGACTAAAGAAGAGCATAGAAAACGTCTCAGGTTACTACTGTAACCATAGTTCCCTGAGAAAGGGAACGAGACGATGCGTCATCGACGCTTTGGGAACGCCCCCAGCGTGAATGCGTCTGAGCATCAATGTCAACTAGTCCAATGGAAAGAATGAGCGTCACGGGCGGGTGACGTCATGACCAGGAAGGCATAAGAGCACATCCGGTGAAACGCGGCATTAGCTTCAAAAAGTCGAAGCAAGCCGATCACAGGGATGCAGGAAGTATGGCAGGGTGACGCATCGTCTCGTTCCCTTTCTCAGGGAACTATGGTTACAGTAGTAACCTGAGACGTTCCCTTTCGAGGGAACTCGCGATGCGTCATCGACGCTTTGGGAACGAGAATACCCAAAACGCCAGAATTCCAAGTACCTGAGTGTCAGTCTGTTGGAACTAAGCACTAAGCACCTGAGAACCTGGGGCAGCATCCAGGTCCAAACTGTAAAACCTGACGAATGTGAGCGGTGAGGACCAGCCTGCCGCATCACAAACGTCTTGGAGAGAAACCCCAAATAACAAGGCTTTAGAGGCCGCCACAGGGCCGGCGCTCCGCACACGCACATCACGCGCTGCGCGTAGGGCACCAAGTGCTTGGGGGGGCACCAAAAAATCTGGGTCGTGAAAAATCATCACAATAGGCTACTAGTATAAATAACAAATAAAATATGTCTAAAGCATGTTAATATACAAAAGCAATACAAAAGTAATATAGGCCTAGACCAAATTAGTCGAGAAAAAGGTGAATCTCATTTTTCGTCTCCCTCTGGTGCCCCCCCTTCCCCACCTCCCAGTGGTCTGTTCGATTATGCCTCAATCAATGTCAAATTTGGCAGACACCGACCTCAGACAGGAGCCGTTTCTCAATGTCAAGGAAGGATCCTCGGAAGCCGGTATTTCGAGGATGCTACGTCATCGACATCCGTCGAATGACTGTTCCAATGTCGAGGATCCTCAGAATTTCAACCAAGGGCGGAGTCCTTCGTTCGGAAAATATCCCATACACAGGAAAGGATGCATATGTGTAGACTTTGCGCTCTCAAATCGCCCACAATCCTATGCGCGCAGCTTTGCTATCTTGTTAAAAAAATACAAAATGTCGGACGTTAGCGGAGTCGGAGCAATAATGGGGCAATATGCTTTTTGAAATGTAAGTATATTTACGTTACCATACATTTGTTATAACCGTCATATAAGTAAAGTTTAACGTTTAAATGCCAGTACAAATTACTACCGTATTGATATTACAAATTATACAAATATAGCCTATACAAATTACGTTATTGCTGGCTAACTGAACCGGACCTGTCATTTTAACAATTGTTTCCATTTTTGCTGCGCCGAAACCAAACGGACCTTTTCACTGACTTAATGACGCTGTGACGTGCACTTGCTAGCCTGTTCCATTTACGTGTTCTCCGAATGCTAAAGAGGAGCCTCGCCTAGCCTCTGAAGGAAGTGACTTGGAAGGACGAGTCCTGCCAAGGAAGTATCCTTGACATTGAGAAACACCTATGGCCTCGGAAAGGCACCAAGAGTCGGGGGCGAAAAAAGGAAAAAGAATAGACAGCGGGATGATACTCGCGCGTCGCTTTGCAGGTAAGACAATGTTTTAAATAAAAATGTTAGTTTTGTAGCGCGGGCGCCCTTGCGTCGTGTATGCATGTCCAGGGGGGCGTCGCTAGTAGTGCAAATGAAATGATCCGTGGCTTTTTTAGCCCTGCATGTTGAATCTTTTATTTTAACGGGGGTCCGGGGCTTTCTCCCCCGGAAAATTTTGAAACTTGGGCTGTTAGTTAGTTTGTTTGAGAAGAAAAGGAAGACCGCTTAGATACGTTTTTTCGTTGTTGTTTTATGCGGATAATGCGTTCATTTTCAAGAGGTTCATAGGCCAAGGGCGACATCTGTTGGTGAAACTGCAATAAAAAAAATTAAAAAAAAACACAATCTCAGTGTTTGTATATTTTCATATTCACAGAGTTGTCAAATTATTAGGGCTGGGAAAAGATTAATCGCATCCAAAATAAAAGTTTGTGTCTACATGATATATGTGTGTGTACTGTGTATAATTATTTTGTATATATAAATACACACACATATGCACGTATATATTTAAGAAATATTTGCATGTATATACTGTATTTATTTATATATAATTTATATTATATATAAATTTAAATATTTTATATATAAATAACAAATATTTCTTAAATACATACATGCAAATGTGTATTTATATACACTACCGTTCAAAAGTTTGGGGTCAGTGAGAATTTTATTTTTATTTTTTGGAGGAAAGAAATCAATACTTTTATTTATCAAGGAATAGTTAATTTGATTGAAAGTGACAGTAAAGACATTTATAATGTTACAAAAGTCTTTTGAACTTCCTATTCATCAAAGAATCCTAAAAAAAAAAAAAAAAAACTGTACAACTGACAGACCAACAACTGTTTCAACATTTGATAATAATAATAAATGTTTCTTGAGCATCAAATCCTCATATTATACTGATTTGTGAAGGATCATTTGACACTGAAGCCACTGACACTGGTGATGCTGAAAATTCAGCTTTGATCACAGGAATAAATTACACTTTACTATATATTCACACAGAAAACAGCTGATTTACACTGGAATAATATTTAATACTATAACTGATTTTTGTTGTATTTTTAATCAAATAAGCGCAGCCATGGTTAGCAGAAGAGAATTCTTTTAAAAGTATTTAAAATCGTACCGACCCCAAACTTTTGAACGGTAGTGTATATACAAAATAATTATACACAGTACACACACATATATAATTCATGTAGACACAAACTTTTATTTTGGATGCGATTAATCGCGATTAATCTTTTCCCAGCCCTACAAATTATGTACAGAATTATTATATTGTGCTTCATCAGACTAAGAAATTCTGAATGGTTGTTATTCCTTGGGTGGGTGAGGGGGTGAGGGGGTGGGGGGGGGGGCACCACCAAGCATTTGTGCTTAGGGCACCCAAATGGCTAGCGCCGGCCCTGGGCCGCCATACCCCTCGTAGAGTGAGCTCTGACCACCAAGGGACACGGATGGTCAGAGTACTCGTATGCAAGTGAAATAGCCTCGACTATCCACTTACTAACCGTCTGTTTAGAAGCAGGAAGACCCTTCTTAGGTGATCCAAAGCAAATAAATAACTGGTCGGACTTCCTCATTGAAGATGTCCGATGAACATAAGTATCCAGTGCTCGCACTGGACACAAGAGGTTCAGCCTTTCCTGGTCCGCAGATGTAAAAGGAGGAGGACAGAAAGCCTGCAGCACAATAGGCCTCGGAATCAAGGTCGGCACCTTAGGGACGTATCCCTGTTTCGGATATAAGAATGCCTTGACCATCCCCGGTGCAAACTCAAGGCAGGTGGGGGAAACCGAAAGGGCCTGAAGGTCTCCAACTCTCTTAAGGGAAGAAATAGCTAGCAGAAAGATAGTCTTGAGGGTAAGAAATTTCTCTGAAACCGAATCTAAGGGCTCGAACGGAGCCCTAGACAGGCCTTCTAGTACTATAGCAAGATCCCAAGCTGGCACCTTAGTGCGAGTTGCAGGCCTCAGCCTCAATGTGCCAAGAAGGAAACGTGTAATCAGGGGGTCTCGACCCAACGATGTACACCCCACCAGGGCGTGGTAAGCCGCAATGGCCGCCACGTAGACCTTGAGCGTGGAAGGACATAGACCTGACGTAAAGCGCTCCTGCAGGAACTCGAGTACTGTGTTCACAGAACAGTTAACTGGATCCCACTGATGTCGGTGACACCATACAGAAAAAACTCTCCATTTAAGCGCATAAAGTTTCCTAGTAGCTTGAGTTTCCTCTGGAGCTTAGGATGGTCTCAGCAGCCTCAGCTGAGAGACCACTCTCTATGAGTTGGGCCCCCTCAGAGGCCAAACCCACAGGTTCCAAATCTCTGGTCGAGGGTGAAATATTGTGCCCCCGGCCTGAGACAGAAGGTCTCTCCTGATCGGGATCTCCAAGGGAGGACCGTCTAAGAGATGGATCAGGTCCGCAAACCAGATCCGACTCGGCCAGCGTGGTGCTACAAGCAGTAGGCTTATTCCGTACTGGCGGACTCGTTCCAGAACTCCTGGGAGCAGAGCAACAGGGGGAAATGCGTACAGACGTAGCCTCGGCCACGTCTGCACCATAGCATCCAGCCCCAGGGGGGCTGGGTGAGTAAGGGAGAACCAAAGTGGACAGTGCGTCGTATGCTGAGACGCAAACAGATCCACCTCTGCTTGGCCGTAAAACTCCCAAATTTTCTCCACCGCCTCGGGGTGGAGTCTCCAGTCCCCTGGCCTCAGCTCCTGCCTCGACAGGATGTCTGCCCCCATATTCTGGTCCCCAGGAATATACACTGCCCTCAGGGAGAGTACCTTCCCCAGAGACCACAGGAGGATCTGGTGCGCCAGTTTGCAAAGCGGACGCGACCGCAGACCCCCCTGACGGTTCAGATAAGAGACCACTGATGTGTTGTCTGTTCGTACAAGCACATGATGGCCCCTCAGGTCTGGGAGAAACTGTCTCAACGCATTGAAGACAGCCATCATCTCCAGGCAATTGATGTGCCACGAAAGATGATGACTTTTCCACAGACCCTGAACCGAGCGGCCTTCCATTACCGTTCCCCAGCCGGTGAGGGAAGCATCTGTCGAGATCGTAACACGATGGCAAAGAGCTCCCAATACCGGACCCTGGGTTAAGAACCAATGTTTCCTCCATATAATTAAGGCACGAAGGCACCCCCGCGTGACCTTGATCATACGAAGTGGGTTTCCCCTCGGGGAGAACCCTCTGGTCCTTAGCCACCACTGTAAAGGTCTCATGTACAGCAGGCCAAAAGGTATCACGTTGGACGCTGCCGCCAAGAGACCCAACAGTCTCTCGAACTGTTTCACAGTGCGTGACTGGCCTAGCTTTAGCTCTTTGGTGGCTGTCAGGATAGCAGCTACACGAACGGGCGATAGAGTGGCCCGCATCGTCACTGAATCCCATACCACACCAAGGAAAGTGGTTCTCTGTACTGGAGAAAGAACACTCTTCTTGGCATTGAGCCTCAACCCCAACATCTGCATATGAGCGAGAACGACACCTCGGTGCCGAACCGCCAACTGCTCTGATTCCGCCAGAATCAGCCAGTCGTCGATGTAGTTCAGAATACGTATGCCCTGAAGCCTGAGAGGGGCTAGAGCTGCATCCACGCATTTCGTGAACGTGCGGGGTGATAAAGCTAGACCGAAAGGAAGAACCCGATATTGGTATTCTTTGCCCCCGAAAGAAAACCTTAGGAACTTCCTGTGCTGAGGGAGGATGGAGATATGGAAGTAAGCGTCCTTCAGATCTATCGTGACAAACCAGTCCTCGGATCTGATTTGAGTCACGATCTGTTTGAGTGTCAGCATCTTGAACTTGAGTTTCTGTACTGAACGATTCAACAGACGAAGATCTAAAATGGGACGCAACCCCCCATCCTTTTTTGGAACAATGAAATAACGGCTGTAAAAACCCGACTCTCTGTCGGGTAAGTACACCTGTTCTATAGCTTCCTTTGCTAACAGGGCCTTTACCTCTTGCTCCATTACCAGAGCCTGCTCGGGATGCACCACTGTGGGCAGCACCCCGTTGTAACGAGGAGGACGAGAACCAAACTGGATTCTGTATCCTTTCTCTACAATCTGCAGGACCCAATGAGAAATATTCGGCAGAAGCTTCCACGCTGCCAGAAAATTTACTAAGGGAACCAGCCTCTCGAGGCTGGTCTCTGGTGTAATCGAGACAGCCAATTCCGGAGCCTGAAACATAATGGCAGGAACTACCTGAACTGGCCGCTCTAAGGCCCCCCTCAGAGGGTGCGAAACCGATGCTGTGCCGCAGCATAGCATCAGCGACTCGCTGGAGACCGCTGCGCCCTGAAGCACCGAGGGTGGCAGGGTTGGCAGAACGGGCTCGTGAGGACCCCGAAATGGAACGGGCACCGTATAATGAGGTGTACACCGCTCTATTTCGGTCGGGGCTGTCCTCACAGGCCTGATGCATGAACATCAGGACCTTTTTTTTTTTTTTTGAGCCGAAGTCTTCTTCGCCTGAAGAGCGGTCCTCAGATCCGGCTTCGACTTAGAAGACTTCGGCTGAGAGGGCAACACTCTCTTTCTGATGCACACGATATGATGAGCTTGATGGCTGGGGCTGCTCACGCCCAGCAGCCCCAGGGGGCTGGACACGGCGAGGGATCAATTTTTTGAAAGCGTCCGCTTGCTTTTTTGATTCCTGAAATCTCTCGACGACCGTGTGGACTGCGTCACCAAAGAGACCAGAAGGTTCAAGCGGAGCATCTAACAAAAAAGCACGATCTTTTTCTTTAATCTCCGAAAGATTCAACCATAAATGTCTCTCAGTAGCTACCAAAGCTGCCATAGACCGCCCAATTGCTCTGGCGGTCTCTTTAGTAGCCCTGAGAGAAAGATCGGCAGCCCGACGAAGTTCTCGAATATCGTCATGACTAACTCCCTCACTATTATCCAGATCCCCCAGCAGGTCAGCTTGATAAGCCTGAAGCACTGCCATAGTATGCAGACATGCTCCAGCTTGACCTGCTGCCGTATAAGCTTTGCCCACTAACACCGACGTGGCTTTGAGCGGTCTAGTGGGCAAAGCCGAGGCTTTCAGAGACGATGCGGGACCAGGGGAAAGATAGCTGGCTAAATTCTGTTCCGCCTGGGGCATCGCCTCAGAACCATACTCTTTCAGCCCTCTAATTCTTGAATAAATATTAACTTGAGGGCTGAAAAGTCGTGATGAGTATGGCTTATTCCATGATTTAGAAATCTCATTGTGAAGATCAGGAAAAAATGGAAGCCCTCGTGGTGGAGATGAAGCAGTAGAAGATAAAAAGCGCTCATCTAATTTACTCTTAGGACGAGCGCCCCTATTATCAGATGGCCATTCAATCTTTAATTTATCTACAGCCCACGACATAACATCCACCAGCTCATCATATGCTGGGGAAATAAATTGTGAATCTCTTTCCCCCATGTGTGTGCTTTCACTCTCCAAACTCATAGCATCGACCTCCTCGGAGGAAGAGCAATGAAGTAATGGAGGGCTCTCTCCCCGGGCGGAAGAAACCGCAGAGCGTGCTTCCGACACCGGGGGGGGGAGCGCTGGATCTTTCGGGTAAGGAAGGAGAAAGAGCCCTCGGACCCGTCTCCAACCCCTCCGAAAGATCCTTTTGCGATCCCCAGGAATGCATTCTCCGCGCTGCCTCGGCAGACGCGTGTCCTGATCCCTGCGGATCGCGAGCCTGCCCACTCTCTTTATCAAAGAGTGACAGGCGAGAGCGGAGCATGCGAAGCGGTAGCATCTCACAATGCTGGCACTCAGCCCCCTCGAAGGCTGAGACCGCATGCTCCACTCCCAAACAAATGACACAAAGCTCGTGTGTGTCCCCACCCGTTAAATAACGCGGGCAGGGAGAACTACACTGTTTGTACACTTGATTAGTTTCCATCCTTTTCCGCAACAGACAACAGTAAATAGACAGAGACAAAATGACACAGATCGCTTGCTGAGACACAGAAGCTAATGCCGCGTTTCACCGGATGTGCTCTTATGCCTTCCTGGTCATGACGTCACCCGCCCGTGACGCTCATTCTTTCCATTGGACTAGTTGACATTGATGCTCAGACGCATTCACGCTGGGGGCGTTCCCAAAGCGTCGATGACGCATCGCGAGTTCCCTCGAAAGGGAAGTGGTGTTTACTCATTCTAATGTTTTGTTGAAAATGCATATACCTCTTTTAAAAACATATCTTTGTCATTTTATTTTTAACTCTGCTGTGTATTTAATCTTGTGATGCATGGAAACTGTAACATGTTTGAGAGAGTGCAGGTGTCTGCTTTCTCAGGCTGTGGAAAAACCCTCTCTGTCTCTTTTTGTGAAAACACTGTTCTCTCTCCCATTTCCTCTCTCCTATCTGTTGGTCTTGAAGGTATTTGCCAGAGTTTTTTAGCTTGATCAGTTTGCCTGCATTACAGAAAACACGTGGCTCACATTCATCCAAAAGTGAAACCTAGTATTTCCAACATGTTTGTTAATGAGCATTTAACTAATGGAAACAGGAAAATCAGTTTAAAGAGCCACATAGGGTTTGTACTGTGTGTTCTCCTTCTCTGTGCAACTTTCCATATCCCCTACCCCCAAACACACATAAACACACACTCTCAACATACACTTTCTTTCTTCTGGAATGCAGAATATCTGTTATGCTTAATTGGAGATATTATTGGAGATATTATTGCAACTCTATGTGCTAAAGGGAGGAGTTTAATATGTGTGGTCCTGCTTAGGGTTTGAAAAATGTGAAATTCCCAGTGAGTCATGTTAAGTATTTCCTGAACATTTATAGGGCTGGTTACAGATGTGACTAACTGTGTGTGTTATGTGTGTGTATGTCTTGCGTGTAAATGTGAATATAGCTTAAACAGTAGTACAAATAACACCCCAGGCTGGATTGCCTGATTTTGAACAACTAGACTATTTGGCAAATTGGCACAAGTTTCCAAAATGATTTTTGTGTCAGTTATGTTAAGCATCACCAGCTTTGTGTCAATTTTATTACTATTTCATGTATGAATCTCAAAGTTTTTTTCAAAAATAGTTTCCTTTATCTCAATAAATGATTATATTAACATGAGAATATGTGAAATAGTGGTTTAGCCTTAAAGGGCCTAAATACCTAAATCAAAATCAAAGAATGAACTGGTGTGATGTCATTTCGAACAAAATCAGGCCAAAATGAAGTTCGTTGCGTGTAGGGATGCACCGGTCCTGATTTTTCATGGTCGATTACGATTGCCATTTTTTTACAAGCTAATGGGCCGATTACAATATTTTTTTCTTCAAATGTATTTGTTTGTTTATTTGCTCTACTTCAGGCCAAACTGGCCTTAAAATATATGTAGCTAGCCATTTTAAAATTATCCAAACTACACATATGTTGCATGATCCGTTGTTTTTTATTTAAATTAGATAGAATTGAAAGATTTAAAGCAAAAACAGAATGATTTGACTTTAGCTTTGTGAAATTACATACCTGCGCGATACAAACACGGCAGACAAGCTGAATGAAAATGCAAATTCACCTAGTGACAGGTTGCACTTATGAAACAGCAGCGACATAACATTTCCTTGGTTCCTTACCACTGTAAACAAAGCAGCACCACGCTTATAAACACTACTTTAATAGGAATTATACGGAGGTAAGAGGAAAAAAATGCTATTGAAACTTTTCTGAAGACAGTCAGTTCCCTTCAGAGATACATTCATATAAACTCCAATTCAAGAATTATATTTTCTTCCAATATTTTAAGCATCGTTAACAGTGAGCTTGCTGTGCCTGGTACAGTATTGGCTCTGTTGGTGCTTCTGTGCTCATTTTGGCAAATTATTGCAAATCAGTTTGTGTGCAAGTCTAATACAAAAATGGGGCAAAATTAGAATTTTTTATTTTAATTTTTTTAACAAAAAAACAGTTTAAGGCCCGGTCGATCAGTTCATCTTGCCAGAGCAAACTTTCTGAAAAAGTTCACTTTGACTGGTAAACACCTTTGAACAACCATTGGTTGCTGACAGTATATTACTGCTCAGGTATTTCAAACTTAATTTCACCCCTAGGCAAAAAAGCGAAAAAGGCCTTAACCTTTTGACCATCAAGGTCCAGCGCTTCAGTGGTATACAGCCACTATTATAAAAGCTCAGCGGGTGGCCTGCCTGATTTCTGGGAACAGCTGAGGGCTTGACTGGACGATCACACATGGCTCAGGCACGATGGGAGTGGCAGTGGTTATAGGGGGTCGGGGGGTGGCCATTAAGGCGAGAGGTGAAACTCAGATTTGTGGCATCCAAGCACATGGTAACCTAATAAAGGAAAAAACAGAACAGCTTATTTCTGTAAGTTAGCAGATCTGAATGCAAAGCCAGAGAACCAGCAAATATGCATTTGGCAGAATTAGAGATTTAAGGGAATGATGCAATACAAGTGATGAATGACAGAATGCGTTTTGGATCCCAAGCTGAAACAGAATGAGTATACTGTGATCTTTTGTCTGTCTGGAAAGTGCAAATATGCCATGTAAGGAGCTGCAGATGAAACATTACAGCTCTCAACATCTTAATGTGAGGAAATGGCCTGCAGCCAGAATCTCTATACACCCTGCCTTGCTCTTTATGGAGTGTAATGTGAGAGAACACAACTAGAGCTCAAGTCCATCAGAGAAAGAGCATTGGACGGCTCCAGGTGAGGAAGCTTTTTGTTCTGAATAGAATAAAGGATTGTACTTGCTTTAATAGTCTCTTTAAAAGTCATCACTTCGTCTCATGGCTACAAAATAGAATGCGATTAAAAAATAAGCACTCATAAATATTAAATAGTAAGTAAATTATTAATTTCCATAAATCATTGTTGTGATATTTACTAATACATTATGTTCTAGAAACGGCATCAGGATGTGATATACTGTAGCTGAACACAAACTCAAATGACTAAAAATATCCAAGACTCATCATTGTTTTTGTTGTACACAGATTTGAAATGCTTTTCCTTCACTTAACTTTACTTGAGCAATTCCCATCAGCCATTTGTGTAATCTCATGGTGGTGTGTGGTCAGCTCAGCCATTCCATGAAAATGCCTGCTGCTGAGTGTGAGGGGAATGGAGCTGGCCCGGGTGACTCAATTATTCCATATTGGCAAGGGAGGGATGTATCCATAGCAACAAAATTAGATGAGTGGCTGCTGCTGTACTTAAACAACACAGTTTGAATAAGACTGGATTCACGACTCAAACAAATATGACTTTAGTGCCAGTGCATCTTCTTGCTGTCTTAGCTCTTGTTCACAAAATTGCCAACTAATCATAGAGTTCAGCAATAAGAATTTGTCTGCTGTCCCAGATAGTCAGGTTCACTATATATTTTTGTGGGAATTTTGGGGGTATTTGCTAAACTATACATTTTTGGAAAGGTTATTGTATAAGGAGTCGGAAAATCAATGTTTGCATTTGCCCAGATGTCTATGTGGCGGCCATATTGGATTTTTTTTAAATGGCCGCTGTAAAACTTTAATTTGTAATATCTCGGCTTCTGAATAAGCTGGAATGTTGATTTTAACTGATAAACCCACATTTTCAGGGTCAGGGAATCCAATGGTGCTAGTTAAAAAGCTACAAGACGTTACCACATTAACCCAAAGATGCATAAATGGGTCAAAAATGACCCGGTGTGGTTGTTTTCTTGCAACATCATTGTAATGAAAAGTTGTTCGCATTTAATTTTCCATGTTCCTTAAAAACAATGTTTTTTTTTTATCATCCCATTGAAATACATCCACAATATGGGTAAAAAAAACTACACATCACAAGCAGTTGGTCAGATAACTCAGAGTTCCTTTTATTGAAGAGTTTAAAATTAGCTAATTGTAAAACGTGGATGTTCTGGAACTATCGACATGCACATTTAGACCACAGTATGATTAAGCAACCTTTTAATTATACAGTTTCTATACATCATCATAATCATCATCGCTTTCATACATCACGGCTTTGGAATCGTCATCGTTCTGGCACTGGCTGCTGCACTGACACATGTCAGTACAGGCTAAGTCCTTAGCTCTGCAGGAGCACCTCCCAGAAGAGCAGTCAGATTTACACTTGCATTGAACCAACTCAAGGATGGCCTTTGGGGCTGGGAGGACCTCCGTGGTCACTGGTTTGAGCATGCCATCTGAGTGTTTGAAGTATCCGTTTTGCAGAGGATCCAGCGGTGGATCCTGCAGAGCAATGGCTGCCTGTGCCCATACTCTTGTTTGGACATGGACTCTCAAGATGTGCTGCTTCAGAGTTCCAAGTGTTGGAGGGAGCTTGTCACTTTCTGCCCTATGTTTGCAGAAGAGATGCCATCGCAGTTGAGGGATTGCCTTGATGTTGATCCCCTTGGGTGAGTAAGCTGCACAAGGATTCCAGGGCTGACAGCATTCCTTCTGTCACATCTGCTTCATCCAAAAGCATATGCAGAGCTTTGACAATATCTTCATCTGCTTTGAGGTAGACCTGCAGCCAGGTTGCCTTGCCTATGCGGGAGAACCTTCCTGTGTTGTCAGCCCCAGTGAATGCATGGAAGGCTGGCAAAGCCTTTGCTCTTTCTTTACCTAGAGCTCGCCACAGTGGTTCAATCTGCACAACACTAGAGGCCATACAAATGGACGTGTTCTTCAACATGAGATCATAATTTGCTGTGATGAGCACTAAAACATCTGTATCTGGTGAGAAAAACACCAACTGTGCTTCATGTGGGTTTCTCTGTGAAGCCAGCACAGCCTGGTGGATCAGCAGTGTGTCTGCTTCTTCGTGGTTGTTTTCTTCAAAGACAAGGTCTTTGTTGCTCCTAGTGAGCCCTAGGGATGGGACGAAATATCGTTTGACGAAATATCGCGATACAAAACGTGACGAAACGCATCGAGGTCGAAAAAAATGGATCGCGAAATAAAGATAGATGGCACTGCTGCATGATTTGCGTAGTATATAAATAATTTAGTGTATTATATGTGTGTGTGTATGTATATGGGGCAGACATACAGTCTATGGTGGCAGGCTGGCAGCACCATCTGCTGATCAAGCAGGGTAAAACTAAATGAAAAAAAATGTATATCCGGGGAACGGTGCGGTACGTCATCACGTCAAGACAGCGCATGTTGCAACAACAACACTGCAGTCTACAGCGAGCTAACAAATATTAGCATCAGTACCAACTGCCTTGCCCCTAAACAGCCGACCATGGAGTCAAATGTATATATATACCGTAAAACTTCAAATAATAGCCCGGGCTTTTATTTTCCCAAATCGTCGAACTGCACCGGCTTGTATTTGAGACAGGCGTCTATATGAGACCGGCCTTTATAATTAAGTGTTGAGATGTTGTTCATTGAGTCTAAGTAAGCCTAGCCCTAGAGTCTCTAAAGGGCTAAAGGACCGTGAAACTGCGGTCTTCCGACCTTTTACTATCGTGTCAATTGATTTGGATTAATATGCGCGAGGGAGAGAGAGCAAGACAGCGCTCGTTTTGTTTGAAGACGTGAGAGTGCGCGCGCGCGGCCGGGGCGCTCTCTCTCTCTCTCTCTCTCTCTGCTCGTTATGCGCCCTGTCATTGTCAAGCGCAGCAGTCAATTCATTCTACATCACTCGCCGATCAAAAAAGGCTTTGGCGGGACACACATTTGCTTTGGCGGCCAAAGCAAATGAATAAGTTGTTGTTATCCCATCCCTAGCCCTGAAGGATCCTATCCCATCCCGTCCCATCCCTAGCCCTGAAGCAGATGTGATGATCAGCTTGGAGGATCCCTTGTTGTACTCCAGAGTTTTGGCAGCAAGATATTCAGTCAGATCACTCTTAGTTTTGTCATGGGAGAGGAACCTGCTCAATGGGATGTGTTTGATGCTGGTGTCATCTCTGACTTGATACTGAATAGAAGCTTTTCCTTGTCTTCGTTTATCTCTAGTTGCACTCTTCAGATAATCTGCCCTATATGTGTCAAGCACGAGCATGATTTCATCATAATCTCGTGTTAGTTGCATCAGTCTGTCATTTAAGCAGCCACTCAGATCCTTGACTGTCAATACAGTCGCTGTTTTTTGCTCAGCTTCTGCACAAGCACCATACCGTCCACCAGTGCTATCTTCCGACTTGGCTGATCAGTAGATGTGAGGTCTGTGAGTCCTGTATGCATTACATCTTGGTGAGTAGAACTTCCAACTTCAGGCAGCTGATGGTCTTCATGGGGCATGTCTTCTTTTGTCAGCTTCTCAAGTAGATGGATTAACTTGGACTTGTCATTGCATGGCAGAATTGTTCCATCAGGAGCGAACAGTGCTCTTGGTGTCAGAGTGAATTCATAGTTTCCTATGGCCTCTTTCTGGTTGATGTCTCGATTTGACCTAGCAAGTACCATCAGCCTTGCAAACAGGTCCTTGGTCTCCTTCAGATCCACAGTATTGTCTCTGAGTTTCACTGTAATCTTCTTGTTCCCAGACAGGAACATCTTGTTGTTCTCTTTCTTCACAGGGGCCCAGAGGCTGACATCTCCATTGATACGCTCTGACACATAGTCTTCATACAACTTCTGGCCAGTGACATCAGCATTCAAGATCTGTTGTACATACTCATCTGGGATGTAGGCTTGCGTGATCACATTGTGCAGGTTGTCACCTTCATTGGTAAAGGGGTTTCCATGGCTGAGTATGGCTGTCTTGATCTTGTCGATTGTATCATGTGCCCTCTTGACTGCATTTGGCCCAAGCTCATGATGCTCTGTGATTCTGTCAGCTTCCATGTCAAACTGACTCTTGAACTCTTTTGACATACGAGAAAGTTCTGGTGTGACCATGAAAAATCTCTGTCTGGCATTGGCATTGTTGGAGATGCCAATGATCCCAGAGCTAATCTTCATTAGCTTGTTCAGGTGTTCGCATGCATGGTCTGCCTCAACAGACACAAAGGGAATGACACTCTTGGTGACTGATATATTGCCTGCTCAAGGTGATTGGTCCTCAAGTCATGCATGTCTGTAAAACAATGTTCTTAAGGGATGACACTTCTGATATAGCAAGTCTGAGGAAGAGCCATTGGCTCGAAAAATCACTGCAAATAAAATCTTTCAACAGGAACTTTTCTACTTTGTTTGTGGATCACACTCAGCACGCATTCTAGTAGGTTAGCAATGTACATGTCTTTGTAATGAAAAGTTATTTCATATTCCAGCTGTTCTTCAAAAAATAAAGATTTTTTATATCACTCATTAAAACATGTAATATTTATTGTGGGAATGATTACAAAGATATTGCAAGAAAACAACCACACAGGGTAATTGTTTACTTACTTATGCATCTATGGCTTAATGTGGTAACATCTTGTAGCTTTTTAACTAGCACCATTGGATTCCTTGACCCTTACAGTGTGGGTTTATCAGTAAAAATCAACATTCCAGTTTATTCAGAAGTCGAGATATTACAATTTTAAATTTTACGGCGGCCATTTTTAAACTTCAATATGACATCTGAGCAAATGCAAACATTGATTTTCTGACTCCTTATACAATAACCTTTCCAAAAAAGTATAGTTTAGCAAATCCCCAAAAAATTCCCACAAAGGTTAAAATCAGAATATAACGAACCTGACTAAGACCTGTTTCTGATCACTAATGGAGTACTACACAAGTGAAGTACACTATCATTCAAAAGATTGGGGTCAGTAAGATAACTTTTGTTTTTAACTTTCTATTCATCATAGAATCCTGAAAATGTTATAGTTTCCACAACAAATATTAAACAGCACAACTGTTTTCAACATTGAAAAATAAAAAATGTTTCTTGAGCAACAAATCATCATATTAGAATAGATTACATTGTAAAGTATATTAAAACAATAAAGTAATTTAAGTAATAGAGTACATAAAGTAAAAAAAATTCAATTATAATAATATCTCACAATATTACTGTTTTTACTGTAAACATTTACTTTAAATGTTTCAGATTGTACATTTTTTTAAATGAATCGAGATCAAATATTTTTGATGTAAAAAAATCTTGATAACATTATAAATGGACTTCAGAGAACATTATAAAATTGAAGGAAAAAAAAAAGGTTCATGACTGCTATAAGAGTGGGTAAAAGTTCCAATACAATACAATTTTATTTGTATAGCACATTTAAAAACAACTGACGTTGACCAAAGTGCTTAACAAGGCCAAAAGACATAGAATACAAGTACAATGTAGAGACACACACATCAAGATATATTAAAAGCTATTGAAAAGAAATGAGTTTTCAAAGAAGATTTAAAAATTGACAGAGTTTGGGCAGATCTGATGTGAGCCAGTAAGCTATTCCATAGCCTAGGTCCGAAGGCTGCAAAGGCGCGGTCACCCCTATTTTTTAGTCTGGTTCGAGGGACAGATAGTAAGTTAGAGTCCCCCGATCTGAGTGATCTTGACTGTGTGATTGGGGGAAGTAATTCAGATAGATACTGTGGAGACTGGTTCTGTAATGACTTAAAAACAAATAAGAGAACTTTAAAATCAATTCTGAATTTAACCGGTAGCCAGTGAAGCGAGATCAGCACTGGTGTAATGTGTTCAAATTTACGCTTCCCTTTGAGAAGGCGTGCAGCTGCATTTTGGACTAATTGTAAGCGAGTGGTGCATTTGTGAGGGGCACCAATATATAAAGAATTATAATAGTCCAATCTGGATGTTACGAATGCATGTATGGCAATTTCAAAGTGCTTAGCAGACAAGAAGGGCTTAACCCTGGCTAAAAGACGGAGGTGAAAGAAACAGGACTTATCTGCTTATCAAATTTAAGGTTGTTATCAAACCAGACCCCCAAATTCCGAACACAGGTGGTGCTATATGGTAACAACGTTTGTAGATCAAAATCATGAGTACTATCATTGGGGCCAGACAAGATAATTTCAGTTCCTCATTTGACAAGTGTGTAAAATGCAAGATCAGTTTGAAAGCATCATTGGTGACTTAAAGCAGTATGTTCAGAGGCGTCATTTACGGCTCTTCTATTTTTTTTTCTTCTTTTTTTTTTTTACTTTACAAAATTTCAGATTGAAAGTCTCAATAGTCTCAACTAAACTAATGTGTTGGGTAAACCCACACAAAGGTTTGTTATTGTATATAACACAATCTCATGTAAATTACATTTTGTTTATTGGGTAATTTTTTCCAGAAAGGATGTTTTTTGATTGATTCACCAGAGAAATTCCCACATTTTCCTTTTAGTAAAGAAAACATAATGAATGAATGAATGTCTTATTTGTTCCTCCTTTATAGTGGCCAACCCCACCCAGTAACCACAAGCTGATTGTGGCTAAAGACAAAGTATTTTTCGACCAATATCAGACACATAACAAACTATAAACTCAATGGCAATCTAATAAAAACATCCCATGGAGATCCCCAGTGAGAGCTGTCAGTCTGAAAGAAAAACTCAAGTACTCCTGCATGAATTACACAAAGAAACCTTGTTGACCAACATGACACTGAAAGTTTACTTAACATTATTTGTTGAATGTTCTCACTTGAAAAGTCTCCACCCTTTTGCATAACCTACGCGTTATAGCATACCAGTGTCAGCAGGCCTCATGAGACACTTAGCTAAAATGTTTTTTTTTTTTTTTCAGTCAATACCTAGAATTCATTTATATTTAGTTACCACAAATGGCTTCTTGTTCCTATGATCGCAATCACTTTGAAAATCCATCAGCACTCAGCATTAGCTTTGCAGCTCATAATCTTGAGTCATTTGTACCACAGAACTGATGTGGATTTATGCTCTTATCCACTGAAAGCCTATTCAAGTGTACAAATTAATTTCAGGAGTTTTACTGGTTGCCAGGTTGAAGCAGTGTTGATGAGAAAAATAAACAATCATCAGACATTACTGAGATGCATCTTAAGCAATCCTGCTACTTCTAGTAATGGGCTATATGCACGCATAACTTCCGCGTTTGACGCAAGGATGCTCTTGCGTTTCCGGTTGGGGAGATTTAAAGCGGAGGAAAACCGAGGAAAACGCGATTATGGCAGAGTCTTCAAAATTTACTGTCCTCTCTCGTCTTTGAAACGAAACTTTAATATGTTTAGATGTAATTTTATATATAGTTATGTTTATTTAATATAATAAACACAGAAGCATAATCAAAATGAGGGGTGTCTGTTTTGTCTGTTTTTGTGACTAACGTTTCTTTAGTATAGCAATAGAGTATAAAAACCAATATAAATTTTCGGTATAGCATTGGACTCTGCGATCGGCGGAAGTAATCCAGCATCCTTAGACCTTCACCGGAAATACCGCTGTGCATAGAGCCCATTGTAATGTAATAATAATTATTATTATTTATTATTATTATTAATTGTAATGTAATATTAGCTCATTTCATTTTAGTGTTAATAATGTAACTTGTTTTTTATTTTGCACAGTGTACAAATATTATTAGCATGAAAATCACTATATCACATTTGAATAAATGGAAAAACATAATACATTAATGTTAGTTTTTTTTCTTCTTCTTCAAAAGCAGTCAGTATGTTGTATACTTCCTTGGAATGCAAAACTAATGCAATTTGTTCCGGTATGCTCTTGCTTAACAGACGGCTGCAGACATGCATTTGTATACTTATCCCCAGTTCTTTTCGGGCTTACAGGCCAAAAATGTATTTCAAATGAGTATTGTTTTGCTTTTCCATAACGAATGGCTTAATTTGCTGTATTTTAAAGGTCAAACTGTGTTTCTTAGCTGACCAAACATTACACTTCCTTCTGAGGAAGTGACCTTGAAGTATTGTGACATGGCCTTTTGTGTTTTTCATTGTTTTCTGCCTTCGATTTCTCTAGTTTCTTCAAATTTGAATGGCACATCTTAAGAGTCCAGTTTGGGCTGTTAATTCCTGGCTTGCTAAAACAAAGTTTGTTTTTTCGTCTGTGAAAGAAAAGTACTATCCCAGATTTTTCCGACTCTCTCTTTTCTCTACCACTGTACAACTTACTTTCATAGTTCGTTGATACCATACTATCAAATATAGAAAATCAGTGTCTTAGAATAAGCTTTTGGGAACCAAGATGAAGAGTGAGTGTGTGAATCTTGAAATCAGTCAGAGATGAGATTGGGAACACAAAGGTCTTGATATCACATCTTTGAGACTGAGTGAATGGTGATGTTTGAGACTGAGGAAAACAGGAAAAGGAAGTCGTTATTCTTAGATAATCAACACTTCCAGAATAACACTAGCTACTGCCTACACCTTAAAAAGTGCTAATATGCAGTTGTTTCCTCAAGGACCTATTTACACTTAATGATTTTTACACTATAAAAAATAAACCGTGATCTTTACGTTAAAAAACCGGCAGCTGTGGTTGCTAGAACTTTACCGTCAAAAATAAGGTAGCAACGTTATTGGTTTTACAGACTTAACTTAAAATTTACAGTAATAAACCATATTTCAGTATCTGATATAATATTAATTTACCGACCTATTGAAGTATTAACATCTGTTTTGTACCATTGTAATACACTGATAACCAACAATCATCACAGCAGTGATGAGTCACATGATCAATCAAAGCTCATCGCAAGCAGCTCTTCCACAAGTAGTTAATACTAATATAGCACAAACATTAAACACCATCATGGTAACACACATGGAGTTTTAAAAATGCAATAAACATTCATTTAACAACATTACATGTAACATAAAACCCAAATGTACATAACTGATTAGAATAAAACTAAAGCTATGAAGAAACATAGTTATTTCAACAAAAATACTTCAAATGTGAAGTGTCACGCAGGGAATTGTGGGAATATAAATTTAACGGTATTTTACAGTAAAATGATATTAAATGTACCATTAGATCTATCACAGTATTTATCGTATATAGTAAGGAAACTTTGTTAACCAATTAACAGTTTTCACTGTAGCATTTTTACAGTCTTTTACCGTTAAAATCACGATCATTTTGATGTATCACTACTTGATGTATTTAAGTTGATTCAGTAATATTGAATAATATTTGTTTTTCCTGACACAAAAAAAAAGTGAAATGTTGTA
Organism: Rhinichthys klamathensis goyatoka; assembly: GCF_029890125.1. Classification (NCBI taxonomy): domain Eukaryota; kingdom Metazoa; phylum Chordata; class Actinopteri; order Cypriniformes; family Leuciscidae; genus Rhinichthys; species Rhinichthys klamathensis. Next base: position 570,504 of record NW_026606597.1, read on the forward strand.
CTTTTGTTGAAATGTAGGCTAGATGATAAATTGCACAAATAGAGAAAGAGCCTGGTGTCTGTGCTTAGTGTGGTAACATCTAAATTATTGATTTTATTCAAGTCAAAAATGTTATTTAACATCACTAAATCAACCGGAATATATTAGGCTAAACCAAAAAAAAAATGTAAGGCTTAGGTGAGGTAGAAACAGCTGCAGGTGTTGTGAACTTTTTCTTCTAAAGTATAGGAAACTCAGAAGCGAAAACTAGGAGACTTGGTTGTATCTTCAGCAGGATTCTTTATTGAGAAACACGAGCTGTTGGTAGCTGCAGTCAAGTCTAGTCTGAGGGAATCTTACATTGTAGTTTATATTCATTTCAAGGGGGTGGGAGTGGGATTACATAGTGGTGGCATGTAAATGAAGTACAGGAGTCAGCCCATTTCCCCAGTCCTGATCTCATCAGCATAACAGTCTCATTCGCATATCTTGATGATAATCCAATCAGCCTAACTATTCAACGACTGAGCCAGGGGCTCCCAGAGCCATTAAAGACAAAGAGTCTCAGTAATCTGATTCATTTAAATTGCAATAGAGAGAACAGGACTGGCAGGACTCTCATGCTTAACAGGTGATATCATCGTCATCATAACCTTAAAATGTAAAACACAATGTACATAACTTTCTCAGTTTATATTCTATTTTATTGGAACCTAAATTATTTAATACATTTGTAATACAACACAGGTTACCATGTTGCTTTATTATGCAGACACAAGAAAGCAAATCAAATGTGCATATGTTTGGACTTTCAAAAAATGTTGTGCGTTTAAAGGACACAAGTTACAGAAAACAGTCTCTAGAGAAAAAAACGAAAGGAAAAATCTGCTCACACATCCCAGCACCCCTCCTCCACTACAGCTCCGCCTGTTGTCTGAGAACATGCCACCCCTCTCTCTCTCTCTCTCTCTCTCTCTCTCTCTCTCTCTCTCTCTCTCTCTCTCTCTCTCTCTCTCTCTCTCTCTCTCTCTGCAGCTTTCCACTCCCCATTACTTCCATTGTGGTTCAACTCTGAACTCTGGCATCATCTGTTTGTGCTTAAAGTTTGCAGCGTGTGCACTGACTTTCCTATTCCTTTTTCTCCCTTAAGGTGCAGTCACATTAGCGAAATTTCAGCGAAATTTGTGGGCCAAAAAAGTCAATTGTATCTTGTCAATAGTGTGCCGATGAATGAAGCACAGCTCACACAAAAGTCACTTTCAAACCAAGCAGATATCTGTTCAACATGGCAAATCTGTCCTACCAACTTGGATCCCTTGCAGAATCTGCATTGAGAAATGTTGTGCTCTCACACTATATTCCTGATTGTGTGAATTTCTGCAAGATTTTGCTGGCAAAAAAAGGTCCATTTTATCTTGGCAAAATTTTAGCCATGTATGAAGCACAGAAGTCAATTACAAACCAAGCAGCTGGTTAATGCGGTGAATCCGCTTGACAAACTTGAAACCGTAGCCAAATCTGTGTTTGGAAATTTTCCGCTCTCACGTGAAATTCCGTGGATTCCTGTTGAAATTACTGTATTTTAACCGCACTTTTACCCCAGTCCACTCCTTCACCTCCTTTCCTTACTACCTTTGTCTCATTCTTCTCATAATTATTTTGTCCACCATCTTCCTTAATCCTTATCCTGTTCTTCTCCATCATATTTTCCTGTTTTTTCTTTCTTTTTTTGCGTGCTCATTTCCTTGTGCTCTCTCTCTCTCTCTCTCTCTCTCTCTCTCTCTCTCTCTCTCTCTCTCTCTCTCTCTCTCTCTCTCTCTCTCTCTCTCTCTCTCTCTCTCTCTCTCTCATTCTCTTTTTGTTTCTCTCCTTCACTTCCCTGTCTTTCACTGGCCGAGAGCCAGGCGTCTGCTCTTAGAATTAACGAAAATTGCAGCTGCATTTGGCAACTTTCTTTGCGCTCACACATGAATTCAGACGCTCTTCAGAGACTCACGTAGACTCAGACAGAGACAGACAGCAGAGTCAGTGCCTCAATCCAGGAGGTTGGGGGTCTCTTCATTGTATTGTGTCGTAAGACATTCCTTACTGGAAGCACCTGCAACTAAGCAAATGCATAGAATATCCTTACATTCTTCTCACATCAGTTATTTTTGGACTGTACAAGAAATTCTGGTAAAGTAATTACGCTCTTTACAGCTAGTCAGTAGTGCAGTAGACTTGGTAATTGGAGATGGACATCCAAAGACATCCGAATCAAAATAGAAAGAGGGTTGTTTAAAGAGAAAGTGAAAGTGTTACAGGGAGAGTTGGAGTGTATTGTGCAGCTGTTCAGTATGCTTGTCACATCATAGCGCTCCACTCAGACCTGTCACGCTGAGAAATGGCCTGGTGGCGATTCCGTTAGCTTCGTACCCACTGCAATTAAGTAAATGGAACCAGGACTCAGTCAGTCCCCTCCCGGGCCACCCAACATTGCATTGATTTTATATATTTTTTATTCTCTTGCAAGGGAATGGGCACAGTTGCTAAATGCGGGAGATTTAGACATTTTAAAAACTTAATTTAATTATGTTCTGGAGATTCAGTTTGTGTTACCAGCAGCATTAGAGCTAGAAGTGCCCTGGGCGTGTCTGTATGGCTGGAGGATGAGAGAGAGGGAGGGCTGGCAGGACAGAATCAACTGAATTTGAATAAGACCTTCAAGTTACAGGCCCGACTCTCTAACCATTAGGCCACAACTGCCCACATAAGTTCACATAACTTAATTTTTTCAATTTTAAATGAAGTTTATTTACTTAGTAATTTTAAGGCAATGGATTTCATCGCTTTTTTTAAAGTTATGTCAGCTGATCACTTTTTACAGTGTACACAGAGAAAGAAATAGTGTGCCGAATGTCCCTGCACGAAGTGATTGACAAGATAGAATCGAGTAAACCTGACAAAATTTCAGATTTTGACCAGATTACCAAGGACATTTTTTTTTCCTGTGGATCCAAGTTACTTTTGATTTTATGCAGACTTTGAGCTATTTCTGCTTAATCTGTTAAAGTTGCATTTGTCATTGGAACCCTGATGTATTGATTCAGTAATATTAAATCATTTTTTTCTGACTTAAAATCAGTCCATTTAGATGATACAATGTAAAGCACATTTTTATAAAATTTTTGCTGACACAAAAATAGCTTTTGTTGAAATATAGGCTTAGAAATAATAAAATGTATGATTGAAGTATGCATTGTAACAAAAATAAAGGGTGTTGTTTGGACTTTTTTTTTAGCAAAAAACTGCTTGATTTTGGGTTGGGAATTCAGGAGAAGTTCATGTAGAAGTAAGAATGTGTGCTCCACCTCTGCATGAAGTGATTGACAAGATAGAATCAGTCAAACAAAACAGTTTCCAGAACAGTTCACTCAATTGGATTCTTGTTGTTTTGTTTACGTATGCATTTTTTATTGTTGAAGAGAAGAAATAATAGCTAATGATGTTAATAACAAACAAAAATAAACAAGAGCAAACCAAGGTTATTTTCGTAAACGAAAACTGAAACTAAGACTAAAACTACTGGTCAAAAAACATTTTCGTAAACTGAAATAAAATAGTAATTTCTAAAGCGAAACGAAACTAACAACAGTTACTGAAAAACGAAATAATACTGAAATAAAATAATCATATAATTAGCATAAATAAAAAATCGTTTTCGTAATTAATAAGCTCTCAATCTGTACCGGAAAAATCACATTTTTCCACATTGGGCTGCGTTAGGCCTACTTTATTTTTCAATGTAAACACGCGACTGTTGCGATCGCGTCTTTTGCGGCGTCTCGCACATGACACGGCGTTCTAAAACACGGCACTCAAGTTAAAATAAGTTCAACTTTTAAAAAGACACGTCTTGAGACCTTCTGCTTTTCCCCCATTCCACTGCCCGCGTCTCGTGTTTTTCAAAGCAAACCAGCAAGTGAACCACAGCCTTAGAAGCCAAAATGGCCATGAGAATTTCCATCATGTCTCATTAAATGCAAATACAGCTGTACCTTAATTCAAGGTAAGATAACCATCTCATGTGAAACTTAAAGGGATACTCCACTTTTTTGGGAAATAGGCTCATTTTACAACTCCCCCAGAGTTATACTGTTGAGTTTTACCGTTTTTGAATCCATTCAGCCGATCTCCGGTTCTGGCGGTACCACTTTTAGCATAGCTTAGCATACATCATTGAAGTGTACAAGACCATTAGCATTTCAAAAAAAAAAAATGACCAAAGAGTTTCGATATTTTTCCTATTTAAAACTCGACTCTTCTGTAGTTACATCGTGGACTAAGACCGACGGAAAATGTAAAGTTGCGATTTTCTAGGCTGATATGGCTAGGAACTATACTCTCATTCCTGCGTAATAATCAAGAAACTTCACTGCCGTACCATGAGAGCAGCAGGCGTAATGATATGACGCAGCGCCTGAAAATAGGCCACCTTCCGTCAACACAACGGAACTATTTTCAGGCGCTGCGTCATATCATTACGCCTGCTGCTCTCATGGTACGGCAGTGAAGTTTCTTGATTATTACGCAGGAATGAGAGTATAGTTCCTAGCCATATCAGCCTAGACAATCGCAACTTTACATTTTCTGTCGGTCTTAGTGCACAATGTAAATACAGAAGAGTCAAGTTTTAAATAGGAAAAATATCGAAACTCTTTGGTCATTTTTTTTTTTGAGAAATGCTAATGGTTTTGTCCACTTCAATGATGTATGCTAAGCTATGCTAAAAGTGGTACGGCCAGAAACGGAGATCGGCTGAATGGATTCAAAAACGGTAAAACTCAACAGTTTAACTCTGGGGGAGTTGTAAAATGAGCCTATTTCCCAAAAAAGTGGAGTATCCCTTTAATGATAAACAAGATACCACACTTCAGAAAAAAAAACGCATGTCTAGCCCACAGATGGACATACTTTTCAGAACAGAAGTAAACTTAGGGTGTACTCACACTAGCCAGTTTGAACCGTGCCCGAGTGCGTTTGACCACCAAAGCGCGGTTCGTTTGACTAGTGTGAGTGCTCCGAACCGTGCCCGGGCGCGGCTCGATTAGCCGGCCCTGGCCCGCTTGGAAGAGGTGGGCCAGAGCACGGTTCAGTTGGACTCGGGCGCGGTTCGCATGCAGTGTGAGCGCTAACCGTGCTGGAGCACGGAACAGGCACGGCTTGCTCGGTCTCTGCGCATGAAACTTTAATACGCGCATTGAAAAGAACAGTGGGGGCGTGAACGCGCTATTTATATCGCGGTAACGTTATTCCAGTGCGCGCGCGTGCACTGTGTTGGGCCATATCCCAAAGTACGAGGCTTACTTTCACTTAAAGTCGGCACAGCCGCTCTTCTTGTTTATCCCGAAACCGTCGCACCATAATGACGTAAGCGTGCTCCGGCACGAATGCTGAAACCCTATGTCAGAGTTGCGACACTCCCATAGACCGCCATAGGAACTTTGGAATGCGGAAGTAACGCGTGTCGTGGAGCAGCCAATAGTTCCAAACACTGATAGTTCCCCCATTGAACCCCATTCATTTTCAGTGCTTCCGAAGTACGTTCGCTGGTAAATGAATGAAATTACTGTATTTTTTTACTTTTACACACATTAGCCGACCTCTCGTGAATCTAGTCTGTAGTTATATTTTATGTAGCCAGTTTTAGTAAATGTTTATTGGAAGATAATAGGTTAATTGCAGCGATAGCTTACGTGACCAACACTTCACTAACGTTAGCTAACTGGTAAGTGGTAACCTGATGTATAATATATAATATTTTTAATAATATTTTATATATATATATATATATATATAGCCTATATATATTATATACATACACACACACACACACACACACACAATTCATTTATTTAAATGGGTTAGGGCTATGCATGTGCTTATATGTATTTAGGAACATAGTTAATTCACTCATTAACTATCTCTCCGGTTTAATTTTATGAAGAATATTTTTCGGTTGAATATTTACCGAACATTGCTGTATATAGTCGTTGCTTTCTACGTTATGGGAGCAGTCTATTCCCTCCTAAATCATTCATTTGTACATGCACAGCGTAATTATTTATATTTTATGTTGGTTGGAATTCTGAACGGACCGCAGACCTCTTTGCGTGATCACGAAGCGGAATTTATAAGCAAGATCACGGGAATCAATAGCCTAATACAGCCCAGTTGTGCTAAAATAAATATCATGAGACGTCCATCATCAGATGAATGACATGGAAAAGTTAAGTTAGAGCCGCTAAAGCCAGTGCTATTACTACCCATGCGAACATGAACACTAGCGTTTCCCTCCAAAAATATAGCCTAAAACTTATCTAAGTTGTCACCCTGCCTCTCCAAATGCAAAACTGACATTAACAAAACGCAATAACAGCTTAAAAAGTACTTGGGTGTGTGTTTTATTTTATATTTACCGTTTAATAATGCAATCGCTGCTGTCTGTCCATATAAGAACATGACAGGCCGCGTACATTTTGGAACTATTGGAGCTTACATGAACCACGTGACAGCCGTCGCGGCGACATCTGAGAGTGTCGCAACTCTTTCTCTCTATGGCTCTGCCCTATGTGAGTGCAGGCCAGAGGGGGAGTGGGGAGGGGGGACAATCGTACTCGGGCCCGGTTCATGGCAACCGTGCCTAGTGTGAGTACACCCTAAATGTCTGGTCTGAATAGAACACATGAATATGAGTAGCCTATGATATTAAAATATAGCTACAATAGACAAAAAGCATAAATGGATCAATACAAGAATAATATTTGAAAGGATCCATCATAGAAATAACCATAAAAGAATAATTATGATAATATACACATTTTTTTTCCCTGAAATGAAACGTCTAACTCAAAGTTTTCTGTTAACTCTGCTAAACTGTAATTACTAAAACTGAAACTAAATATATAAAAACTAAATAGAAATGTGTTCACAAAATAAAAACCAAACTAAAATTAACAAAACCATTAATGAAACTAACTCAAACTAAACTGAAATTTGAAAATGCTATTAAAATAAAAACTATAATAACCTTGCAACAAACAAAACATTTAAATATCAATGGTAAATGAACAAGAAAAAAAACAGAATCTAACTTGCAAGAGGAGGGGAGAGGTATTACAAAAGAGGAAAATACAGTTGCAAGATAATTCATGCTCACTCATTATTCTGCATGCTGAGTCACAACGATTTCAGTTTGTGTGTGGCTGATTGTTTCTTAAGAGAGAGTTTTCTGTTCTATTTCTCTCTTTCTCTGTCCCTCTATGCTCTGCCATGTGAACATCCATGCAAACACTGCTGCTGCGCCCCAAGGCCTACTGGGGTTGCTATGGTTACAGCAGTTATCACTGAGCCTGTGTTACTAACCGATGTAAACACTGGAAAAAAGAGTTCTTTCTTTCTGAGAAAGCTGTTGAATGTTTAACTCCACAGCTCTCTTTTTATTATTATTTTTTTCCTTCTTGCAGTGCACGTCATGTTACATAAGAACCCTGATTTGCTATTAACTGAAGGCTTTTTTTTTATATGTGAATGAGGGAATGGAAACAAAAAGTTAATTTGGGCCTCTTAGTATGACTTCCAAATGTCCTGCAGTTTTCCTTCTGCTTAAAGTAAACTTACCACCCTATCAAAGTGAACACACAGTGTCTCCTGCTGGTCACGAAGAAGTAATGCACCCTCGATATATAAACTATTTTGATTGGATGACTTTTCAAATCTAGTTTGTCTGTTCAGATTAATTAAGCATCTAACCAACTGAGCTTCATGGCTCCCTCTGTGATCTCAGTTTTTTGTTTAAGGATAGTAGATATTCCTTTAGGATAACACGCATGCTTTTCGTTTTGTAGGTGTCTACATCCTGATTGCTGTTGGCGCTGTGATGATGTTTGTTGGATTCCTTGGTTGTTATGGAGCCATACAGGAATCCCAGTGTCTTCTCGGAACAGTGAGTAACTAATCCTGTGACCACTCAGCAAATTCCTCAAATCACATGATGCCCAACAATAACTGGAAGTATATATTAATAGAATGTACTGTAAAACCCCACTTTAAAAAAAATGAGAGCAACACTGTTTGCGTTTTTTTTTTTTTTTTTTTTTACAAGTATTCACTGAACTTGTTATGGTGCCATCACTTTGTCATTATTTTAACAATTGCTGACCGTTTAACACTACTGTTAGTAAGTTTGGGGTCTTGCACTGTACTGAGAACAGACTCTTGCCCATATGCAGTACACATCCTTTTTTGTTTCTCTCCAACAGTTCTTTGCCTGCCTGGTAATTCTGTTTGCCTGTGAGGTTGCTGCTGGAATCTGGGGATTCATGCACAAAGACCAGGTTGGTTTCATATGTCAAGCTGACACATCTACATCTGTTTACATATTTTTGTAATTATATCTTCTTCTTTTTCCTTTCAGATCTCCAAAGAGATGATTAGTTTCTATGACACTGTGTATGACAGAGGCAATGCATTTTCAATCGGACAAACTGAAAAACAGCAGGCTGCCGCTACTGTCTTGAAGGTGTTTCACGAGACTGTAAGTAGTCCTCGTGTACTGAGGAGCACAACAATAATCAAGCTAACACAGACTCAACTCAAACCAGATAATGTTGTAAAGACGCATCTCTAATCAGTGTCATCTCTGGCTTTCAGCTTCACTGCTGTGGCAAAGGAAACTCATTGCTAGATTTTGCTGAAAAGTGGCTCACAGACATCTGTCCTGTAGATTTGAAACTTAAGGCTGTAGTAAGTGCCCCCCCCCCCCCCCTCCCCAGTAAACCCTTGAGATGAAGAATTCTCATCCAAATCATCTCTTATAGCATGACAAAAACCCGTTTTCTCCGTTTTTCAGAGCTGTCACTCCAAGATCAAAGAGCTATTCTCAGAGAAGATCTACCTGATTGGCATCGCTGCCCTGGTTGTTGCTGTAATCATGGTGAGCGATTCTTGAGTGTGTTTCTATAGGGGCCTGTGTGTCAAGTTACAGTCTACTATCTTTTGATGTTACTTGCATCACATTTTACCTTTATTGTGCCCTTTTTCCTTTCTAGATCTTCGAGATGATCTTCAGCATGGTGCTCTGCTGCGGTATCAGGAACAGCCCTGTTTACTGAAACACAGGGGCAAGATATGTCCTTTAAAAACATCAGCCAAAAAAAAAATCATTTTGTTTTATATCTACCATCTCCTATTTTGTTTTGTATCTACCATCGTTTTATAATATAGTCACTCTGTCCTGGTCCTAAAGTCTCAGAACAATTTTTGTGCATTTTTGTTTAAATACGGCAGTGGAACCACCAACAACTAGTTTGCTATTGTTTACGCTGTAGTTGGCGATGACTAGTTCCGATCTGTAGCTTTAGCAGTAGACTTATAAACACACACACACACACAACACAGTACATTATCAAATGAAGGATGGATACATTTATTTGCTTGTAGTTTTATTTTGTGTGTTAACTGTTCTGCTATTGCTATCGGTTACTATCATTCTTTTCGTATGTACATGTATAAACTGTATATATTTGCAGCCCTGTATGGCTGAATAAGCATGAATCTCGTATTGAACACTCCTGTCCATCTTCTTCTCTGAGACTGCTGCTTCTATGTACACGTTTCTTCCTGAGAAACCACTAAATAAACAGTGTTAGCTAGGTGAGAGAAAGTCAGAATACAGTGCTTATTGGAGGTGAGAATGCAAAGATTGAAAAATGTTTAAAGACCCGGATATACTTCGTTTTCCGCGTTCAGCTCCTTCTAGCGCACAGTTGAGCGAGAAAGTACACTCTATTGACCGTGCGCGTGCACTACCAGGTTGACCTTTATCTAGCGCTCAAATCACTCGTGCAGACACAATAATCGGGCTACATGTGCCACGCGGACAGGGGAAGTATACTTAACATTACAGAGTTGACGAGCACTACGTTTGCTTCTTACACTATGCCATTCAGTAGAGCTCAGTCGGTGCAAACAGAGCTTAAATGTATATTCCGGATTCAGTAGAAATTAATATCAGTAGACAGCACTTTTCCAAATTAACTGTACCTCATTTTCTTCAAAAACAGCTACAATCTGGTTTACAGCAAAGTACTTGCATGAATGGGGCCGAATCGCAAAAATGTTATATAGTATATTCAATCGTATAGCCTCAAGACGCAAATAACATGCATGCTGACATGATTTTAATGTGAAAACCTTTTTTTTTCTGTGTAAAGTTGTATCCAATTTTACAACTTAGTTGCCATGAGAAATTAAATCTAAAACCTTAAAATGACCATAAAAAAAAACAACTACTTTTAAACTTTTTAACAGAAACATTAGTGCTTTTATAAAAGTACACAAGCTTCACATTTCTCCAGAAATGTGCCCCTTTCACTTCCATTTTAAGTGTCTCGCCGCAGCCAGAATTAGTTTGTGGCAACAACATGCCACAAATGCTGTCTGTTGAGCTTAACCTGTGAATTGTATTGAACCTGTAATATTCCTTTAATGGCAGAAAGGGCGCTGATCTATGATCATTGTATTTCCTGTATGTGGAATCACATGGACGAAAGAGCTGATCCTAGATCGGCGTTTTGCTGTAGAAAGCTGTAAACACAGAGCTCCTGATGCCCACTAAAATCTACTATCTTTTTATGTTCTATAAGACTAATATAGTGCAATGTGTTTTCCCATACAAGGAGTTGGACCCATTAAGGATTACTGCCCCAGTCAAGTTCTGCCTCTCTTTACAGTAATCACAGCCATGGAGAGGATCATACATTACATACCTAACAGCCTTAATGAATAAATGAAACCCCCTAACCCTTTATCACTTTATCAAAATGTGATAGACCAGAAACATGACGATAAAGTTCCTATAATAAGTGGAGTTCTGCGACCTGACCAAGACAGCACACCACTCACTAACAGATTTTATTCACAAACAACCAGAGTCCCGACTGTGAGTGTGAGCAGGAGAAATCTCGCAAAATCTCACGGTCAAACGTGGTAATCGGGACTTTAATTTAATTACTTTAATAATCGGGACTTTACCTAGGATTGTCGGAAGGGACAAATTGGCTCCAAATTAGGCCCGGTTATCTTGTGGGTGCCTATAATGTGTAATATCACTCAACTTTGTGTGAATGTACATGTATGCTATATGTTGACAGTGAATTCAGATGGACAGGCTTGAATGGTTATAGAATGGACAAGCTCTCTTCACTGCCACCTCTATCACAGATGTAGTTGCTGTAATACCGTGCCACTTTCACTAGGTGGCGCAAAGATGTTTCACTTTTACTGGTGATTACACACCCTTACTATGCCTGTGTACATGTCTATCGTGCACTTATTCTTCTAGACCGCACTAATACGAAGCGCCCCCCTACCTGATGTGATGTATAAATGCCATCAGATTTGTGATTTAGGCTACTTCATACATTATGCAACCCTGTCCTGTTAACACATATTGCCTATGCTGATATGCTTAAAAAGTGTCTTGTACAGCTATATAGTATACTAATGACCATGTAAAGACAATGTATGCCTTTAATTGTGTTATCTTTTTCCTGGTACTTGTCAAAAAAAGAGAGAGAACCTCAGCATTGATTTCAGTTGAAGCATGTAAGAAATTTAGGGGGTCCTGACAGGTCGAGCATGATCTTCTAACTATTACATATATGAAGGTGAAACAGTTGTTTATGCAAATAACTGCTGTAGTTAAAACACATCAAGGTATTTGAACACTATCAAATATAACCTTTGTGTTGTAAGGATCTCATACTTATTTGATACCCAAATTGACAGCTGTCGCTCAAATCTCTACCCTGATGCACCAATTGTAGATTTTGGTCTGGTTTTGTTGCCCAAATATTCAGGAATTAAATGTATTTTACATGTCTTTTATTTTGTTCTTGTGTCTTCATTTTTGCCTTGTTGGTTGTAAATAAGAGATCTAAAAGTTGTCATCAAGTACCATTGGTACTTGTCACACTCTTTTTCAAAGCATGGAAATTACATTTGGGTCATTCTGTGTCAAATCAACCAGAGGTCCCTAGATAAATATTTTTTCATTTCGTAAAAAAAAAAAAAATTCTGGTCAAAGAAATACATAAATGAAGAAGAAAGCCCAAATATGAAATGTTATGGATTGAAATTTACTGAGAAATACACTAAAGGGTGGAGGGTAAAATGGCTTTAGAAAGATGTAATTCAAGAAGTATTTAAAGATCATTTTAGATTCTGGTACATAATGAACTTTTCTTATGGTAGCTATCTTATTTTTTAAGGCCAAATATGGTTCATTTCCAGGGGATTTCAATGTGGCTCTATGAATAAATTGGTACATTCATTTTCAGTGGTCAAAAACCAAATGTGGGTCACTTTGCATAGGCTACGACTGATGCTTTTTCTTTTAAAGAGGAATATCGGAAGAAAAAATAATGTTGAAACTTGAAATGTATCTCGTTTTTTCTATCAAAACAATTGCATGGAATACCTGTCTGAGTGCCATAAATATTGTTTCAAAGTTTGCGTGCCTGTAAATCAAGAAGTATTAGATATCTTGATATCCTTCTAGATTCACATTCTTCATAACATTTTTCTTTTGTAATCCTCATTTTTAAGGCCCAATGTAGTTCAATCCCATATGGGGATCCCATTGCTGCACTATTTCCAAATTGTTGAATTTTACATGAAGTTCCTAAACGTAAGTTAGGGAGGAGCGAGCCCATCCAATCTTTCAATCAACAAACAGAGTATATAAGCAGCCGCTTACCTCTCCCTATCAGCTGTTCCAGTATCCCTCCACCTCCCCAAACTCCCACCTTCATCTTAGGTACCTTGCCCTTTAATTAACAGGTCCTACATTTAGCCACTGGGGGGTATATCAGAGCTCGAGTTGAAGCTCCTTCATCGAGCCCCTCTCCAGCGGACAGCAAGCCAAATAAGTTTAACCTAATATCTTAAAGATTTTATGGGCAAAAGAACTCGTTAACCATTTTCAATGGTCGAAAACCAAATGTGTGTTTAAAGAAGAATGTCTGAAGAACAAGTAATACTGAAACTAGAAATGTATCTTGTTTCATTCTATGAAAACAATTGCATAATAACTTTGAGTTGCAAAAAAATATATATATTTTCTTATGGAATCTTTATTTTTAATGCCCTACTATATGGTTCAATCCCAGAGATATTGGGATGTCAATCCGGTAGTTACGATACTGCATATTTGACTATAGCAAATTAACTTTTGGTAGCTTCAGAAGCTGTTAAAATGAACACTTTTTTTTCTGAAACTAATTCAAATATTCTTATAAATACACTTTTGAGAGCAAGTTAATGTGCATCAACTTGACCATTTCAGTGTATTTTTGGCACTCAGATAGGAATGTCATATGTAATTGTTTGATTAAGGGAAACAAGATACTTCAGACATTCCTCTTTAAACACAATCCCCCAGTTTCACAGGCAAACTTGGGCAAAAAACACAAGAAGTGCTTTTTTCCATTTTTGAACTGTCACCGTTGGCATTTAATACAACAAACATTGCTAAAGTCAACAGATTTTACTAATATAATTACATTTTTACTAAAAGATTAATAGATTTATGAAACATAGATTTTACTAGAGCCAATCTCTGTGTAAAAAAAAAAATAACAATCAAATAAAATAAGCATGCTGCCATCTTTCTAAAGTCATTTTTTACCCCTCTGTTATTTGGCTCCAAATCTCATGTGAAAACTGGCTTTCATCACTATTTATGTTTGTATTTCTTTAGAAAAAATATTAACAAAATAAATAATTTGAGCCAGGGAAGTTTCTGAAATTTGGCTGATTTGTGATTTTTAATGGAATGGCCCTTTTATATATATATATATATATATATATATATATATATATATATATATATATATATATATATATATATATATATATATATATATATATATATATATATATATAAAGAAGAATCTACTATCACTGATCTACTAAAGAATTTAGAATATAAAGAATAAAGATTATAAATAATTTAGTATATTTTGTCAAGAATGCTTTGTGCATTCGCTCATACATTGTCAGTCAAATCCAATTAAAAAAAGTATACTTTTATTTCTTTATTTTGTCAATTACCTCCAGACATAGACGGCAAAGTTGTCATTAGTAGCAGTTTCTCAGTTTATGGGATATTGACCACCCTGGACTGCTGCATTTGGGTGTGTCTTACTGAACCATGGGGCTTTCCTTTGTTTACAACAAAAGGCAATGGCCATTTCAGTAAGTGGATAAAGCAATCAGCCAAAATAATGCATTCTTTACTGTTATGAGTCACTGATATACACAGAATATAATCACATTTAGACCAACTGAACTGAAACCCCCCCCCCCTGAAATCTCTCTCAGCCTGTTGACTAAACAGTTTTCACATCCTCTCGTCCTTAAAGGGATAGTTCACCCAAAAATGAAAAATGATTTGTAATAACCTCAAGTTGTTCCAAACCTGTATGAGTTAAAAAAATCTTTTTTTTTATTAAAAAAAAAAGACATTTTAAAGAATGTTGGTAATCAAACAGTTGACAGGAGTCATTGACTTCCATAGTAGGAAAAAAAATGACTATGAAAGTCAATGGCTGTCAACTGTTTGATTACCAACATTCTTTAAAATATCTTGTTTTGTGTTCAGAAGAAAGAAACTCATACATGTCTGGAACAACTTGAGGGTTAGTTATTGATGACAAAAATATCATTTTGGGCCGAACTATCCCTTTAAAGTGGGATATTTTTGTGTAACCCTGCATTTTTCCTCCAATTTTTTTTTTTTTTTTAAAGGATTAACTAAAGTTCCTGGGAGGAGGGATGATGCAAGGTCAGTATTTGGGTGGGTAACACACATTTTAAGATACTCCTCTTTAAACAGAATAGTTAAAAACAAGAGAAGAGAGAGATGAGCAAGAGTTGCTTATAAAAGGATATTGTGAGGCTGAGTTCTCTAAAACCAACAAAAGACAAATAAATAAGAAGGAGGAACTTATCAAACAATGAAACCAGAGTCTTCTGTATTGGAGGTGAGTAATCATTTTTGTCATGTTTATTTATAGTAGGCTATTAGTTTTAGATTCTAACTCTAAACCAAACCCTCATCCTAACCCTAACCCTATTAAAAGTATAATTACACTGTAACACGGAGATAATACCATTATCCTGAATGTTTAGCACATTAGTACTCAGAGAAAACCATGACATGCCCATGGCACCATGTCAAAAACATGGTAAAACTACTTTTAGGTGAGGACAGAATCTACACGGTGGATCTCATATTACCATTGTAACTCTAAACTGTGTGATAAACGCATATCTCAGTGCTGAGAGCATGTTGAATGAGGACGCCCCGCCCCCGTCCGGCCACTCTCTCCCTGTCTCTATTGACGACAGTTGCGCGCACTGCTGCGTGCTGCCCACGTAGAGCTGGAGATCAAGTGTACGGAGCGCTGTTCATTTGACCTGCGCTCCGGGCAAATTACTTTTATTTCATATTGGAATTCTTTTAGAAGAACATTCGCGGTGGGGGGAAATATAGCCTACTTTCTCACGAAATTCAGATTTTGAAAAAAAAAAAAATCTTTTTCAACGCGCAAATAAAAACTATTTGGACTGTGTCCTTTTTCGAGCGAGTTTTCGGACTTCACGATGAGTGCAGTTGTGGCCACTGAGGGCCTGTTCTTCTCCGCCTTACAGCCCAGCACCTCGGTCACTACATATGCGATCCCGACCGATGACCATCCCAGGAAGGATCACCTATCGAAAGCCAGACGCGTCCAGCAGCAGGTCCAGCAGCGCATGGCGGAGAGATCCTCATCCTCATCCCGACTCAACGCCTCTACAGGTGAATAAAACCTGCTGATGATGATCCCTTATGGAGTGCTGTGCTCTTCACAACTCGGATAGCATATGAACTGCCCTGGAATGTTCACATAGGAAAATCTTAAACATTTAGTAGGCTACAATGTACAATTTTAAACATAGGCCTACGTAGGCACTGTAGTCACACTGTATAGCAGTTTTTAATACTTACTAAGTGAATTTAGGATGATTCTAAAGACATAAATAAAATATAAAACAAAAATGTTGGTGTTTTCCAATGTTAAATTCGCCAGAATTCCTCTTTTTTTGTGTGTTCTATATTTTTATAGTTTAAAATTCTAACTAATTTGTTATATCAGAAACACCAAGGCTCATCATACCAGTTTATGTAAATATAACATGGATACTATAATATGAATAATTCTATTATACATTGTGTAGTTTAAGAAAACAATCAGAATATAAGTAAAACCTTACAGCATTCCCACAATAGCTGAACTTGTGAACACAATAGCTCTGCATAGACTCTGGGAGAGACGGATAGGATTTGATTTGCATCAGTATGCAAATATATGTAGATCTCCATGTGTTGGTCACAGTCATTGCATATGCTGCAGGTGTGCACACTGGTTCTCCAGCATGCCTGTTGTGTTGCTTTGTATCTTGGATAATAAGAGACAAAACATTGACTTTTGTGAGTGATCATTTTCATTCATTTTGTTTTGCTGAGTTTGGCTGAGTTTGGCTGCTGGGAACCCCTAAAAACAGGACACAAATACTTTGGAACAACTGATATCCTGACGTTTTCCTGAAAACTAGACGGTCAATTGGCCCTAAGAATGGAGTTAAACTTGTAAACGTTACATAAGCTTGTGTGAATGGAAAATCGGCCCATTGTTCTACAATGAAACCTTGACAAGATATATAGAGGCATTCAAATGCAAATGTGTAAAATGGATCACTCAGCACTTGTGATTTAGAGATGCAAGCCGTTGTGAGCAGTGTATGTGGATGTTTGTGGAGGAGGAGAAGTGTAACCCGTGGGAAAGGTATCGCTTTCTTCTCTGGCTTAGAAAGCCAGGTAGAAATTAGGGCAAACCTCAGTCTCCACCCCCACTGCCCTGTAGCGCAACTCTCTCTTGTCAAGAAGGTGGCTGAAACTGATGCTTGACAGAAGCACTTAGGTCAAACATTATATTTAAAATAAAAAATTAACAGGAATAGGTAGGCTATCTAAGGAATGAGCTATAGTATATCATTCTTAAAGATGAAGTATACAGCCAATCTCACGCAAATTATAGCAAAGTCCATTTCTTACTTAATATTTCACTAAAATTGTGATGACTGATTAATATGACTAGAAAAGACGTTGCTAAGTAACATTTAAATCTGGCAGAAACTCTTGCCTTTGGGATGCATGTTAGCAAGAGGAATGTTAGGCATTTAAACTTTGACCCTATTGTTGAGCCTAATCGCAGCGAGTGACTGAGAGCTCCTATCTGGCTTATGTTAAAAAATGAGCTCGGACGTGACCTTTTGAAAAGAAGACGGAATGACCAAGCTGCTGTTCTTGAGGGATTTTTCCCAAGTATAGAATGACCTACAACAGAAGAAATCATTGGATTATATATTTGTAATTTCGATCTTTTACATTTCGTTAGCCTCATAGCATAATTGCCTAAGTCATTTTGTGTTTTTTCTTGTTTTCCAAAGACATTGAAATATGACTTACGCAATTATGTATAGAGTATAGAATGACCTACAAGTATAGAATGACCTACAACAGAAGAAATCATTGGATTATGTATTTGTAATTTCTATCTTTTACTGTAAGATACACCGTTTTTTTTTTTTTTTTTGTAGTCAGCTTACACATGAGCTCAGTTTGACCTGGTCTGTCGACTGTCGCACACTTGGTCACACTTCCACATCCTTTGCAGAAGAGTTTCCTGCCATTTGATTCAGAGTGTTTTATCAGTATATAGGGCAGTGCTATTTTAGCTGGAGACTTGAATGGGAGGATGTGAAGAATAGAGAAGAATAGAGTAACCGTGAAAAAACAGTTGTCTTGTTTTTAAGGTGCATTCATTGGCATGCAGCAGACAACATGCTGCTTTGCAATTATCCTAAATATGGCGCACAGTGCTTGCTATTAAATTATCATCAAGATTGATGCTCTGTTTCTCAGATTTTGTAACCAAGATGTCAGGGAATATAGGGATTGCATGGGTTTTAATCATCCTCAGACTCATTCTAGTGATTTATTGAGCATGTGCAATAAGAATCTCACACTTTATCAATTCCAGCAGCAACAAGTTCAAGTTTAGTATGTGTTGTGTTGTGTTGTTATTGCACTTGGGCTTATAATGGGACATTTTAAGATGGTCCAGCCTGCACATGACATCCCTCGTAAACATTGTGGTCACGGGGCGGATTTGCTTTTTTGTGATAGTTTATAGTGCTTATTTATTTTATTTTTATTTTACATTTTGCAAATGTTTTTGTAGAAAACAAAGTAATAAAACTAATTCTGTAGTCTAATAATGTATGTATTTAAAATCAACAACACCATCGTTGAAGTATCAATACAGCCTGCATATCAGTAACATTAAGGAATTAATTAAGGTTGCGGAATGTACTCTTAATCCACTGAAAAACAGAAGGAGATGAGCAAAGACATACATGTCATGCCAAGGATCTCTAAAACAAAACAGATGTTCAATTTTAGAAGTAATCTTCCTTAAACACTCCCTTCCACCCAATATGAAGGAATTTATCATTTAATAAACTTCTGTATTTACTGTATTACCGGGAACCATCTCAATACAGTGGACTTCAAAGGTCTGAAATAGTGCCAGTTCAAGGAAATGCTGATTTAAAAAAAAAAGTATAGTCACAGTTAATCACGATAAAGACAGCTTTGGTTAGGTCTTGAACCTTTAGACATTCTTGCCAAGACTTTAATTTGGACGTTTGTATTTCCTGTCAGACTTCCCACGGACGGATTAGAAGCTTCAGTGGAAACAGGAATTAGCTAGACATTTGAATGGGAAAATGTTTTACGATAAGACAGTTTGAGGAGAAGGGTGTGATAATGAGGCTAATTAAGAATCTTTAAACCTTTTAAATTATTATGGAAATGCAGATCACACAGCATTTTCTGCATTATTATTGTCAAAATATAATAGCTCTTCTTAACGGAGCACTTATAATAGTCTTATTAGCTTGCAGAATTGAATAAAGATATTAAGATAGATGGTTAACACTCTTTAGTCTAATAAGTTCAGTATTTTTATTCTTCAGAAAACATTGTAAAGATGTGCCAAAGTCAATCTGATCTTTTCATCTATTGAGCAACATCCTCTGACATATATGGGGCTTCGGCTGAAATTCATCTCTCCTCTGGGAGGAGCACTTATGGTTGACCTCATCTTTCAGTCATCACACAAACTGAAGCTATTCCACTCCTCTGAACCCAGTCTGATGGGTTTGTTGCTTGTCCTTATATCCAGTGGTACTGGAATGGATAGCTGACTCACTTTGGTTTGTTGAATGTTGACAGTTTCTGTTTCTTACTGTCCAACTGCTTTATCATGAGGTTTTCTTTCATACAGGGATCAACCACTCAAGTTTTTTTTTTTTGTTTGTCTACAAAAGTCAGTGTACAGAAGAAAGAAAGAGAAAAAGAAAAAGAGAATAAAGAATAAAATATTGAGAATAGAGCACTGAAGTACCTCCAAAAAACAGAAAATAAAACAAAGGACCACCCTATGACGTCATCCTCTTTTCCCTCTGTTTCATTCTTTTACGGTGTGATTGCTATAGCAGACTTCCCCTCTCACCCATGAAATAACTTCCTTTCAGCATGTTTTGGAGACTTAAACCTAATGCATTTTCACATCTATTAGATGTGAACAACTAATCAGCACTGTTTCCAACAGACTGGGTTAAGCCAAGCACTGATAGAAATCTGATCTCTTAAAATTTGCTGAAGCACAAAGTCAGAGAGCTGAATGGCGAACAAAGATCAGGTGACACAATGAAAGCCACTTGGAAAGTTTTCATGAGTTGTTCTTGTTTCTACAAAAATAATTATCTGGATTCCAAAATGGCCAAAAAAAAATAAAAAAAATTTTGTGGAACATAAAAGTATGGAACATACATTGTTTTAACATTTTACTTAATGGTCCTCTTTTCTAGAATTTAATGGCCACTCATCCACTGTGAGATACCAATCCAAAAGCCCTGGATTCAGTTCCAAGTCTCTTATCTACAATGGCAACAGGACAATGGCGGTAAGTGTGACCACATTCACAACATTTTCAATTGCATCCTCACTTATTTGAAACAATAATATTCAAGCTTGTTTTAGCAATGGATTTAGCCTTGCAACATTTCAAATTAAGACCCTGCGGTAACACTTCCATTTAATTTCAAGGTCCAATTTTAAAAGAACAGAGTTAAAGCCTTTAAGAAATCACATTGTTAATTTCAAGTGGCCAGTTTTTTCTAGTTAGCTAGCTACTTCGTAAAATTCTGTCATTTTACCACATTTTTCACTGATAGCACTCTTAAAATCAGATCGGAACTGATGAATGGTTTTTTATTGGATTAATTTGCCAAGTCCACAATCCCTTGACAATGACACTCTGTGTGGCTGCACCCTGCACACACAATGATGCGGTATTTTGCGTTCTCCTGTGGGAGCTGTGTTTAGAAAGTGAAGTGCAGTTCTAGCAAGCTGCGGAATTGAGCTCAGAGCCCAAAGTGCATCTGAAACATTCCTAACCCAAGACCTCATGTGCCAAATGGTAGACCGGAGGCCGTTACGTTACTCCTTCTGTGAGATAGCAGTGAGCCTGCAAGAAGAGTTAGCATGTACTTAATCACTCATATTAGACACAAAATGTTGCTTTTGTATAATTTTGATATTCATATGACTTGCTTTTACACAGACGCCCCGACTGTCTCAGTACGCAGGGGAATTTTCCTCTCGCTC
Source organism: Rhinichthys klamathensis goyatoka (assembly GCF_029890125.1). Lineage (NCBI taxonomy): Eukaryota > Metazoa > Chordata > Actinopteri > Cypriniformes > Leuciscidae > Rhinichthys > Rhinichthys klamathensis. The sequence continues at coordinate 591,364 of NW_026606597.1, forward strand.
TGCGGTAGAAATGGGCACACGGAACAGAATCAGCCATGGTGTGCCCATTCCCGCCGTAGTGGGCCGCCCGTACATGTACCACGATGATTCACATCTGAGTGGCTCTTACAACCAGATGCAAACATCAGAATCGAGGACACTGAATCGGACTGAGCAGGAGATGGCAGCAATGGCCGGGCTCACGTTGCAACGGCAGCCATCTCCTGTGGCGAATTGGGTGCCGTCCTATGGCCACAGCCCTTCACCCAATGCGGTGGACAGGCAACGCACCCTCAGTGGGACCCTGGCACGGGACGGTTTCAACACAGGATGGAGGGAGGCAGAGTTGGCTAATCAATATTCGTTTAAAGGCCCTTCCCACCGGACCATCAACCGCATAAATAATCGACAGGTGCAGCAGCAACAGCAGCAAAAGCTGAGCGGCAGCTCAATGCAGTGGCAACAGATGTCCACTGGGGGCACCAGTCTGATGGGTGCTGGGCAATACCAGAGCACCATGAAGAGAACAGGGTCTGTGCATAGTATGAAGAGCGTTGGTCGTGGTGTGGACGTTTATGATGGATTTGCCGATGAAACCGCGGATGCTCTTGGCGGGTAATATAAAATGATCTTTCAACTACAAAAAAGCTGTAAAGCTGTAAATCTCCATTTAGCTGTATTCTCATGCTGTGTCTACATAATTCTTGATATATTTGGCCATTAAGGACTCAAGCTTAATAGGTATACAACATAGAAGCATTCATACAATGCAGTGTACATGATAACAACTTTTGTTTAACACTTGATGCATCATCAAATAATACATCTTAAACACATTCACGGCCGTTTAAAAGTTTGGGACCGTTATGATTTTTTGAAAAAGTCTCTTATGCTCACCAAGGCTGCATTTATTTGAATTAAAATACAGATAAAACAGTAATATTGTGAAATAGTATTACAATTTAACATCTATTTAAATGTATTTTAAAAAAACAGACCACGAAAACAGTTAATATTTTTGTGGGAACTGTGATACATTTTTTCAGGATCCTTTGATGAATAGAAAGTTCACAAGAACAGTATTTATTTAAAATATAAATCTTTTGTAACAATGTAAATGTCTTTAGCCTACTGTCAATTTTGATCAACTTACTACATCTGCTGAATAAGAGTGTTTCTTACTCTTACTTACCCAAACTTTTGAATATTAGTGTATTAGACTTATATATTAAATATTATGTTTTTGTTTAAACATATTAATGTATGACTTGTTTTAAGTATATTATATTTTTTATATATCTTTCCATTTTGTTTGTGTGAATGAGCAGAATCCATAACCTGGACATGGCCACAGCAGTCAGTTACCTCTCTTCCACTGACGTTGCAATGCAGATGTTGGGAGCAGCCTACATACAGCATCAGTGTTACCACAGCAATGAAGCCAAGACCATGGTAAAAACTAAAACAAACATTATATTAGTTCAGCAATAACCATGTGAAACAATGGACACAATGGAAATAACACATACGATGGAAGAACTAAGGAAAATTTTGACTTCAATCAACAACAAAGTGAGATCGTAATTCAAATTTTGTGATTATTTACAGTGTCAAAATTTCTGGTACCTTGGACTCCAACCAGGGCAGAATTAGCTTGTGTTGTACTTTAGTCCAGGGCAGCAACAGAGCTCTGTTTGGACAAGATTAGAGGGCGTACACACAGGATGTATTCTTCCTTTCAAAAACAGCCAGATGAAGTGCATCCGACAGGAACAGAATGCTGGGGTCTAGTGACGTGTTTTTGAAAGGCGAACTGTTTTGAACTATACTCAGTCTTAAAAAAAAGTGCAAAGTTCATGCCGCGAGACACTGAAGGAACAGACATGATCAGTGACAAAAGACTGATACATAAGTACAATAACACGTCATTTAAAAAATAGCACGGGTGCAAACTCCCCCCAAGTAGTTGGATGATTTGTCTGTTGAGTGGTCGAGTAGACAAAATTACCGAAGCTTGTTTCCAACACAGAATAAAAAATAAAAATGTAATTGCGACTCTGATTTTATTTCAAAATGTTACTTTATTTCTCACTATTCCAAGATTATAACTCACAATTCTGAGAAAAAAAATCTGATTGTGAGATATAAACTCACAACTGCGAGGAATAAAATCAGAATTGCTAAATATAAACTAGCAATTGCGAGTTTATACCTCACAATTCTGACTTTATTTCTTTCAATTCCACGAATATAACTTGCAATTCTGAGAAAAAAAGTCAATATCTCGCAATTATTTAAAAAAATAAGAATTATTCCATACAAAATTACAAAATCCCTTTTAAAGTCTATAAAATAAACCATGTTCAAAGGGAAAAAAATAAATCAATGGGACAGCTTTAAAAAAAAAATAGAATGCAGCAGCTCGCCTGTTGACGGGTACACGAAAGCGGGAACACATTACCCCTGTTCTCTCCTCTCTTCACTGGTTGCCTGTCCATTTTAGGATTAATTTTAAGATTTTGATGTTTGTTTGATTTCAAATCTCTTAATGGTCTTGCACCTAAGTATCTGTCTGAACTGATCAAGCAGTATGCTCCGTCAAGAGCGCTTAGGTCTGCTGACCATTTGCTTTTAGTTGTCCCACGGGGAAAGCTGAAGAGCAGGGGCGAAAGAGCATTTGCAGTAGCAGGACCGAAGCTTTGGAACAATTTGCCCCTGTACATCAGACAGGCTCAAACACTTGCTGTTTTTAAATCTAGTCTTAAAACCTATTACTATATTTGACGCTATGTGAGAGTTGTTTTATTGCTTTTATTTTTGTGCTGTTGATTGTTTGTATCATTGATATAGGATATACGTGTACAGCACTTTGTTAAACACTTGCTTTTTAAAAGAAGTGCTTTATAAATAAACTTTGACTTTGAATAAAAAAAGTAAATTGTGTAAAGTTTGGCTAAAAAAATGTCAAATCTTAGATGTCAGCAAAATATGTATTTGTATAGCTGATTGAGCATGGTCAAGCTCTAGGCTAAGCTGCTTTTTCTTCACTATTGTTATATTTTATACTCAAGCCAGATGGAGAGAATACCTTCACCCTGTCCTTAATCTTTATCCTGAACCTCAGGGAGCAGAACATTCCGCCTGAGAGCACATCATGGCAAAACATAGACAGATGTCCGAGCAGGTTGCCATGTTGGGCTCAAAAAGTGTTGTTGAATAGATTAACTATTTTTGTCTGTTAAGTGTGAAGCACAGAAATGGGATTCAGAGACCTGGGATCATTTAGGAATCAATATAAGTAATGAACTGATTAAAAAATTATTTTTCTTTCTCGCCGAACTAAACTAGATGTTTTTATTCTCGCACAGGTGCGCAGTTTGAAGGGCATTTCAGCATTAGTACAGCTGTTCAGCAGTGAGAACCAGGAGGTCCAGCGCTATGCAACAGGTGCTACACGCAACCTCATCTATGAGAATATGGACAACAAGACAGCCCTTATCGAAGCTGGTGGCATTAGCAAACTAGTTGGAGCTTTAAGAGAACCAGATGATGAACTACGCAAAAATATCACAGGTACACATGTTTGAGTGAGTGTTTTTTTTCTTTTCTTCCCAGAGCAGGGCAAATGTTTTGGACTATGAACTTCACTTTGGAAATAAACAGTGGCACTCATATCTTAGCTAGAAGTCCGGTGTATTTAGTAGTTTATCAGTACTGATTGAGTACAAAAGTCCTCTACATCAGTAAGGTCTAGTGATTTTTAGATGACAACTTGGAGCCGATTTGTCAGTGCAGACAGGTGGAGAGTTAAGTTAAGCAGTGAGCATATTCAAAGAAACAGAGAGAGAGCAGAAAAGAAAAGTTGTGGCTGTTACCTGGAATCACTCCAAGTCTCAGAGGCAGTGGGAAGTAGACTCCCAGAGGCCTTTGTGCTTTGTGAGCTCTGCTATCACCCCCACCCCCTCACACACTCACACTCACTTAGTAAACAATCCTTGACATTCTTTCCTGCTGGACTCAGGGTTGCCAGATCTCTTAGTGACATTTTATGACTTGTACTCTTATCTGTGATGTGTTTAAAACCTCACAAGACACTAGCAGCTTAGTGATCTGTGTACTAAACATCTCCCAATGGGCAGTTTTATACATTTGAGAATTTAGACTCTAACTGTTTTGTTTTCAAAATTAATTTTAGGTCACACTTTAGATTATGGTCCAATTCTCAATATGAACTAATTATTAACTACGACTTTTGCCCCAATAAACTCCTAATTATTGCTTATTAATAGTTAGTAAGGTAGTTGTTAAGTTTAGGTATTGGGTAGGAATGGATTGAGGGATGTAGAATATGGTCATGCAGAATGAGGCATTAATATGTGCTTTATAAGTACTAAAAACAGTCAATATCCTAGTAATATGCATGCTAATAAGCAACTAGTTAATAGTGAGAATTAAACCCTAAACTAATTTTATTACTATTTCTACCAAACTATTTCTTATAATATGTGTAGTTGTGTCAATTATGCATTTTTTTTTGTAAAACTAGGCAGTCAAGTGTTAATATATTCATCCCTACATGTCAGTTAATTCGTTTTTTACATAGCTCATTAGATAATTTAATTCAGAAGATCAACAAAAAAATATTTTGATGATATTATCCCTTTAAAGAAATGTCTTCTCTTATTAAACAATCTTCTTATTTTGCAGAGCTGAACAAACTTTGCCATTAAGTTTTATGTAGTCTGAATGATAAAAATCCACATAAATGGCTTAGGTGGAACATTTTTATTTAAATCATTTTTTGGGATGCAACACATATGTGAGTTCATACAAAGTATACTGTAATGAAAGATGAGATAAAAAAAAAAATGTGATATAACTTAAATATAATGTATTAGTTGTTATACTCCTTCAGGATGTGCGAATGTATGTTATATTTATAAGTAAAAAGCTAAATTGTGAGTGTCTCTTCTGTAGGCATTTTGTGGAACCTGTCTTCTAAAGACAGTCTGAAGGAGAGACTGGCCAGAGAGAGTTTGTCTGAGCTGACGGAGAGAGTGCTGGTGCCTCTATCTGGAGGAGGAGATGCTGGTGTCATTCAACAGAGCGCGTCTGAGTCAGATATATTCTACAACACCACAGGCTGCCTCAGGTACAGCCATCACATATACTGTACATGCCTGCATTTAAAAGCATTCATGTTCTAATACCAATGCACAGCATGGTCAAAAATGAACCAGAGCATGGGGCAAAAATGTCAACCAATGTTGTAACAAGCCCACGATATTTAAAACCTGGGGTTGTAAAATGTATCCATAATGAATGCCTCTATTTTAACATAAAAAAATATATTACATGAAATTATATATTGTATATTTCATAATATCATATTATAAGGCTAGACCTGATATTGTCTGTTATGTCAGGTACTATTTGCATTATTTCTTGAACCTTTTACTTAAAAATAAATAAATAATTCTGACACTGATGCACTGACATGCTGTACACACTATCACTCATATGCTTTTACTGGGTGACAATCACAACTATGAATGTTTATGGCTGGTTGCTACTGTGTAGTTTGCAAGTTTGTAAAAGACACCAGACAAAGAGTATACAAAGTATCAGATTTCCAGCTGGAAAGAGTTATAGACCTGATTTAAATATTTAAAGACAAATGCATGAAAAAAAAAAACATCTTGGCATGTTAACATCACCCATTTATATGTATTGAAAGGAACCTGAGCTCAGTGAATGAAAGAACCAGGCAGCAGATGCGGGAATCTCGGGGGCTGGTAGACTCTCTGGTCGGATACATCGAAAACTCCATACAGGAGGGGAAAGGAGAGGACAAGGTCAGACCTGAGAATCAACATTCAAGTTTTGTGCTTGCTAATATGCTAGCCTTGAGCCTGTGTGAGTTTGCCATTATTTACAAAGTGAAAACCATTTTCAGGTGGCAATTAGAAAACTATTGTTAATAACATCAGTTGCTGTAATCTACAACATTATTTCCAAAACCATTTGAAATCCTAATTCTGTACCTCTGTGTCTCTAGGGTGTAGAAAACTGTGTATGTGTCCTGCGCAACCTGTCGTACCAGCTGTACTCTGAGATCCCTGCTTCAGTTCAGATGCGTTTGGAAGGACCCACTCGAGCACAGGACGTGCGACACAATGACCCCATCGGCTGCTTCACACCGCAGAGCAAGAAAGCAAAAGATGTCAGTCACTCTTCCACTCTGGCTTTTATATGTATAAGCAATATTATTCTCCTCACAAATTAGCTATTTTATATTATTCATATATGATTATTTATTTGAAAATACAGTATAGTGATAATAATAAATACTATTGTTCAAAGTTTGTGGTCAGAAGAAGTCTCTTATGATCATCAAGGCTTCATTTATTTGATGAGAAATACTGTAAAAAAAATTATAATGTGAAATATTTTACATTTAATTTAAAATAACCTTTTAAATTATTTAAAATAATTAATTTTACATTTATTCATGTGATGTCAAAGCTGGATTTTCAGCATGATTACTCCAGTCTTCAGTGTCACATGATCCTACAGAAATCATTCTAATATGCTGATTTGGTGAAACATTTCAAGATACTTTGATCAATAGAAAGTTCAAAAGAACAGCATTTATTTGAAATAGAAATCTTTTTAAACATCATTTATAAATGTCCTTACTGTCACATTTGTTTAATTTAATTATTTACTTGATGAATAAAAGTATTATTTTTTCTCTTTCAAAAAAGAAAAAAAAAAAAGAAGAAAAAATCGCATTGACCCAAAACTTTTGAATGGTTGTGCTGCATTTTTGTGGAAACGTAATACTTTTTTTTTTCAGGATTAGAAAGTTCAGATAAATTTATTTAGCATCAATGTAAAAGTCTTTACTGTCACTCTTCGATCAATTTAATGCATCCTTACTGAATAAAAGTATTCATTTCTTTCAAAAAGAAAATCTCACTGACTGTTGAACATTAGTGTGGTTCTGTGCTCTCAGCAGTGTGCTGAAAGTGTTATTATAGTTCATCTAGTAGACTCCCTGCTGTCTGTCTTTAATGAGTTTATAATGTGTCTCTTTAGAGGAATCAAGAGCTGTCCACCTTCTCTGAAGTGGCAAGAGTCCCTAAAGGAGCAGAGTGGCTGTGGCACCCTCAGATAGTCGGTCTGTACAACCGCATCCTGCAGAGCTGCGAGTCAAGCACAGCCACACGTGAGGCAGCAGCGGGAGCCCTGCAGAACATCACAGCGGGCGACAGCAGGGTGAGATACCAGACCTGACGTGATCATATTCCATATCATAATCTCTTTTGTAGCTGCATCTGTCACTTTGTATCGCTTTTAGTGTTAATTGTAAAGGTCAGCGTGTTCTTCAACTCTCCTACTTATTCCATCTGTAGGTTCCCTTATCTTTGTTTTTCCATTGCTCTAATTTCTCACCATCCCCCTATGTTTCTTTGTGTTTTATCTGTCTGGACGTCTAACTAATTGTTTTCCTTCACTCACCATTTTCCTTTGTTCTCTCTTAGTGGGCCTCTGTGTTGAGTCGTGTGGCGCTGGAGCAGGAGCGGATGTTGCCGGTGATTCTTGACCTGTTGCGAAGCCCCACAGATGCTGAGCTCCGTTCTCTCACGGGTCTGCTGAGGAACCTCTCCCGACACTGCAAAAACAAAGCTGATATGGGTTAGGGAATGACTTTCTGTCCCAGCTCTCTGTCTTTAATTACGTTTCAATGTGTAAAACACCCCTGCCAAGATTTCAACATTCTGGCAAAGAAAATGTCTAGATCAGTTCAAACCTACATAACGTTATTGCCCAAGCCGATAACTATAAAAAAAACACTCTGATAACTACTAAACTTCCATTCTCACTGCCCATTGTTCACCCCCACCTTAGACCGATTACTTACACATTTTTACTCCCACACATTCTTTTCAGTTCCCATCAGACTCATACTTGTATCATTCCCAATATCCGCTGAACTGCCGCCCATTCTTCCCCACCCTGACCTCAGCTCTCTGCTTCACTATAATCCACCCCCGCTGGGCCACAGGGCGCCTCCTTCATCCAACTACACGTACATCAATCACTCTTTCACTCTTTTTTGTTTGTGTAATTCCAGCTAAATTTGTTTTTGCTTCCTATTCATAGCTACCAAAGTGGTGAATATTCTGGTGAACAAACTCCCAAGTGATGGGCATCAGAAAGAACCTTCCAGTGACGTGGTGGTCAACATCTGTGGGGTTCTCAACAATCTGGTTACAGGAAGCTCTCTAGCTGCAAGAGATATCACTTACTTTGATGGACTACCCAAGCTGGTCAGCATTAAGACATCTCATGACAACAGGTGAAACAGTTGCAATGCTATTTACGAAAGCTTTACTTCATTCTTTAATATTGTCAGTGTTTCAGATGAAAACCAAAAACATAATTTCTCTTTTTTTCTGAACTAAAAAAAGTGAAGGTTTTATTCAGGAAGGATGCATTAAATTGATCAAATGTGACAATAAATACATCTATAATGGTACAAAATATTTATATTTCAAATAAATGCTGTTCTTTTGATCTTTCTATTTATCAAAGAATCCTGAACAAAATGTATCACAGTTTCCACAAAAGTATTAAGAAACATTGATAATAATAATAGATGTGTCTTGAGCAGCAAATCGGCATATTAGAATGATTTCTGACGGATCATGTGACACTGAAGACTGGAGTAATGATGCTGAAAATGTCATGACAGGAATAAATTACATTTTAAAATATATTCGAATAAAAAACGATGTATTTTAATTTGTAATACATTTTCATTCAATACATGAATGAAGTTTTATGTAACAAAGTTCGGGAGGAGCACGTTCAGGTAATCAACCAATCAGCACAAGAAAGTCCCTCACCTCTGTCCCATGACAGTTTCACAGCATCCCTCCACCACCCCATCACCTCACTCTCAGCTGGTTTCTATCCCAGTAAAAGGGGGAGTACTCTGGGTTCGGGCCAAATTTCGAGCTCGGAGCCCTCTCTCGGACAGCACGGCAAATACGCCTAAATTACTACATCCGATTTCATGTACGTGTGAATGCAGTCTTGGTGAGCATAAGAGACTAATTTCATAAACATAAAAAAAAATCTTACCAACCCCTTTTAAATACTTTTAATAGATAGTGTACCTTCTTTGAAGAGCTTGTCACTAATGTAAATGCTTTAGTTTGTAGGGAAAAGACTAAAAAAAAAAAAAATTCCAGCTAAAATGTGCCATATAATACAAGCTACACTGTTTATGATTGGTAAATTTACTGTGATGGGGTTGAAATAATTGTGGCATTTTAGGATTAAGCTTAAGGTTAGCAACGATAAACTTTGTAATTACTAATCACATATTCAGAATGTGTCAGAATTGACCTTCAAAAACAAAAGTGGTGGTCCCCCAATGTTTATGGTGCTTACAGTCCTATTACTTTAGAGCTAAGGTAAGAAAGCATGATTTCTTTAAAGTTCAGATGTACCGGTAACCCAACTGATATGATAAGAAATCATTTTTTCAGGCACTCTAAATGACCCATTTATATTGGACCTCACCTACCAGCTCTCACAGCACTACTTTTGTAATATAGCCTACATGCTGTTTCATTATTTAGCTGTTTAATTAAGAGTACAATGTCCCAGCATTGCTTCTCATGTTTCTCCCTTCTTATTCTGTCTCAGTCCTGGGAAGCTGAAAGCAGCTAGGGCCGCCTCCACGGTTCTGTCCAACATGTTTCAGTACAGCAAACTTCACAAAGACTACAAACAGGTGAGTCTCAGTATAAAACCCAGCTGAAAGCACAAATGAATGTGTTACTGTTCAGAGTTGTCAGTAGTAGGCGTGCGACAAAAGGCCTGTTCTCTGTAATCTGATATGAAAATGGATACCTTACTTTATACAGACTTTGCACTGATGGGTATTGTGTGCATTTGCTTACTGAGTATCAGCCTGCTTGGCCAATGGTCAGTTATTTTATTATGTCAAATCAATAAATATGGGCGGTTACAGTGTGTGAATAGCTCCTTAAGGATACTGTAAAGCTGTCTAATTGCTCATTACTGTGCTCTCCTATGTGATATCAGCTGTGTTAGTCAGTTATATAACTGAACTGGAATAATATTTACCCACAACCTGTTACTGATTACCAGACTTGACTTTAATTAAAGAAAATATATTGTCTTTTCTGTTTGTTTTTTTCTTTTCTCATGTCTTACATTATATCGCTGAATATTTACAACAAAATGAATTTACTCAGGAAGGATGGCAAGCAAAGCACACTACCAAAAACTGCTGACAAAAGCAACAATTTAACACTCGAGCTGAAGGCCGTATCAGTCAGGTTATATCTCTGGCATCAAGACACTGTCTGACTTATATGTGACTGACCAACCCTACGTTCTTGTAAAAGTACAGCATGATATCCAAATCTAAAATGAATATAACAATAATAAGTTGGTGAATTAATGTACAGAAAACAACGACTCAAATTTGTGTCAATTGTGATCAGAATACAAGTACAGATTTTGTTTAAACATGTGGGCTAATGCAGACAACTAAGTGAGATACAGTTCTCCTCATAGATATCTAGTAGTGGCCCAAACTAAACTTTTGAATGCCAAGTTCCTCACAAAGTGTACAATCCAGTGATTTATTCTTCTTCAGAAGCGCTCATTGTTAGAGGCCAGTACTTTGTTTCTAAAGAGGCCATATTTCACCAGCTCTTGCCATTTTTATGGGCAGTGTGCATCAAATGGTCAGTAAATGGACTGTGGGCGGTCCATGGACTTACCGTCCGAGGCTTAGACTAGTTTTAAAGTCTGTTGTCTGTGGTGTTCAAAATGGCGTCGGTCAGATCAGTGGTCCATGTGGAATGTGACAGTGGAATGCAATAAGTTCCTTTTTGATCAAAGTTTGGGGCAACTTTCTTTCCTTTCCATCATCTAGATATAATATACCAATATATTTCTTCATATGACAATTATCTTTTACATTAAGACTATTATATACTACTAATTAAGAATTAATTTCTCTTTTTCTGTTTTCAATTTTACAGAAAGGGTTCACAAGACGAGATTTCACTGATGCGGCCATGTAATCTGTGTCCATGACTCGATGCTAAACTCAGTGGGCAAGATGGCATTTAACATCAATGGGATTTTACGTTACCACCAAAGTGAATGCAACCAGCCTGTTTATCTCAAACACACACATTTTGTGACCTGTAGCGGAGAGAGTGAATTCTAAAGTTTTCACTAGTGACTAGAGTATAAATTTTAGTTAACAGCACCCTTAAAGTATTACAACATGCCAGAGATGTTGAGGAAGGCTTGCGGAGCACTTAGTCTAACAGACAGGCTGAGATGCTTGTGTGTGTGTGTGTGTGTGTGTGTGTGTGTGTGTGTGTGTGTGTGTGTGTCATAAACCCCAAGCCTGTTTGCGAGAAGACATTAACAATTATTAGTTCCATTACATACTGCGGCAACACGTCAAGTCAAAGTCAAAGACTAATTCATCTTCATCAGACCTGTTTTTTTTTAACATAGGTTTGAAGTTGAATTTATATATATTCACACAGATTCATAGTTCACAGACTGAGCAAGATAGACTGAAGTGGACTGTGAACTAAAATGTTGTAGTTGTTTACAACTAAAGAAACAGATTAGCTGGCTTTGCAATAAATATTAGCAATTTTTGCTTTTCATGTAACATTGCTGCAGGCTTTTGTGGTAACTTGTTACAGCTATATAATAGCCTTGGATTTTGAGTGCAAATGAGCTTACAAATGACATCGCACATGAAATAAACCTTTGAAGCAAAGTATCTTGTTAAAGCCTTACTCTGAAAGCACAAATACACACCCATTGCCTTTGGAAACAGATAGAAATGCAACTTTAAACATTTGTATCATAATTTCCAGAGGATTGTAAGATTAAACAGGAAACACAAATAATTTTGATATTACATATTATCTTGAAAAAATATTTTTTTTTCAAGTTTGATGTCAATCAAAATTATTATTATTATCACCCAAATTTAACACATGAACTGATTGGCTTTTAGTTTTGTGTGATTTAATGTACTTCATCTCCCAACGCACAATCAAAATGGTTCTGAAGGTTATTATGAATAAAGAGGGTCATGAATGTTGAACAGTATACACTCTCCAGAAAAGGAACTGACACAAAAAGCCTTGTGAAATACATGTTCAACTATTTTCCTTTCTTTTTCGGGGGTAGGTTTCTTGAGGCTAATGACTGATAGGTTAGAATGCATTATGGGTCAGTGAGTGTACAATTGTTGTGGCCTTTAGTTGAGTGCATGGGAACATGCTGAGCAACCACTGACCAAACACAGCTCTCTCTTCAATATAAAGACGGAATTGTAAAATGCTGAAAAAGAGCTTTGGCCTAACTGGAGGAAGAGAGGGAGATGAGCAGAGTGCAATGTTTGTTTTTAAAAAATCTTCTGCCCAGAGAAATGGTTCTAACTGTTTACTCTCTAAACACTAAAGACAAAGCAAATATGTTTGTTTTTTTCAAAAATAGAAGTAAAATCCAAGACAGTTTATCCACAAGAGAAAAAAAAGATAATTAAAGAGGAAGATTAAGACCTTTAATGTTAGCAAATTACAAAGGAACTCCACATTTTATGCATATCTGGTTTGCGTGGTATGAGCCAAGTATGTTTGGCTGAAAGAAAAGTCCAACGCAGCCACAGAAATATGCACACATGAAATTACTCAGTTCCCCATATGTGGCCCAGCAACACTATCAGGCAAGACACAGCCAGCAAGACTATCATTTCTTAAAAAAAAATGCATACACTCCAACACAAGATTCACAGCTGCCTCATCTCAAACAGATAATCTTCCTTATAGTGAAAAATAAATATACCAGTGTATTTGAAATAATTTTATTTTATGCAGTACTTTTGGTATACTAAATTGATATACTTAAAGTCTGATAAATTGGAACAACTAATTCTGTACTTAATGCACTTTAGTTATCCAGAAATAGTGCTGAGGTCCAACTAAAGATATACTGAAGTATTTTTGATTGTGCTAAAGTGGAACTATTGCAAATATACTTTAAGTACACTACTTTAAATATCTTGCATTTAAAGACTGATATTATACAGTGATCATACTATCCTTACTAATAGTGAGTAAAACATATTTTAATATTACAAAATGTGCATTGTGCAATAAAGAAGTACTCCAAATAAAGTTTAAGTATAATATTTACGTCAGTAAGTCTCAAGCGATATGTCAGAAAAAATGTTAATGGATTTAATAATGTATTTTGATAACGTAATAAATGTATTTTGGTATAGATATTTTCACTAGGGTTCAAGGACTATTATTAAAAGATACATAAAAAGGTTAGATAAAACATTGCAGCTTTGTGCCAACAGGCTGGGAATGACTTCAGAAGTTGAGTTCCAAATCCAGCTAAATAACAAAACCTTTCTTCACATTCTATTTACTATATCTTATTATTATTAAAATATAAATATTAGCTTATTAATAACCCATCAATAACAACACAATAGAAATCTTAAGCAACTGACAGAATAAGACAAAACGCATTTTCCAAAAGTAACTTTGTGGAACGCAAGTATTCATTCTTTGTCTGAAGCAACTCAGCAGTGTAGACATGCATTTCTACTGACATCTTGTGGAGGACAAAAGGGGCAACAGTTTAATTTCAACTTCACCTTCAATATTTATTTCAGCCTTTCATTCCTGGAACACAGTTTCACAGACAAGGCTTTAACCTAGACCTAGACTAAAATGCATGTTTGAGCTGTTTTAACTGAAATAAACTTGCACTGACATATTCAAATATGTCACTGCCATTGTTTTGTCTCAAGATGCACATCAGTAATGTTTATAAAAGCTACTTAAATGCCTAATCCTGGCTTAATGTCTGTGAATCCGGGCCAATAGGACAATATCAAAAATACAATATCAAAATATATTTATATGTACTGAAAAAGACAGTTGTTTAGAATTGCTATGGACAGCATTGTAAAGATAATAACACACATTGGCACAATTCCTGATATTTTTTGTTTGTCACATTCAGGTCTTCATATTTAAGTAAAAGTCCTCATGAAACTAGGTTTTCTTTGTTAAGCTAAAAACAGCTTTTTTACTTTTATTAAGAGTAAACATTAAAACACATTAATATATTCTGTTGAAATTTTCTATGGAATTGCCATAAAATGTTTTTGGCAACAAAATGAATGGATTATTTTAGGCTTGTTGGAATTTTTCTTAGAAGCACACACACTAAATAAAATAAAAGGCATCAACTGTCTGATTTGACGTTTTCACATTTTTTTTCTTTTAAAAAAAGCCCTTTTTTTTCATTGCTCAGAAATATAGTTAATTTATGACGCAACCAAAAACATGTATGGTGTATCCCTCTGAAGCAGAAAAAATATGAGTCATCTTGAGGGGAAACTGTAAACTGCAACGAGAGCTTTCCACTAAGTTCCAGTGAGATTCTGAAGGCTCTGGAAGTAGTGAAGTGAAGAGATCTGTCCCATGTACTGAACTGATGCAAGTGAGATAATGATCTCAGTCAAATACAGAAATCTTCCTTGTGTCAAGTCTTGTTTGCACACAGAAGTCAGAAGGTTTTCAAATCTCTCATATGAAAGAACATGGTTTGAACCTTCATCGTTCACACCTCAGTAGATCTACTTTCATATGTTGCATTTGCTTCCCTGTTAAAATCAGAGAATCAACAACTGTAAATAAGCATCACAGTGAGGCTTGAAATTATACTCTTAAATATTTTATATAAATCTACAACATGAGCAAAGCAGCGAGAAGTTACATGTCAAGACACATGAAAATACTTACTGAAGTTCCTTTTTCAGTCTTCTCAGTTTGTCGTTTAGCCTTTCATTCTTCACTCTGAGGGGATTGTCAGGTATAAACCAGGCAGCAATAAATTTGCACATCACCACCACATGCTGAGCGGAGAGAAGAACAAACCTCAGACAATATTTAACAAAATATATGAATGTTTGTTAAAAACCAAATAAAATAAAATAGAACAATAAGTTAAATAGCTCTAACATTTGTACCTCGAACAGAATAACAAAGGCAAAGCGGAGTGCCAGAATGAGCCAAAACTGAGAGGTGAGACTCTGGTCTTCATCACTGCGGTAGTCTTTGTAACTGTAGTACACACAATTCACATTCAATGCAATGATGCTGTATCACATGAAACATTTCTTCGTTAGCCCGTACGGACTAACCAATCAAATTCATCCGTATTAATATTAGTAGAAGTAAAAACCAACAAAGTTGTCACCTGCACTGCGTAACATTATACCCGTTGTCTGTGATCAATTCCTTGAAGTCATCTTTCACTCTCTCATTGGACATGAACGCTGTTGCTAGAGTGTTGTTGATATACCCTGTCATACAGCTATCAGACAAAATAAATGCACTCATTACAGAAGTAATCCACTATCATAAATGCTTTAAAAACAAATAAACAAACTTTTTGGATATTGTTGTGGGGAGAAAAAGGTGGACAAAAACAGCTTATTTTGTCTGATGGTTTGTTGCTCACATACTCACTCCAGGTTTGTACTATTGCTGACAGCACAAGGTCCATAATGGTATCGATACACCAGACGAGGTATGAAGTCAGAGGAAATCCCAATCACTAGTCCATTAGCAATGACAGCCATCACACCAACAGCTTCTAATATTCCAGTCCACACACCTGCCACAGGAGAACACACAACACATCATGGTTTACTCCATGATGATAGCTAAACTCACACATCACCACAACACAAATACATGCACAAAAAAGCCAATACAGCAGCTATTCACCAATGTCATTTGTCTTTTTGGGCACTAGACGGCGCTCAAGGCTGACCATCTTGATGGCATCCAGCCTGATCTCAAATATGTTATTGATGAGAGCTAACAAAGGAGCCAGAGGAAACGCAGCCACAAAGATGGTGGTGAAACTGAACTGAAGAACTAATGACACAGGGAAGAACAGCATGTGTTAGTGTACAATATTTTAGCCTAGCAACATTACAGTCACATTTGCACTAAAATACATCTTTACAATTCAAAT